>NC_062228.1:53053510-53365210 GCF_902686445.1 Sciurus carolinensis | reverse complement strand
TGACTCAGTGCCTCAGTTTGTCAAAAAGGGAGAACGCCTATTTCCCTTGGGCAGTTCTCCAAAATTTTAATGAAATCATGAGGGAAGGGCTTGGACCAGGGCCTGCGTGTGGCTCTTCTTATGCCACTGCCATTGCTGTCAAGAATGGGGTGCCCTTCCTGCGTCCCAGAACCAAAACATGGGGTGCCCTGACACTGCAGTCCATAAATATGTATACCTGTGTAATTGAAAATAAAACAAAACTTAAGAAGAAAAAAAGGACAAGGTACCTCGGTCAGGGCTGGGAGGCTGGTCCCAGCCCCGGTTCCTTCGCTGCCCTGCTGTGCAACCTTAGGGGGTGATGCCCCTCGGGACCCCTTCTCTTACCTATGAAGTGACAGGGTTAGACTAGTCCAGTGTTTCCTGAAGCATAATATGATACATGTGCCTAATTTGCAGCCTCTGAGAGAAAGTTCTAGAATCTGAATTGGACTTCATTTGAATATCTCTTTGGGGTCTGGGGGAGATATCTGGCTCCTCAAATTAGTATTTTTTGCCATCTGTTGCTTAGGATGGGGTCCAGGCCTGCGTTGTCCTGGGTCTGCCTTCCATGTGCCGGAATTGGGGAGGGGGTGGGGGAAGTGGGTGGGAACTCCCCAGTGCCTCCATCCACTCCTGAGGTAGCATGGCTTCATCCCAACCCCTCACCAGATGGGACCAAGCTGGAGTCCCTCCCCTGCCCCACCACCCTCCTCTGACTGGCCCTCCTCTCCTTCCTGTTCCTAGCAGCCCATCCCACCGGCCCACTCGCAAAGGACACCTGCTTTTCTGGGATCCTCTACTTTTTGGTGACCATACCTATTTCCTTATTTCATGTAGGATCCCGGGAGACGACAGCACTCCTGCCGGCACCACCTCATCTTCTCCATACTCCCTGTCTGTCCTATGTCAAAGCCGGTCCGTGTATTTCCTGTGCCTTCTAAAACATTCCATTCTACCAGTACTTTGACATGGCTACCCTTAACTTCCTAGGTCCTCTATAAGCATCATGCTCTCACCACCAACCGTGGATGCCATCACCTCCTCCATGACCTCTTCCCCTGCCCAATTTTCCCCCTAGCCCAGACTTCCTTATTTATGCCCTGGTTGGTTCCACAAACACCCCTGTGATAGACCTCTATTAATCCCACCATCCCCAAATCTTCCTTTTGCGGTAGTCCCACCCCTCCGGTGACCCTCTTCCTCACAAGCTCTCTCCTTCCCCGCCCAGCCTGCCTCCACTTCCTCTCTTCTCGGTGGAGAGTCTCCCACAATGTTCCCCTGAGCCTCCAAGGAGGGGGCTCAGGGGGCCCCATGGCCTCCCGCCCCCCGTGGCCCGGTAGCCCCTGTGGGCCAGGGGAAGTGCCTCGGAAGCCCCGGTGCCGAGCATGGGCAACCGCACGTGGGAGGGCTGCCACGTGGACTCGCGTGTGGACCACCTCTTCCCGCCATCCCTCTACATCTTCGTCATCGGCGTGGGGCTGCCCACCAACTGCCTGGCGCTGTGGGCGGCCTACCGCCAGGTGCGGCAGCGCAACGAGCTGGGCGTCTACCTGATGAACCTCAGCATCGCCGACCTGCTCTACATCTGCACGCTGCCGCTCTGGGTCGACTACTTCCTGCACCACGACAACTGGATCCACGGGCCCGGCTCCTGCAAGCTCTTCGGCTTCATCTTCTACACCAACATCTACATCAGCATCGCCTTCCTCTGCTGCATCTCTGTGGACCGCTACCTGGCCGTCGCCCACCCGCTGCGGTTCGCCCGGCTGCGCCGTGTCAAGACGGCCGTGGCCGTGAGCTCCGTGGTCTGGGCCACCGAGCTGGGCGCCAACTCGGCGCCCCTGTTCCACGACGAGCTCTTCCGCGACCGCTACAACCACACCTTCTGCTTCGAGAAGTTCCCCATGGAAGGCTGGGTGGCCTGGATGAACCTCTACCGGGTCTTCGTGGGCTTCCTCTTCCCCTGGGCGCTCATGCTGCTGTCCTACCGCGGCATCCTGCGGGCGGTGAGGGGCAGCGTGTCCACCGAGCGCCAGGAGAAGGCCAAGATCAAGCGGCTGGCGCTCAGCCTCATCGCCATCGTGCTGGTCTGCTTCGCGCCCTACCACGTGCTCCTGCTGTCGCGCAGCGCCGTCTACCTGGGCCGCCCCTGGGACTGCGGCTTCGAGGAGCGCGTCTTCTCCGCGTACCACAGCTCGCTGGCCTTCACCAGCCTCAACTGCGTGGCCGACCCCATCCTCTACTGCCTCGTCAACGAGGGCGCCCGCAGCGATGTGGCCAAGGCCCTGCACAACCTGCTCCGCTTCCTGGCCAGTGACAAGCCCCAGGAGATGGCCAACGCCTCTCTCACGCTGGAGACCCCACTCACTTCCAAGAGGAGCAGCGTGGCCAAGGCCATGGCGGCCACCTGGGCGGCAGTTCCGCCCTCCCAGGGGGACCAGGTACAGCTGAAGGTGCTGCTGCCAGCACAGTGAACCTGGGTTGGGCAGAGCCCCATCCTCGGGTCTCCTCCCAGGCCCCTCCACCCTGTTTCTGGTGTATGCAAATTGTATGTAAATAAGGCCGTGTTAATATTCATAAGAATACAAGAAAATAGGAAAAGAGCGAAGTTGGTGTGTCACTGGTCAACCATCCCCCCACTCTGTGACCCCCTAACAATTCCATTTAACTGTCCCCAGCCCTATGCTGGGCAGTGCTGGTGAACAGCAGTGACCCTTGTCCTCATGGACTCTCAGACCCTGCCACCAGGGTCTTGAATGGCTTCCTGGAGAAGGGGGTAGGTAAATTAAGTCAAATATTTGGTTTTCAAAAGGTGAAGACAAAAAGAAGAAAATTAGGATTATTTCCAATAAACAAAGTAAACACCTGTGACTCAAGGGGAAGATGGAAGGAGAAATAGACTGACTGTATAGTCATCACCTTCACCCGTGGGACACTTCCTGCCCCCTGGTCATATCACGGAGATAGTGACAGGCTAACTGAGATTCTAGATAAACTGCATTCTCCGAGTCAGGACTGAGGATGAGGAGGAGGAATGTCAGAAACCAAGTGAAGGGCAACCAGGGTGGACTGCCTGGAGGTGGCATGAGCAGCACAGGCTTGGGCAGGAGGCTTCAGAGGAGTAAGAGTACATTCATCCATTCATTCCATAGCGATCTATGCCTGGCTCTGTGCTGAGGCCGGCTGGGGATACAGCAATGACAAAGACAACCCTGGCCCTGCCTGCCCTCATGGGGCTCGGGATAAACGAGTACAAAAATAAGGATAAGCCAGGCACGGTGGCACATGTCTGTAGTCCTAGCTACTTGGGAGGCTAGGGCAGGAGGATTGCTTGGGCCCAGGATTGGAGACCAGCCTGGACAACATAGCAAAACCATATGTTGAAAAACACCACCGCCACCAAAGAAATAAATGCCCGCTGAAGCATGGTGGTGAAGGTCTCCAATTGCAGCTATGCTGGAGGCTGAGGCAGGAAGACAGCAAGTCCAAGGCCAGTCTGGGCAATTTAGTGAATTTAGTGAGACCCTGTCTGGAATCAAAAAAAAAAAAAAAAAAAAAAAAGGGCTGGGGTGTAGCTCAGTATAGCACACTTGCCTAGGATGCAAGACCCTCGATTTGATCCCCATACTGAAAAGTTTGGAATTGCTAAATGGAAAGGTGAAGAATAAAGCCAGTTGAAGGGGTAGAGAGTGACTGGGAATCTGATCTAGATAAGGGGACAGGAGGGCTCACTGAGGAGGCCCATGAGCAAAGACCTGAGGGAAGTGAGACGGTCAGCCCTGTGGGAAGAACATTCCAGACAGAAGGAAGAGCGAGTCACAGGCCCTGGGCTAAGAGCGGCTGGATTTTGAGGGACTGTAGCTATAGCAGTGTGGCTGCAGGGCAAGGCGGGCAAGAGGAATGCGTGATGAGATGGAGGGCACAGGCCGTTCACGCCGGGCCACGAGTCTCCACGAGGACTCCCTCTCACTCAGTGGGAGCCACAAGGGGGCTCTCAGCAGGGGACTGGTGTGATTTGACCCAGGTTGGGGTCCTGCTGGCTGCTGCATGGAGAACAGAATGTGAGGCAGGGGCAAAGGCAGAAGCCAGGGGCCCAGGGAGGAGGTGAGTGCAGACTCTCGGCAGGAGATGTCAGCGCCGGGCAGAGAGGTGGCAGGGTGGTGGACTGAAGGAGGAGCAGTGGTCACTTTAGGGTTAATTTTGAAGGAGTACTTGGATGGAAGAAGTGCTCAGGCCTGCGGGGTTATGTAATGTGAGCACCTCGCCCGTTCTGGGAAAAGGGTATCCCAGAGACCTGAGCAGAAAGGGCCTCTGGGAATGATCCCAGGCCCCAGTCCAAGGCAGCGAGTGGAGAGGCTGGGCCAGGGGTCCAAGGTCTTGTGGCCAGTGAGTCAGTGCTGGGGCCATCCTGGACTCCCTCTCCCCTCCCCATTTCAGCATCTGTTCCCACGCCCCAGGGTGGCCAGAGCTGCCTGCCCCAGCTGATGGTGTCCCTCTTCCTCCTCTGGCCTCAGGGGTCACTAAGAATGACTGTCATCCTATAACCAGGCTGGAGAGGAGGAAGCAGTGGCTTTGACAGGCTTGGTCCCTCCCAAGAGAGCTTTCTCACTTCCTTCTCCCCACGGGTGTGTGAACAGGCTCCTGAGATGTGAGGATCCCCCTACACACACCCTTGCCCCAGAAGTTTCCAGAAGAGGTTCCTGGAAACCCTTTGAGGAGAGAGAGGGGAATGAACCTAATGAGGAAACGTGGAGGGCCTAGGTGGAGTCGGGGGTGAGGGGTGCCCGGAGCTGCAGGGAGTTGGGTCTTGGTGTTGGGGGGTATCATGAGGGAGGGCTTTCCACCTGTCCCATCACCATGAAGCTGCTGGTACGGAGAAGCAGGGGCTGGGAACTTCTCCAACACATTTCCTAGGAGAATCAGGCAGAAGCCTCAGCACCCCTCTCCCACCAAAGGCTCATTCCCATTCAGTCAGTACATTTTTTTGAGCTCCTGCTATGTGCCAGACACTGTCCTAAGAGGTAAGGAAATAGTTGATTATAAACAAAGAGTCATGAACAAGTCTGGAAGTTTCCAATCCCATTATCGGGCTTCTTAGTCCACTATAAGTTCCTTGGGCCCCAGGCTAACACCCCCAGAGACCAGAAGGTGGTCTTGGGCTGTGACTGAAGAAATCCCAGTCTGAGCTCCACCCTGATCATCCTATGGAACTCTGGGCAAATTCTTTCCATTCTCTGGCCTTGGTTGGCCAGTCTGTAAAATAGGAAGAGGGCTGGTCCCAAGTGGATGATGGGCCTTAAATAGCCTCAGCTCCCTCACAATTTTGGTTCAGAAGGGATGCTGGGAAGGGTTGTTTTTATGGAGTCCACATTCTTCATTTAGAGTGTCTGGGTTTACACAGTGCCACCATTACAAATGGCAGGAACTTGACAGCAGCTCAGGGAGTCAGAGTGGATGCTGGGGAAAGCTGGAGGGCCCCCGACTATTCTGAAGGGTTTCCTCTTCTCTGTCCTTCTGCCTCTCCAGACAATCGCTCAACTACCCACCAGCACTCCACCATCCGGGAATTTCTATCAACCCCTTCCTGACCTTGTTTATATGATTTTGCTCCCTGGTGAGCAAGGGAGGACAGTCTGGGACATGTCCTTAAACTCCTTCCTGAGCCATTTCCCTGGGGACCCTCACCCTCCAAAGGAGGAAGCGGGGCTGCTTGAGAACGGGTTTTATTAGCCAAGACGCTGCCAGCAACTCGGCAGGGTGAGAGACCTTGCGCTACCCTCTGCCCATCTCCGGGCCTCGGTCTCTTTGGTCTCGGTCTCTTTGTCGGTTGCCTGGGGAAGGGATGGAGTAGCGATCTGCTTCTGGGTGTGGAATGCCCCTCAGGCCGGAGTCATCGGTAATGCTCATACCCCTATGGGCAATAAGGGCTGCTTACTGAGTACCTTCTATGTCTCTGGCACCATTTAAAAGCACTTAATGTGACTCACTACTACGTTTTATACTCAAGATTCGCATATAAGCCTCATAATAATCTAATAAGGCAAGTGCTATTGGGTCCCATTATGTAAACAGGAACACTGATGTTCAGAAAGGTTAAGTCCCTCCTTCATTATCACACAGCAACTAAACGCAGAGCCTGGGATCCCAAGGTTCGTGTAATTACTCTGCCAGTTTCCTCTCTTACTCCCAGTGAGGGCTCTAACCTGCCGAGGACGACGTAATTAGGCTCATTACACCTAATTAGGACTTATTAAGAGCCTTCTTTGGGCGAGGAAGGTTCCTCACTACGTGACATCACGCAAGAGCGCGGTGACATCACACCACGCAGGATTAAGAATCCATTCACGTTCCCGCGAGGAGCCGTTTAACGGCACCGCCCCCGGACGCCTCATTTCCGCCAAAATTTACATATTCAATAAACGGACGTCGGGGCGGTAGCATCGACGTGGTGACGTCACGGAGCGCCCTTGCAGTTACCCCGGAGCGTGCGTACGCACGTACGAAAGCACGCACGGCCACGGGAGGGCGGGGGAGGAGTGGAGAGGTCGGAGGCGCCCCGCCCAGTCAGCAAGGTTGCGCGTGCCCAGTGCGACCGCCAAGATGGTGGTAGGCGCGTTCCCCATGGCGAAGCTGCTATACCTGGGCATCCGGCAGGTCAGCAAGCCGCTTGCCAACCGCATTAAGGAGGCTGCCCGCCGAAGCGAGTTCTTCAAGACCTATATCTGCCTTCCGCCAGCTCAGCGTGAGTCTGACCCCACGTCCCTCCAACCTTTCCACTTCCCGACCTCTCTCAGGTGGTTGTTCAGGGGATGGACTTCTGTCCATGACCAGTCACAGCCCGAACCGGCAAAGTCCTATAGCCAATAGGGAGGGCCTCTGTGAGAGGGACGTGGTGGTAACCCAATGGTGAGGACGGGCCTGGAGTAAGGGGTGGGCAGGGGCGTCGCCGCGCGAGTTTGGAATGTCAGCCAATAGAGGAAGAAGCTGGGAGACTGACGTCAAGACGATCCAATAGTATGGGGAATGGGAGTAATTTGGGCGGGGCTTCCCAGGGCTGAGAGGAGCTAGGGGCAGGTCTAAGGGGAAACCCGACTGGGGTCCTTGGCCAAGCCATCCTTCGGTGACTTTGCTCCCAGAGCTTCACACCAGGCCTTAATTTCCCTTCTGCCCTTGAGGTGGGAAGTGCTTATATATCACCCACTTAGAACGTCGGCGTGCTCTAGTGTTACTCCGGAGAACAGGCCTAATTAGAGGCTTGGTGGTGGTGGGTTGAAATCTGGAGTTTGGAGATTTGATTTAAATCTGGCAAAAGGGGAATTTAAACCAGTGTGGACATTCATGCGTATATTCATTAATTCACCGATGTACCATCCATTCATTCAGTACACAGACTGTGCAGGCCTTATTCTAGGCACTAGAATATACATGTCAGCGTCAACCCAGAGTGATCAGGGAGGCGGGAGCCCTGGAGTTCATTGGACCCAAGGGCTAGAGGGGAGCTGCCCGAACTAAGTTATGAAGGGCATTTGAGCAAATGCTCAAAATATAAGCAACTTTAAAAAGATGATCTATGTTTTATAGGCTGGTGGAAGCATTAAATAGAGAACTTTAATGTAACTTGCTGGGTTAGGGAACTACCATCTCTCTATCTACCTTGTGCTGACAGAGCTTTGAAACAGCAGGGTCCATCGAGGCATGGTGGCACATACCTGTAATCCTAGAGACTCTGGAGTCTGAGGCAGGAGGATTGCAAGTTCAAGGCCAGCCTCAGCAATTTAGCAAGGCCCTAAGCACCGTAGAGCGACTCTGTCTCAAAAATAAATAAAAAGGGTTGGGGACGTGGCTGTGTAGTAAAGCACTCCTGGGTTGAATCCCTGGTATGGGGGGAAAAAAAACAACAGGGTCCAAGCCAGTCCTACTTAGTACCCTCAAGGAGCTGGCAGCCCAGTGGGGACAGACCCATCCATCAACAGTGACGACCCAGATGGGCCAACCTGGGATGGGGGAATCCCCTTGGACACTGCCCTGGCACAGGGTTCAGTGAGGGCTTCCTGGGAGAGGAGGTATCTGTACTGGGACTGAGGGATGAGGAGAATTGCACCAGACAACACAGGGACAGGGACAGTGTTGAGGCAGGGGGTGGAGCATGTGCAAAGGCCAAATGGTTCAGAGTGCCTCCTTCTTCCTGTAAGTTTGAGAATTCTTGACCCTTCCGTGTTTGGTGGAGCCTGGGTCAGGGCTACATGTCTTACAATGTTGGGTCTCGTAGTTACCAAAGTGCTTTCATCTTATCTACCTAATTTGATCCTCACAGCCATTTTGTCCCATTGTCAGGAAGTGAGGATGACTTTCTCCGGTACACAGAAGGGAGAGCTGCAGCCTGGGGGGCAGAAGTGAATTGCTGAGGTCACACACCAGGCTTGTGCCGAGGCAGGAATTGGACTCTGGACTCCCACCCCCCATCTGTTTCCTGCTGCCGCCTTTCTTCCTAATAATGTGACATGTCTTGGCATTGTGGTTTAGAAAATGACTTCTGAGTCAAATTGACATGAATTAGCATCCTGGCCCCACCCCTTCTCAGGTTGGTGACTTTGGGCAAGTCACTGAATCCCTCTGAACCTGTTCCTTCTTCTGTTTGATGAATAGTGTATAAAAGCAACATTTATTGGGCATTTACTTTGTTTCAGGCAATGTACTACCAAACCCTTATGGGACTGAATCCTTACAGATTGTTATACAATAGATACTATTTATTATTCCTCATTTATGTATTCTTTTTTTTTTTTTTTTTTTTTTCTTTTTTGGATACTGGGGATTGAACCCAGGGGTGCTAACCACAAAGCCACATCCCCAGCCCTTTTTATTTTATTTTATTTATTTATTTTTTGTGGTGCTGGGGATTGAACCCAGGGCCTTGTGCATGGGAGGCAAGCACTCTACCAGCTGAGCTATATCTCCAGCCCCATCCCTTTTTATTTTTTGCTAACTTGCTTGAGGCCTCACTGAGTTGCTGAGGCTGACTCTGAACTTGTAATCCTCCTGTCTCAGCTTCCTGAGTCACTGGAATTACAGGAGTGTGCCATCACACCTGGCTATATATGCTTTTATGTTATAAACAATACTGTGTTATTGTGAGAATTGGTGAATAGAGCCAGTTTAGTCAGTGTTTGGCACCAAGTCATGGTTATTGTGTATATTATGCATATAACAGAGAGGAAAAGACAAAAAACTAAGCCCCAAGGAAGCAGGTAGCTTCTCATGAAGGAAACTAGACAAAAAGCAAAATTAGTTGTTAAGGTATGAAATGCACTAGACAGCAGTAATTGCTCTGGGGAAAAAAAAAAACTGGGGGTGTGGAAGAAGAAGCATCGGGAAGAAGGTTGTGAGCTCAGCTTGGAGGGGGAGAGCGATCGGGGTATCTTCAGGATTCCCGCCCAGAGGGATGCACGTGCAAAGATCTTGAGGTAGGGGTGCTCCTGGCACAGTGGACGGAGGAAACCAGTGCTGATGGGAGAGAGGGGGCAGCTTGTGCAGGGTGGTGGCCACTGTGAATGCTTTGACTTGGAGGGCCACAGGACTCACTGGACTGTTCTGTGCAGGAGAGGGACCCGTCTAAGATGTAGATTTGTGGTTTCGTTTTTTACATTGAGGGTGGGACCCAGGCCCTTGTGCATGCTGGGGAAGTGCTCTGTCACAGATCTGCACCCCAGCCCGAGTTCTAGTTTACTAGGATCCTTCTAGCAGGTGCAGAGGAGGGTGAGTGCAGGGAGTAGGCAGCTGTGTTGCAGGCAAGAGGCCAGTGCAGTGGGGCCCAGATTCCAGGGCTGTTCCTCTCTAAAGACTATTTTTTCTCCTCCTCCTCCTTCTCCTCCTTCTTTTTCTTTCTCTTCCTTTCTTTATTTCCTTTTTTTTTTTTTTTTTTAATTTTCAGCCCCCTGGTATAGTCATTCCTTTGAGTCCCTTGAGCACCCAGTTCATCAGTTACTCATCTTCAACAAATTTGCCATGTTTTCCTCTCATACGCATGTGTTTGTGTGTGTCGATTCACATTGTTTTTCTCTCAGCTATTTGAAAGTAAGTTGAAGACATGATATTCCACCTACATGCTTAGACCATCATCTCCTAAGAACAAAGATTTCTCCTATACAGTAGGTGTCACACCTGAGAAACATAACATTGATAACAATAGTATTGATATCAGTATTCCTTAATATGTAACTCTTTGGTTGTCCCCCAAACACTCTTTTAATAGTTTATTTTTATGCTTCTTTTTAATCCAGGGTTGCTCAGAGATCACGTACTACATTTGATTATCATACCTTTTTTTATATCCTTTAATCTACAGTAGAGTTTGGCAATGCACTGCCTGTCTTTGTAAACAATTTTTTTGTTGTTTTTTTTGGTACCAGTGCTTGAACCCAGGGGTGCTTAACCACGGAGCCACATCCCCAATGCTTTTTATTTGAGACAGGGTCTCGCTAAGTTGCTTAGAACCTAAGTTGCTGAGACTGGCTTTGAACTTGAACTTGGTGATCCCCCTGCCTCAAGTCTCCTGAGCCGCTGGGATTACAGGTGTGTGCCGCTATGTCCAGCTCTAAAGAAATTTTAATGGTAACACTTTTGGTCTATTTGTTTACATCTCTGTTTGCTTATGTAGGAGTTCAGGGAGCTTCCCTGCTCTCCCTCCATGGTTTCACAATTAACCCCTGAAAGGTTAATAGACAATTAGTAGAAGGCAATAGCATAAAATTGATCTGGGACTAGAGTACAGCTCAGTGGGAGAGCATGTCCTTAGCATTCCATCCCTAGCACCAAAAAAAAAAAAAAAAAAAAAAGGATCCATGCACAGGGCATCATGTGAAAAATAAGTGACTGTTCATGAAGCTGGCGTGATCTGAAGGGGCAGGGCAGCTTGCGGGCCGCCTAGGAAGAGCCAGTGCAGGTGGGAGTGCAGATGAGCGGGCGATGGCCTGTCTGGACCAGATGGGCATTTCTAGTCTCCTCCTCACATGGGTGCTGATCATTCCTGATAGGTAGGGATTCCAGGGAGGAGTTTCTTGACACCTGGGCTGTACCTGAAGGATCTGCCCTTGATCAGATGGAGGAGACTCGGAGAAACCCCTCGGAGCCTCTGCTGCTCCCTTCTGGTTGAAGCAGTTGGCCTACCAGTGTGGTGTGTTTTGAGCTGTTAGATCCTGGACTCCTTCACCCACAGTGTCTGAAATATTTGCCCTCTGGCACATTACAGAGAGAGTTCGCAGACCCTGCTCTAAACAGTATCCGTGCCCTTGTGTTTTGTGACATTGACATCAAGAGCCAGTTTTCTGGTAGTGGGCCACCGCCTGGAGTTTCCTAAGTGCTTCCCCTAATGGTGTTTGGCTTGCGCATCTTCGGCAGGAGTACCAGGGAGGAAATGGCGTGTCCTGAGGCTGTCCCTAGGTGGGGAGGGGCTGGTGTCTGTCTGTTTGTCCCATCATTTGTGACAGTAACTTGGATCCCTTGGTTAAAGTGTTAACGGCGAGGGGAACCCTTCCTTTTCCTCTTTGTGGGAGCAGCCAGTAGAGGTGTTTGGGGTGGATCTGGCGGGATGGCCTGGGGTTGGTGTAAGAGGGCAGACTGCAGGGCCATGGACTGAAAGGACCCGGAACTCCATTTGAGTCAGGAACAGTTGATACTAGACTGGCGTGCCCTTGCTGATTGTAGTTACACCTTTTAAAATTATGTTCTTGTCATCTTCACACTGCTGATTGCCCTTTGTTCCAGTCCCTTGGCCAGGGCAGCAGTGGAGTTGCAATTTCCCAGAGTCCAGTGGCAGCCATGTGTGCCGGATCACACCCCCCTGTGGACATGACAACACATCCAGCGTTGGCGCTACGCTGTTTTGACCCCACAGGGTAGGCCTGATGGTCTTTTCCTGGGACAAGCTAGAGCGGTGGCACTGGCTGACGAGCTAAAGCAGGAGACGTAAGTCGCAGTCACTGCTGCACTGCTGAGAGGGGGAGATTTTCCTCTGTGTTTTCTGGGTGCTGGGGATGGAACCCAGGGCCTCACGCGTGCTATGGAGATGCGCCGCCACTGATCTGCAGCCCCAGCCCCAGATTTTATTAAACAAAGAGTTCCTGGCATGAAGTTACAGAGGTTGGCGATGGCCCGGCGGGGGATCTCCTTGCAGAAGTGTTCTTCCGAAGTTTCCAGGGAGGCTGTGGGTTGGGGAACCTCTAGTTTGTTGCTGTGTACTCCTGTAGAGCGTAGTGATTCTGCAGTTTAACACACACACTAGGTAGAATAGTGCCCCCAAAGATGCTCACATCTGTCTTTTTTGTTTTGTTTTGTTTCCAGCAATATTTATTGAAAACAGCAATGCTTTTCGAGTGAGAGTTTATACATTGAGCAGGAAGATTTGCCTTTCACACCATGTGATCTACTACTACAGGTGGTCGCATCTGTCTCTTTTGTATTTTAATTTTTTTCTTAGTTGTAGATGGACACAATACCTTTGTTTTATTTATTTATTTTTATGTGGTGCTGAGGATTGGACCAGGCGTCACCCATGCTAGGCTAGCGCTCTGTCACTGAACCAAAACCCCAGCCCTCACATCTGTCTTAATCAACTTTTTGTCCTATAGTGGAATACCTGAGGCAGGCTAAGAAGAGAGGGGAACCCTCGTAGAGCAAAAAGAAAGCAGGGGAAGAGAACCAAGAAGGGGACCTACCACCAAAGCCACTGATACTCTGGGGACATTTCCAGTTTCCCATGGTCTGTGGGGAGGGGACCCATGCTGTGAGGAAGGTGGGCAGGAGCCTCCTCTGCACACCCTGTCTCACTGGGACACCCTGTGAAGGCACCCCGGCTGCAGCTCCAGGGGGAGGTGGACCCTCTTCTCAGAACTCGTGGCTGCTGACTTCCTCCTGTGGGCTCAGAGCCTGAATTCTCTTTGAAAAGCCCTGGAACTAGCAAGTTGAGAAGGAAACCAGGTTTGTTGTGCCCTGAGTGACTGCCTTCCCATAGCAGTCCATCCCGACAGCTCCCGATGACAATGTTTGTTCCGTATCCCAAAGCAGGGACCCCTTGCTTGGCAGAAGCAGAAACTGCTCGTGGGTGGAGATCTGAACACATGGCAGATGGTGGAATTATCAGGTGCGGAGCAAAAATACGTACCTTTATATGTTAAAAGAATAGAAGAGATAATAAAACACAGGTAAAATAACAAATTCCAAGGGAATTGGAAAAAGAACCACATGGCACTTCTAGAAATGACAAACACAACAGTTGATGATCAGAACTCAATAGGAAGGGCTGGGTGACTCAGGGTAGAGCACCTGCTTAGCATGCAGAGGCCCTGGCCCCAACCCTGGCAGACGCATACACCCCGCAGAGTAAACATGGCTGCCAAGAGGGTGGGTGAACCAAAGGGAATGTGAGCCAAAGGAGGAAAGTGGCCTGGCATGTTGATACACACCTGTAATCCCAGGGACTTGGGAGGCTGAAGCAGGAGGATCGCGAGTTAGAGGTCAACCTCAGAAACTTAGCAAGACCTGGTTTCAAAATAAGAAGGGCCGGGGATGTGGCTCAGTGGTAAAACACCCCTGAGTTCAATAACCAGTACAAAAAAAAAAAAAAAAAAAAAAGTGGCTTTGTGGTTTGCTCCCCTGAGATGCCCAGGAGTAAACCTGCAGGTCCCGGCTGTGGCTGGATGTTTTCAATTTAAACAGTCTCCATACTGGACTTTCACATGTGCCAGTGTTTGAAGATCATTTCCTTATACTCTATTTATATTCTCCTGAGTGTCATATCAGTTCTGTTATGCGCCAGAACACACACACACACACACACACACACACACACACCACTAGAAGGGATGACATTCAGCTGGACCGGGTGGCACACGCCTATAATTCCAGCAGCTCAGGAGGCTGAGCAGGAGGATCTCGAGTTCAAAGCCAGCCTCAGCAACGGCAAGGCACTAAGCAACTCAGTGAGACCCTGTCTCTGAATAAAGTACAGAATCGGACTGGAGGTGTGCCTCAGTGTTTAAGTGCCCCTGAGTTCAATTGCCAGTATCCGCTCCCCAAAAAAATAAATAAATAAAAGAAACCCCTTGTTTGTATGAGAGGTGGTTGATTTGCAACCTGAGTATCTAAGACTCTACTTGCCTGGGCTGCAAGCAATTCTCTGAACAGAAGAGGGCGCCGGTCTCAACTCTTCAGCCATTGGGGCAAGCACACTGGGAATGGCACTTTACCTGCACTACTGACCTTGGTATATCTCCATGTGCATTTGTGTTCATCTATAGTTAGTTGAAAACCCAGTCAGCAAATTTTTTTGGACTGAACCCAGGGGTGCTCTACCACTGAGTTACATCCCAGCCCTTTTAAAACAAAATTTAAAAAAAAATTTTTTTTTTTTAATTTTAAGACAGTCTCACTAAATTCTTGAGACTGGCCTTGAACTTGCAATCCTCAGCCTTCTGGGTAGTTTGGATCACAGGTGTGCACCATCACTCCTAATGCGAACCTTAAACCTCAAGTCAAGACTGTTGTTGGAAGGCATCTCTGTAGTTGGTTTGGTGGCTCAGTGGTGTCATCTGGGGACTCTGTTTCTTCCATTTTGTGTTCTGGCAGTTCTCGTGGCCTGGAAGGGGCTGCGGGAGCTCCAGGCACGGAGCTGGTATACTTGTGTGGGGAGGGTCAGCAAGGTGAGAGAGAGCCCTCAAGGCAGAAGGTCCTGAAGCCCTGAGATCCCCACTTGCTGCCCTTGCCGTGGAGAGGTCGGCGAGGCGAGTCCTGGCTCCTGCACTGAGGGAGCAGAGGGTGGCGGTACTGAGGCAGTAGTACTAGTGCTCAGAAGCACCAGGCTGTTCTCACGGCGTCCCAGGTGTTCCTTTATTCTCACTGCAGCCCACAAGTAGGCGACCATGTCCCTACTCCTTACAGAGGAAGAAGCCAGCAGGCTGTTCAGTAACCTGCCTGAGGGCACACAGGGGTGCTGGTGGCACTAGGATTCCAGGCCAGGCAGCCTGGCTCTTTTGCGTAGTTAGCCGGGGTGCTGTGGAGCTCAGCTGCAGCCCGGATCCGCATAGGCAGCCTGGCTACGTGGCTGTGGGAAGTCTTCAGCTCATGCAGTCCTGGAATGTGCATGAACATCCCCGCCAGCCAGGGCTTATGATCCCCATTTTGCAAAAGAGGAACTGGAAGTGCTGAGCCCATGGTCACACAGCAAGTAAGCAGCAGAGCCAGGACTTGGACCCAGGACTGCTGAACTCCTGCGCTCCAGGACGTCTTCTCTGCTGCGTTGTTGGCCTCTCCAGGTCTGGGTGGGGTAGAAGAAGCTCAGCTTGTTCTCTGGGTGTGTCCATGCTAAGCTCTGTTAAGAGACTATATAATTCAGTCACTGCACACACCTGTGTTTAGTCACTGCCGTGCTCCAGGAACTCTTCTGGGCTATGGCCAAGTTCGAGATCTCAGAACACTAAAGTCCAGCTGGTGGAGCTCAGATTTGAAGGTGTCACTCACCTGCCCAGCAGTCCCAGTGCCCACGGGAGGGAGATGCCACCTCCCTGCAGTTCCAGGCTGGTTCTCAGTGGCTCAGGCCCACCCTTCCACCAATCACCGTGGCCGCCAGACAGATGACTGGGGTTAGCACCTCCTGAACCCCTCGGCCCAAGAGTGGGAGATGGCATTTCCCCAGGTGTTTGCAGGCAGACAAGTCATGTCCATGGCGATGGCGCACCGCACATTACTATGTTCTCCAGAGGGAGGGAGGGAGGGAGGGAGGGACGGGGCCAGGTCTGCAGGAGCTGTTGCCTATGCTGTGACCACAACTTTGTTAACACCTGGGATGCTCTGAGGGTGTGTTTCCAGCTGACTGGAACCCATTCAGGGATGGGCAACCAGAACCGGGACTGACTCAAAGCTGTGTTTACCCTGGATAATAACATATTAACCATAATAACAGCTCTCATTTAATATGTGGTCCATTATCTCAACAAATGATCTTAACCATCTTATTAGGGAGTATATGATTATCCTGCTTTTATGAGTGAGGAAATACCTCAGAGAGAGAAGCAAGTTCCAGGAAGCAACATTGGATAAGATGTCAAATCCACTGACTCCCAATCTCCGCCACTTATATTTAATTATTAACATTTGATTTTTGCATGTATTTTTTTTGTTGAGATACAATGCAAAATATAATGCAAAATAATACATAATAATATATATATATATAATGCAAATTAAAGGTGTAAAATGCAGTTTATGAGTGCTGATAAATGCATATACTCATGTAGTCAGAATCCAAGATATGAAACATTCCCATCAAACATTACTCCAGAAGGTTCCCTTCCCTCCCTGGCACTCTGTCTGACCTCTCACTATACATCTGCCTGTTGCTATACTTCAAAATGGAATCACAGAGCATGGACTTAATGTCTGACCTTCGTTCACATGATTCTTTGGAGCTGTTTGTTGCTTCACGTATCAAGAGCTCATTTGCTGCTTTGAGTTGTGATTCTAACGTGCTCATGCTGCGTTTGTTTAATCACTGTCCAAGGGTGGAGATTTGGAGTGTTTCCAGTTTTTTGGTTATTCCAAATAAAGCTCCTGGTGAACATTCATGTACAAGCCTTCTTACAGACATTTTCATTTCTCTTGGGAGAAATTGCCCAGGGGTACACTTTCTGTGTTATATGGTAAGAGTATGTTTAATTCTATACAAAATTCCCAAAGGCGGGGCCTGGTGGTACATACCTGTAACCCAGCGACTTGTGAGGCTGAGGCAGGAGGATCGAAAGTTTAAGGCCAGCCTCGGCTACTTAGGGAGACCCTGTCTCAAATAAAAGATAAAAAGGATAGGGAGTGGAGCTCAGGGAAGGGGCCAGGGTTCAATACCCAGTACTGAAAGAAAAAAAGAAGAGCAGCTCTCAGAGGTTCCCCTGGGACTCCCATGTTCCACAACCTGCATATTTAATGTTTTCACAGTTTAATTTTAGCCATTCTGGTTGGTGTAAAATGGCACCTCACTTGCTTTGATGAATGGGGATACGGAGTGCTTCTTCATGTGGTCATAAGCATCTGCGGCTCCTGAGGAACAGGAATTCGGGAGCGAGCTTGCGGGTCTGTAGCTCTGGCTCAGGGTCTCTCAAGCCAAAGGCTGCTGGGCTGTAGGCCCCATTTCCAAGGCGACCCGCACATGGTGGCTGATGGGAGACCTCCGGCACGGTCTCTGTTGACCAGAGGGCTTCATTGCTCCCGAGGGCCTCTCCTCGGGGCTACTCAGGACCCAGCTGCTAGCTTCCCCCAGAGTGACCGATCCAGTAATGAGTGACAAACCCGAGAGGCACCTCTTCACAGTCTAGCGTTGGGAGTGACTCGTGGCCACTTCTGCGTTGGATTGTCCATAGCCCTGGGGCAGAGTGGCAAGGACTTGCATTCCAGCGGGCGTTGTGGAGGCTGGCTGCCACAGTTCTAACTACCACAAGCAAAAATCATCGATTTATTTTTAGAATGTTTACCAGTCTCGAATTTTTAGATAAGCCCTGTTTGGTATGTTACTTTTTTCCTTTTTTTTAAACATATTGCTGTCTTTGATTTGCTGAGACTTTCCTAAAGCGTATTGTACCTGTGGTTGTGTCACCTGAATCTTATTTTTGGTTAGTCCTCTTCGGGTGTTGTTCGTCTTGTTTTTTATTTTGAGACACAGGGTCTTGCTAAATTGCTGAGGCTGGACTTGAACTTGTGACTTTCCTGCCTCAGCCTCCCTACCTGGGGTTACAGGTGTGCCCCACCAAACCCAGCTCCCCCCCATTTTTTAAAAATGAAAATAAGCTTTATTACATCAAATAATAAATACATACAGAGATGCGAACAGTTTTAGTCATTTTCTTCCTGACATTTTGGTCAACTTACAGTAAACACAGTACTGAAATCTACATACAGTCGTAGAATGAAAATTTGCAGGGTCCTTGTTAGATTTGATAGGTTGCTCTTCTGCATTTATAACTTGTGCACTCTTAAAATTGACTTCAAGAAAGCCCTTAGAGTCATGTAAATGCTTAAGCAAAAAGAAGTGCCATTAAGCAGACTCTACCCCATATGGCACATGGGACCAGCTAAGTGAAGCATGCGGTCAGGATGCATTAAAACAAAGTCCTTAGGATCGAGTGAGCTTATGAAAAGGAACAAAGAACAATTTGGGTCACATAAAGCATTCAAAAGATGAAAGGGAGACACTGATATCTTGGAGCCAAATAGCAGTTTGCTGTAAAATAACTTCACATGCATCTTTTAAATTAATGCTTTAAAAAATTAAAAAAACTCCCCGAAACCTGGGTCATTCCTAACTACTTAAAAATGCAAATCCTAATTAACTTCAGAATCTTTTCCCTCTAGTTTGAGACTGTGAACCTTGGGAGAAAAAACTAAACTGTTACCATTTTGAAAACAAGTGTCTGATCTGAACAGGGGCGATGAGCGGTCACCTCTCAGGCGGTAGAGAGGCGGGCCGCGCGGCTGGGACCTGGCATTCCGCGGTTTCAGCCAGGCACTCGCTCCAGCCGGGCCTCCTGCACCGCGGGCTCCTCTCTCTTCCCCAGCTCTTCAGTGATCCGCGTGATTGCTCTGGGGCACCTGGCTGTTCCAGTTCCCTGGGTGTCGCTCAGCAGCTGGCGGTACTGGGAGGACGCTGCCATGCTGGTGGAAGGCGAATGGATGCTTCCAGAGGCCTGGAGGACGGCGGGCATGTGAGCTGCCAAGCTGGGCTGTAGGACATCCCCCTCCTCCAGGGACTGGCGAGCCAGCGACAGCCAGCTCCCCGTTTTTAATGCAAGCATTGACATATAATTTTCCTTCTAGCCAATATGATGGCACACACCTGTAATCCCAGTGACTCAGGAGGTTGAGGCCGGAGGATAGCAAATTCCAGGCCAGCCTCAGCAACTTAATGAGACACTGTCTCAAAACTAATTTCTTTCTTTTTAAATGGGGCTGGGGATGTAACTCAGTGGTAGAGTATCCCTGGTTCAGTCCTCTGTACCAGAAAAAAAAATTCCCTCTAAGCACTACTTAAGATGCATCCCACAAAATCTGAAGCGTCAGGTCTTCATTGTCAGTTTTGTGTATTTTCCAGTTTCTCTTGTGATTTTTATGCCGCCCTCTAGTATCTGTGATTGAATCCAGGGGTGCTCTAACCACATAGCTACCTCCCTGGTGCTTTTTATTTTTTATTTTGAGACAGGGCCTTACTAAATTGCTGAGGCTGATCTCAAACTTGCCATCCTCTGCCTCAGCCTCCTGAGCTGCTGGGATTATAATTGTGCCACCACAGCTGGCCTCTTGTCATTTCTTCTTTGACCTATGGATTGATTATAAGCATGTTGTCTAATTGTAAAATATGGAGGCCTTTCTAGAGTTCTCATCATTATCGTTTAATCTAATTACATCATGGCCAGCAAACAATGCACACGGTGGAAGAAGCTCTGTGGTGTGGTACAGAAGGGTGTGTGATGAAAGGACCTGCTCCCCAACCCCGGCCGCTGTCCTCTGCCATCCTCCCGTGGCCATTAAGAAGTGTGTGTCCAGAGCTGGACTCTTAAGAGAATCCAGGTTCCTGTTGCCCTTTGGGAGTTAAGGGTCGCTGATATCAAAGTAACGTGTGGCACCGGGTGTGGTGCACACGCCTGTAATCCCAGGGGCTCAGGAGGCTGAGGCAGGAGGATGGCAAGTTCAAAGCCAGCCTCAGCAACCTAGCAAGGCTCCAAACAACTCAGTGAGACCCTGTCTCAAAATAAAAAATAAAAAGGGCCGGGAATGTGGCTCAGTGTAAATGTCCCTGGGTTTAATCCCTGGTACCAAAAAAAGGGGAAAGTCACTTTTTTTTTTTTTTTTTTTTTTTTTTTTTAGTGGTAGATGAACACAAACCCTTTATTTGATTTATTTATTTTTATGTGGTGCTGAGGATGGAACCCAGTACCTCACGTGTTAGGCAAGCACTCTACCACTGAGCTACGACCCTAGTCCTGGAAAGTTACATATGTTAGGTGGTAATAACACCTAACACCAGGAAGAAGGGTCCAGTGCAGGGGGAGAAGGTGTTTGCTTGTCAGGCTGGGTGCAGGAATGCTTCTCTGAGGAAATTATTATTTGATTAGAGACTGAAGTTAGTGAGAAAGTGTGGTTGTTTGGGAAAGGGCGTTTCAGACAGGAAGGCGCAGTGTGCAGAGGCCCTGAGGCCAGAGAGTGCCTGCTGGGCTCTGGTGTGACTGGGCAGGAGGGTGCGGGGAGAGTAAGAAGTCTGAGGTTGGAAAGACCACACCCCAGCCACCTTCCAGAGGTAATCAAGCATATGTGGGGTGTAACTGTTTAATTCACATAAATGGTAGTCTGCTGTTCCTCCGTTCTGTACCTGTGCTTTGGTCTAGTGGCATCCCTTGACATTCCACGCGAGTCCTGTTCAGAGCTCCCACTTTCTTTTCATAGCGGCTGGCATGTCCTGGGTGTGCCAGGCCCCTGTTGGTGGACACTGAGATTGTTCTGGCTGTGCCAGCCTAGAGAATGCGGCCATCGGTCTCCCAGCCCATGTGGCACTTGGCAGGCAGCTGGGTTGTGGTGGCTCATGTGCTCCCCTGCCCCCAAGGGTTTGCAGGGCTCTTTTCCAGGTCTGCCACTTCACCTGACTTGCCAAGGACTCTTCTGGGTCTTCCTTCCTTCCCTTTTCAATGGAAAAGAAATTATAGGGGAAAAAAACATTTGAAAATAAAATCCATCTTTGGTCCCTCTCTGGTCATGCAGTGATGCATAGTTTGAAATATTGATGGCAGGAATGCCATCCCTAGTGCACCTATTAAGGCCTATATTTCTGGTGAAACTGTACTTTTTATGTTAATAATTGTGCATGAAATTGGTAATGTAACCGAGCGTGGTGACACACCCCTGAATCCCACCAACTCAGGAGGCTGATGCAAGAGGATCACAAATTCGAGGCTAGCCTCAGCAGCTTAACAAGACCCTCAACAACTTAGTGAGACCTTGTCTCAAAATAAAATTTAAAAATTTAAAAAGGGCTGGGGATGTAACATAGTGGTAAAGCACCCCTGGGGTGGATCCCCAGTGCCAAAAAAAAAAAAAAAATGTGTAACATATGCTGTTTTGGTCAGTTGTGCACAAGTAGTAATTATAATAATAATTCAATCTGTGAGAGAAAAATTTTCACTGTGATCACAAATGAAAAATTTGCCTTTAATTTATAAAAACTTTTTTCAGAGAAATATGATAGGACATCTTGCATTAGGGTAGTTTTGTAGAGAAAGCAGAATGTAGGTTGAATTTCAAAGAGCAAGGAGCCAGGCATATACTCTCAGAGAGAGGCAACTGATGTGTTTTAAATGGCTTTAGAGGGGGAAGAGGAGAGGCCTCCTCTTCCTGAAATGGGGTGTGTGGTCCAGAGCCGCTGGCATGTCCTTGGCTCAGATCTTTGTCATCCCAGCCTGTGACTGATAAGGACCAAGACTCACAGCTGAGCAGAGCCCCTCTCTGCACCTCGGTGGGAAGTGTGATTTTGCCTGGCAACTCCAGCCAGGTCTCTAAAATTCAAGGTCAAGGTCAAAACAGGCTCATGATCTCTTATTAGCCACAGCCCCAGACAGGCCTCCTGTCAACTGTTCCTGGGGCTCCTGGTCATCCCTACAGTCTCTGGTCCTGGGCTTAGTTCCTTTCTCAGAGTAGCCTGGCTCCGGAAGTCCTGTCTCTGGCTCAGCCTGCATCTCATCCCAGACTCTTGGGTGCCTGGGTCTCAGCCTCCTGCTGGCTGTTACTATCAGTCATGTGCTTCCAGCCCTAGGCCTGCATTGACTTGGTCCCCTTTAGTCCTTGATCCCCAGCCCCTTTGTCCTCATGGCTCTGGCTTCTTTTACCCTGGGTGGGTGCATGCACCCCATAGGTTAAACAAACCACAGTCCTGGGTACCTGAGTAGCTTGCTTGTTTTGAAAAAACTTTTAGTTATTATTTTTAAAAATATTTTCAAATTATCAATGGACCTTTATTTATTTATATATGGTGCTGAGAATTGAACCCAGTGCCTCACAAATGCAAGCACTTTACCACTGAGTAACAACACCAGCCCTTAATTATTTTTTTAAGAGAATAAGTTCACATAGTTTAAGGTTCAAGAGGATATAGGGAGCCAGGTGTGGTGGTGCATGCCTTTCATCCCAGGGACTTGGGAAGCTGAGGCAGGAGGATTTCGAGTTCAAGGTCAGTCTCAGCAATTTATGGAGACCTTAAGCAACTCAGTGAGACCCTGTCTCTAAATAAAATATAAAAAAGGACTGGGGATGTGACTCAATGGGTAAGCACCCCTGGGGGCCATCCCCGGTACCAAAAAAAAAGTATGTAGGGAAGAATCTCCTTCCACCTGTTACCCTCGGCACCCTGTTCCCCTCCATGGAGGCAGCCACTGTTATCTTGTGTATTTTTCCAGAAAAACAAAAATGAAAAACAAAGCACAAACCATGTATTTCAAGCAAATACTGATACACACTGCTTCCTTTTTCCATGACCACAGCAAGCAGTACACACGGTTCTGTGCCTTGGATGGCTGTTGACAGCGTGATCGGAGAGGGTGATCATCAGCATGTTCCGACCAGCTTCTTTCCTCTTTAGTTCAGCTGCTGACAGCAACTCTGGAATTCCCGAGATTGAGGGAGGTCTGGTAAGGGCTTTCTCTGCCTCTTATCATTATAGTGTGCTGCAGGGTCAATGTGGCCAGCAAGGCCTTTCACACCTGTGCAGGCAGATGTGACAGAAATTCCCAGAAGCAGAGGCCCTGGCTGCAGTGGGTGGATGAATTCTCCCTTGCCGGGGCTTGAGGGAGATGAGCCCTTTCCTCAAGTCTAGCCGCCTGGGGGTTGGCGCTTTATTTTAATCTTTTTACTTGGAACCGATTTTAGACTTACAGAAAAATTACAAAAATAGTAGAGAGTTCCTGCAGACCTTTCACCCAGCTTCCTTGATGGAAATGTCTAGAACCTCAGTACAATGAGTGGATTCAGGAAGTTGGCACTGGCACGTCACCATCAGCCTAAGTGTGCTTCATTCATGATTCACCGTGTCTCACTGATGCCCTTTTCCATCGAGGGCCTTGTCCAGTCAGAGTTTGCCTTTAGTTGTCTTTATGAATCAGTGTGTTGCTCAGACTATTTTTTTTTTTTTTTGCTCTTTCATGACATCAGCCCTTGACTCGTCCATTATTTTGTAGAAGGTCTTTCAATTTGAGTTTGTCTGGATATTTTCTTGTGATTGGGAAGAGATTCTGCATTTTTGCAAGAAGACACAGAGGTGGTGCCAGGTCCTCAGTGCTCCCATCGGGCCACATGTTGTCACCATGTCTCACGACGGGGGTCTCTTGACCTCGAACACCTGGTTAAGGTGGTGTCCACTGGAAAGTCACTGTCTCTCTGTTAATGAAAGTCTGCAGGAAGACACTTTGAACTGATGCAGATAGCCTATGCTGCCCAATAATTTTAGTTTCCAGTCGTGGATTTTGTCTGAACAGTCATTGTGGTGTTTGTCCAGGGCTGATTTTCTCTTTCCTTTTACGTATGTAATTCCTTTATTTATTTATTTGTTTGCTTGTTTGTTTGTTTGTTTGTCTTTGGTGGTGCGATCCATTCGAGGCCTCCTGCACGCTAGGCAAGCCCTCCCCGCTCTGCATCCCAGCCCTTCTGGCTCCCTATGCTGATTACAAGCCTGCCCTGAGAAGGGCCGTCCCTCCTTCCTGGGGTGTCTAACTGCCACTCTCCTGGGGAAGAGACCAGGTTCACTGAGGAGGTGGAGCTTAGAGCTGACTGCGCTGGGTGAGGTGACGTGGCCTTGGGGGTTCCCAGGAGGAAAGAAGGAGGCTTTGGGAAGTGCTGGCGCCCTGGCTCCAGGAACTCTTCCCCTGTGGTTTTTTGTGGTCTTCTCCCTCTCCTGTGAGAGCTTTGCATTTTGAGATTTTGTGGCCCCAGTCTAGGCCTGATTATGACAACAGCAGTGACTGCCCATCCCTTCATGTCACCTTAGATAGAGCAGGTGACGCACAGTATTGCTGGGTCACACAGCAACTCTATGGAAAAGGGTTAGAACTGAACCCATTATATAAAGGCGGAAACTGAGACTCAGTGGGAACACTGTGGTGACTGTAACCTGGGAAGCCCAGGCTTCCAGGCTTCCTGTCGCTGGATTACCCAGCAGCTAACCCTGAAGGAGCCAAAGCATTTCTTCCTGCTTTACCTCAGGCTACACCCTGAGGCGCAGAGGCCCAGCGATGCCAGAAAGTCCTGGGGGTGGGGGGCACTGGGGATCCAACCAGGGCCTTGCACAGCCGAGGCAAGTACTCAACTACTGAGCTACGGAGCTCTACTCCCAGCAGTTTTTATTTTGTATTTGAAGACAGAGTTTCACTAGTTGCTGAGGCTGGCCTTGACTTGTGATCTTCCTGCCTCAGCCTCCTAGGCTCTGGGATTAGTTGCGTACCACAGCCCCCGGCTCTGAGGCTCCTTTTCTTGAGCCTTTCTTTGCCCAGTGTTGCTGCTAGTCCCTCCACGGGGCTGGGAACCGAGCCAACAAGACAGCCTGGTGACGTCCCCGCTGTATCAAGGGCCTCTCTCCACACTCTCCACATTAGCCCTAGAGATCTCCCCTCATTTCTGGGGTCTGCTGCAGGGCTTAGTTATAGAAGGGAACAAATGCCCCAGCTCTTTTAAAAAGAAAGGGAGCTGGGCACAGGCATGCACACCTGAGTCCCAGCCACTTGGGAGGCTGAGGTGGAGGATCATGATTTCAAGGCCAGTTTGGGCAATAGAGTAAGACCCTGTCTCAAAATTCTAAAATTTTTAAAAAGAAGAAGGCAGGATTTTCTTTTCGACATTTATTTTGAAAAATTTCAAACATACCTTGGAAGGATTGGAGTTGAACCCGTCGTGCCTGTCGTGTATTTCCCCACTGATGTCCTACTGTACCCGCCCTGCCATTTCTGACCATGGTCCATCCATCAGTCTGCTCATCCCTTGTGCATTTCAGACTGAATTACAATCAGGTGCCGAGGCACACGCCTCTAATCCCAGTGGCTTCGGAGGCTGAGGCAGGAGGATCGTGAGTTGAAAGCCAACCTCAGTAACTTAGAGAGGCCCTAAGCAACTAGGCAGGACTCTGCCTTGAAATAAATAAAAAGGCTGGGGTGTGGCTGAGTGGTTAGACACCCCGGTTCAATCCCCCATACCAAAAATCAAGCCAAGTGAATGAGGCAGAATGTGATGTATTTAATGCAACAAATAAGGCCGCACAGTTCCTGGAAAGGCTGGAGGAACTGGCTCTGGTTGGACCTTGGGGATGACCCACAGGGAGCTGCAGCCTCCAGGGCTGCCCACTTAGCATGGCATCACGTGGAAAAACAGTTGGCCTCGTGCTGCCCAGAGGCCAGGCAGCCATGACGCTCACCATGTTGGTGACAGGACCCTGGAATTTGCCTTGGAGAACACCAGTGTCCCCAGCCCACAACCGGCAGCACAGCCTGACGGAAGCTGTGCTTGGAGCGTGATTGTGCTGCCTCCCCAACAAGTCCTGGGAGCCGGTCTCCTGGACACGCTCACGCCATCCCAGGCTCATGGCGGGGCCGGCAGGGAAGGGCCTTTCAAAGCCTCGAAGCCTCACAGGACAGGAAGGCCGCGCTTGGGGCTGCGGTGCGCACACACTGGGCCACCTGCTGCGGCCTAGCACTGCTCTCAACCACGCTGTCATGGCGTCCTGGAGCACCCATCTTTCGCCCTTGGACCTGTGGCCTCTCCTCTCTCGGGTGCTGGGAAGCCAGGAGAGAGGACTCAGGTCAGAAGGCTTGCCGGGCAGGATAAAGTACAGCGAGGCTCTGGATCATTTGGGGCTGAGCTCAGCAACCCAGGGCCTCTGGCACAGCTGTTCCCTCACTCAGAAAGAACGTCCCCTTCCATCCAGAGCTAGAAGCTTCTCTGGCCAGCTGGGTTCTGCAGGCGAGGAGTCTGAAGCATAGAAATATGAGGATAATGCACCTGAGGCCCCACTGTGGGAACCTGTGACCTATCACTTGGATTCTTAGACTGAGGGGGCCTCTGGGTGAATCCCGAGTCCTCACTCGGAAGCCTGGTGGGTGGGGAGGTGGGGGAAAGGCGCCTCCGGGGCCTAGACCTTCTGGTGGTACTTCCTGCAGTCTTCTTGCTCTGACTGGGTGGCATCCTTGGGGATGACCAGGAACTCACTGACCCTGGGCGAGCAGCACCTCTGGGAGTCACGATGGTAGGGGTACCGCTGCCCACAGCAGCTCCACTTGTTGTCCTTGGGGTCCAGGGCCACACTGCCACAGCGTCTCCAAGTCTCCAGGTGGATCACCTGCACACTGCCTGGGGGTCAGAAACAGCTCATCAGAGCCTGGCAGGGCTGGGGTGGGGCTGCCAGCCTGGGCTCCTTAGATCAGCTTCTCTCCCTGTGGGGAGCGGACCTCTACCCCCCAACTCGGCCCTTCGCCTGGCTGCACCCTTTCATCTTCCTCCCTGGTGACTTAGTCCTGTTCTATTTTATTCTCTTCCTTCTTTTTTTATTTTCTGTGGCTTTATTGAGATATAATTGCTTCTGATAAACTATACATATTTCAGGAGTATGAAGTGTTTTGGGTTTTTTGGTGCTGGAGGTGGAACCCAGGGCCTTGTACATGCTGGGCGAGTACATGACCATTGAGCTACACTCCCAGCCCCAATTTGTGTGTGTGTGTGTGTGTGTGTGTGTGTGTGTGGTACTGGGTATTGAATCCAGAGCTTTGTGCATGCTAGGCAAGCACTCTACCGACTGAGCTACATCCCCAGCCCAAATTT
Source organism: Sciurus carolinensis (assembly GCF_902686445.1). Taxonomy (NCBI): domain Eukaryota; kingdom Metazoa; phylum Chordata; class Mammalia; order Rodentia; family Sciuridae; genus Sciurus; species Sciurus carolinensis. Next base: position 53,338,315 of record NC_062228.1, on the reverse strand, counting down.
GGTAAGTGTTGATAGACATGTTCACCTGTGAAACCATCACCCCCACCCCTGGAGTGTCTTTGTGCCCTCTGTTATCCCAGCCCCTTCCCCCTACTCCCCCAGCTCCACACAACCACTGGTCTTCTGGAGATTTGTTTGCATTTTCTAGAATTCTATACAAATACACTTACATTATATATATATATATATATATATATATATATATATATATATATATAATATATATATATATATATATTTTTTTTTTTTTTTTTTTTTTTGCAGTGCTGGGGATCGAACTCAGGGCCTTGTGTTTGCAAGGCAAGCACTCTACCAGCTGAGCTATCTCCCCAGCCCCTATAGTATATATTTAAAAAATACTTTCTTTAAAGAAATACTGGTCATCGCTGGGCCTTGTGGTGCACACCTATAATCATAGCAGCGTGGGAGGCTAAGGCAGGAGGAGCGCAAGTTTGAGGCCAGCCTGGGCAACTTGGCAAGGCCCTAAGTAACTTGGCAAGACCCTGTCTCAAAATAAAAAATAAAAAGGTCTGAGGATGCAGCTTAGTGGTAACATGCCTCTGGGTTCAATCCCCAGGACCAAAAGAAAGAAAGAAATACTGGTCATGGCACACCACACTGATTTTTAATATATAATCATAGACCAGCAATTTTTAAAAACATGCTCAGAAGAGTGTCACACCTGCAAGCCACCTCACCCCATTGCCTCCCCTCAGAGAGTCCCAGCCTTCCACCACCTCACCCCTATATTCACCCTTGAATTCCTGCTTCCAGGAGGTGACAGTATTCATGAGCTGTCCCTTACAGCGCGGCTGCAGCAGGAGGCCTAGGGCTGTGGAGGAGGAAAGAGTGCTGGGTGTGGACTCCAGCCCAGGAGCCCACGGAGGGACCCGGTGGGGAGGGGCCGTACCTGAGAGGAGGAGCAGTGGGGTCCTCCAGCTGGCAGGGGACCTGGGCTGCATCGCTTCCTAGGAAGGCCTGGGCCCCTCAGATCCCTATGTGGGTCTTCCTGATTAGTCTCCCAGGAGCCTGTCACCCCTGTGGAGATTAGTCAGAGTGACCCTGCAGGGTCCCGGAATCCAGTTATGTACCACTTACATGCCTCCATCCTTTGAGGCCACCACAGGCCCCTCCTCATCCAGGTCCCTGGCCTGGAAGCTGAAGGAAATGCCTTCCTAAATGGAGCAGGTGTGGGGGGCAGGGCAGGGGGGCTTCCTCCTGGTTCGCTTCCACAGCTTCCTTTCTTTTTTTTTTATCATAAACAAATGGGTTACATGTTGTTTCTGTTTGTACATGAAGTAGAGGCGTACCATTTGTGTAATCACACATTTACATAGGGTAATGGTGTGTGATTCATTCTGTTATTTTTTCCTCACCCCCCCACCCCTCCACCCCCCACAACTTCCTTTCTTGAGATAAGGTGATCCATTTCTAGAATTGGTTCCAAAGATAGGCACTTAGCATTTTATTTCTTATTTTTGAAAATAGAAAACAATTCGCGTTCATTGTAGACACATTTGAAAACACAAATAAGAAAAAGACAACGCTCCACTATCCCAGCATTCTGTAATCACCAAACTTAGTTTTTGGTGTTTCCATCATTTATTTTTTCATTCATCAAACCCTGTCTGAGCGTCCACCCTGGGCCTAGCCTTGTGCTAGATAGTGCTGGGGACACAGGGCAGTGACTGAGATCACCCGCGTTGCCCTGTGGGGCTCAGAGTCTGTTAGGGAAGCCCAGGAGACTGGGACAGTCCAGCTAGCAGAGGGCTTCCTGGAGCAAGGGCCAAGGGCGCAGGTGTGAGAGGGAACATGTTTTCAACACTAAAAATCCGTGAGCCCTGGTGGTGGAAAATACGTTGGTCACAGGGGACCCTTGGGTCATTTTAAGGAGGCTGATCCTTGGATCATCTTAGGGACCTGGGATTCACTTTGAGTCAGTAGCAGCCCTGGAGGATTTTCTGCAGGAGAGTACCTGGATCCTGTGTTCTCTTCAGTCTGGTAACTCCAGCTATAGGAGGATCCTGGGGCTGAGCCGGGCCAGGGCCAGGAGGGTCGACTGGGTGCTCCGCTCTGGGGCTGCAGACCCTCCTCCCGCAGCGTGCCCTGCGGCCAGTGTGCAGCGTCTACATTTCCACAGTTTGCCCCTCTCGGTGACCCTTGCTTTTGCAACTGCTGTGTGGTGACAGTCACTCCCACCATGGCTCCCTGCAGAGCTGCCCTGGTGAGGAATTCATTTCCTCCATTTGCAAGGAAGCAGCCCTGTAGGGGAGGCGCCCTGCCCTGTCTCCGTTGTGCATAAACTCCTGCGGCCCCAGCACCCGCCACGGGAGGAGGTGTCCCACGCCCATCTTAGCAACTTGCTTCCTGAGGAAGGAGTTACATTCCAGCCACCTGCAGGTCCCCGTGCAGGAAACGCCTGCGCGATGCAGTTGACTCTGTGGGTTAAGACGTCCTTCTTTCCCCTTGGCCCTCCTGGCACTCGCTGCTTAGCCACTGTGTTGTGACTAGAGTGTCCATGGTACCAGTGGCCTGGAGTTTTGGGGCTGGGAGATTGGAGCCTGGACTTTGAGTCATTGGTTCTGATGCCTCTGGACATGTGTGCTGCAGTGGAGTGAGAAGAGAGCCGTGGCCACAGTCCCTGAGAAGTGCCAGTCACTGGGCCTGGGGGGGGGATCTGTTATAGACAGAGAAATGGCAGCCTGAGGCAGGGCAGCCTGGGGCTAGAGGCAAGGACCTCTCCTGGCAGCGGGCGTGACACCAGTAGAGGCAGCGGATAGAGAAGGGGGGGCGGAGCCAGGGACAGGAGGCCAGTTCTGATTCCCAGAACTTCCTCAGATCAACCTTTGCACTGAGCATCTGTGCTGTGCTCACCCCAGGGCTGGGGACACCGTGACTGAGTCAGTCCCAGGCCCTGATTTCATGGGCCCCACAGTCCAATATGGGAGACAGACTTGTCACCGTACAGTCCAGCACAAAATGGTCAGAGCAGTGTGGGAACCGAGGGTCTGGGAGTCGGGGAAGGCTTCCCAGAGGAAGGGACAGCTGGGGTGGGGTGCTGTGGTGTGGCAGACAGACCAAAAGATAGGTCTGGGGGCAGAGAGACCCACATAACTAAAGGGCAGAGGTCAGACCAGGAGGCAGGATGTGTTTACAGAAATAAAATTCCTAATGCAGTCGGGACAAGGGTGCTAACTAACCACATTTACTATGCTGAGCTCCCTCCCGCCCTCTCCCTGCTCTTCTTCCAATCCTGCCAGAGGGGTTTCGACCTCCAGTTTCCTGGGACATAGTTTACATACCCAGGAAGTGACAGAGCCAAGATTTGGGTCTAGGTCTGCATGTCCACAAAGTCCTTGCTGCCATTTATCATGCTGGTCTGAACCAAGGTTTGTGCACCTTCCACAGTGCTGCTGGGTGGGCGAGAGGGCCCTGTCCTGGAGAGGCGGAGCGAGTGCTGAGAGGGGCAGTCCCTTGCCCATGGGACAGGCCCCACTTGGACTTGATGGTCAGTGCGGCTCTTCTCAGTAGGTACATAGGCAGGAGGTGAAGGAACAGCTGTCATGTTATGTGATAAAAGTCCCAGCAGAGTGACTGCAGCATGGGTGAGCAGCCTGGGCAGGTGTTACAGTGTGGATGTGAGGTGCCCCCTAAAGCTTATGTGTGAGACGGGCAAGACCCTTCTGAGGTAAATGATTAGATTATAATAACTGTAGCCTAGACAGCGGATTAATCCACCTGGATGGATGAACTGGGTGGTAACTCTTAGCAGGTAGGGTGTGGCTGCAGGATGTAGGCACGTGGGCTTGTCTTGGGTTTACATCTTGTCCCTAGTGAGCAGCCCTCCCTCTGCATCCTGGATGTCATGTCCTGAACTGCTTTCCTCCTCCACGCCCTTCTGCCTGATCTGCGTCACCTCAGACCCAGAGCTATGGAGTCAGCCAGCCATGGACCGACCCTTTGAAACCCTGAGCCCAAATAAACTTCTCCTTCTCTGCATTGTTCTTGTCAGGTCTTTTGGTCACAGTGACAGAAAAGCTAACTAAGACATCAGGTACTGCCATGTGCCTTGGTGAAAGCCACCTGTTAAATCCTCAGCCCCTCCCCCACACAGTGTTCTTTTAGTCCTCAGAGGCAGGATGAACATTAAATAGTAAAGACGTAAAATTAGAAACAGTCAAGAGTGTTCAGACACAATTTGAATACTTATAATAGCATTAAATACAGTAAATTTGAGGAATGAAGGAAATAGGAGCTATTCATTCCTTAGATGTTTCCTGAGTGCCTTCCCGGGCCAGATCTCGAGCAGTGTCTCTGGGAATTGCCCTTCCTGAGCCCACAGTCTGTTGTCTGGAAGCTGACGAAAGAGCTGTCTGTGGAGAGGGGCCTGAAGGAACTTGAAAACAGTGAAACCAGCCTTTTGGCACAAGGCTGGCTGAGCGTTTCTATAATTGTTTTAGAAAGAGGAAGACACTGGATCCATGTTTAAAAAATAATCTAACCCAGAACAAGCAGTGTCCTGATGAGGGAAACCCAGGAGCTTTGGGAGCCTTGAGGATGTGTCAGACCCAGCCTAGGGTTCAGGGACGGCTGCCTGGAAGAAGGGACAGTCCAGCCGAGATCTGAAAGATGACAAGACGGGAAAAGGGAAGTGGAAGAAGGGTGTCCCAGGCAGAAGTGAACAGGACAGTCCGGCCCAGCCCTTGCAGAGTGTGTGGTTCAGTGAGGGAGATAGAGCTGTCACCAGTGATGCTCAGGAGTAGACAGGGCTGGGGTGTAGATGACAGGACCCAGAGGGGATGTGAGGGAGAGCTTCCAGAGGGAAAAACGCCTGAGCGGTGTCACTGAAGGACAGACAGGAATGAGCAGGTGTGTAGCAGAGGAAGCCAGTAAAATGAAAAGACGATTCTTTGAAAAGATCAATACCAACTGAGTGGGGAAAGGAAAATACTAATTTCCATAGAAAGAAATGAAGAGCAAGACATCAGTACAGATCTCAAGTTCAGGAAAATGAAGATATTATGAACAATTTAGCCAGTAAATTTGGCAACATAGAGGAAATGACCAATTTCATGGAAAAAAAAAAAAAAACAACAGTATTGATACAAGAAGAAATAGAAAATCTCAATAGTCATATCTGTGGAGACACTGAATCCATAACTAAAAACCTTTCTGTAAAGACACCTCCAGGCCCAGATGGCTTCACTGGTGGAATTCTTCTAGACATTTAGGAAAGAAATGATAACATAACTCAAACTCCTTTCAGTAAAAGTCCAGTAGAATATTGATATCAAAACCTCACAAAGTCATTACAAGACAGGAAATTTTCGGTCAAGGTCTCTCTGTCACGAATATGGGTTCCAGTATCTGAGACAAAAATATTAGAAAATAAAATCCAGCAATCTAGAACAAGGATAATACATTACGTCCTAGTAGAATTTATTCTAATACTTCAAGGTTGATTTGGCATTTGAAGATTAATTAATATGGTTTGTTATGGTTTAAATTTGGTGTCCCCCAAAAGCTCACATGCGAGACAATCCAAGAAGGTTCAGAGGAGAGATGAACCTCTGGGTTGTGAGAGCCTTAACCCAATCAGTGATTTAATCCCCTGAAAGGGGTAACTGAAGTGGTGGGTGTGACTGGAGGAGGTGGGAATTAGGGCGTGGCTTTGGGTTTGTATTTGTACCTGGTGCATGGAGTCCCCTCTCTCCACTTTCTGATCAGCATATGAGCTGCTTCCCTCTGCCACACTCTTCCACCCTGATGTCCAGCCTCATTTTGAGGAATGGAGCCTGCCTTCAGTGAACTAGGACCTCTGAAATCGTGAGCCCTTAAATAAACTTTTCCTCCTAAAATTGTTCTGGTCAGATCCTTTTAGTCACAGCAGCGAAAAAGCTGACTAAAACAGTTGGCTCCAGGAATAATCTAAAGGAGAAAAGCCATATTATAGAAAAAGTGCTGAATGAGTTTAACACCTGTTCACGATAAACTCTTACAAACTAGGAATTGAAAGGAACTTCTTTAATCTGACAAAGGGTAATTTACCAAAAAATTCAACTGACATCATACTTACAGGTTAAAATGAACACTCTCTCCAGAGTTGGGATAGACAAGGGTCACCTTCTCTAGTCAACACTGTATGGAGGTTATAGCCAGTGTGATCAGGCAAAACATCAATCAATTAAACACAAAAAGATTGGAAAAAAAGTCAATTGGTTATTGACTAAGAACATGACTATATACATGAATAAGGAATCTGAAAATAAGAATAAGAATCTGAAAACAAACTCTTAAATGATTTTAGCAAGGTTGCTGGATACAAGATCAATATACAGAAATTAATTATATTATACATGCTATCAATAAGCAATTGGAAAATGAATTTTAAAGTACCATTCACAGTAGCAGCAAAACCTCAAAATATGTAAGAATAAATTAGAATAAAGATGTGAAAGAAATCTAACCCCAATGCCACAAAATACTACTGAGAGAAACTGAAGAAGACCAATATAAGTGGGAGGTATTACCCTGTGCATGAACTCTGAGTCTCAATAGTGTTATTAAGACTGTCCAGCTGGACACGGACACCTGTATCCCAACAGCTTGGGAGGCTGAGGCGGGAGGATCGTGAGTTCAAAGCCAGCCTCAGCAACTTAGTAGTCCCTAAGCAACTTAGCAAGACCCTGACTCAAAATAAAAAATACAAAGGGCTGGTGACATGGCTCAGTGGCTAAGTGCCCCTGAGTTCAATACCTGGTACAAAAAAAAAAAAAAAAAGAAGAAGAAGAAGAAAGAAAGAAAGGAAAGGAAAAAAGAAAGCCAAAACCAAAACACCACAATGAGATGTCATTACATACCCATCGAAATGCTGTGGTTAAAAAGACTGACAACACCCTGGAAGTCTCAGACATTGCCTGTGGAGAATGTCAGTGGCTGCCATCACATGGGACCTGGCAATATCTACTAAACTAGACACTGGGTTTTGTTTGTTTGTTTGTTTTTTAACAGTCCTGCTCCTAATTAAACCCAAGAGAAATGGGTGCTTTTGAAGCCAAAGACCTGTACCTGAATGTTCATAGCAGCCTTCATTAATAGCCAAAAAATTCTGGAGAGAGCCCAGATGTCCATCACAAGAGACTATAGTATTCTATAGTAGACTCGTCAGCAGCAAGAGGGAATGAAGCCCTGATGTGCATAACAGCATGGCTGCAGCCCAAAAACCTTGCCCAAGGAGCCCCGCTTTACTCTCTGATTCCATTTATAGGAACTTCAGGAAGGGGCACAACTGAGGTGCAGGCTGGACATTAGGAGTGTGGGAGTCCCCTGCAGGATGGGGTAGTGACTAGCAGGGAACCTGGGGCCTACTAGGTGCTGGAGTCGTCTTCATCTTGATCTGGGTGGTGGTCACAGGAGACCAGGGTTTCAGCTTTGTTGACCTTGGCAGCCAAATGATTCTGTGTTTGTTTTGCAGTGTCAGGGATGGAACTCAGCACTGTGCATGCTGGGCAGGCACTCTGCCACCTGGCTGCCCCCCAGCCCTGGATTATTATGTGCATGGGGCTGTCCCAGGCAGTGCAGGATGTTGAGCAGCATCCTTGACATCTCTCCATTAGATGCTGGTAGCACTTAACCAAGTTTTGGCAACTGAAAATGTCTCCTGACATTGTTGGTGTCTCCATGTGGGAGGGAACAGAACAGGGAGCAAAATCACCCCAGTTGAGAATTCCTAGCTTGCATAAATGTAAAATGCCACGGAGCTGGCCTTACAACGGTGAGTTCCACCTCCCACACTAGCTATTAACCCAGGTGATCTCTACCACTCAGCTACATCCCCAGCCCTTTTTATTTTTTATTTTGAGATGGGTCTTAAATTTCATGGATTACAGATGTATACCATGGCACCAGTGTGAATTTTTTTACATGTGATTCCTCAGTTGAAACATCAGCCAGGCATGGTGGTACATGCTTCTAATCCCAGCTACTCAGGAGGTCAAAGCAGAAGGATCGAAAGTTCAAGGCCAGCCTGGGCAACCCTGTGTCAAAATAAATATAAAAAGGGCTGAGGATGTAGCTCAGTGGCAAAGCACCCCTGAGGTCAATCCCCGGTACCAAAAAATAAAATCTAGGCCCATGCTGTCAGCCTTTTGACTGTGACCCAGATGCATACACATTCACAGACGCATGTAAAACAAGACCGAAAGGTCTGGCAGCAGCACCAGAGTCCTCCTCTCTTGCTTAGTTGCCCACACTGAAAGGTGTTGTCCTGTGGTGTGTTTTCATTTTTTGGATTTGGCAGAGTGCAGACTGCGGAGCACAAGGGACTCATCCTGGCCACCGGCAGCCATGTGCTCAAGCCTGATAATGTGTGAAGATGCTCAGGCCTGGGGCAGAGTGGGGTCTGGGGGAGAGGAGGAGCCGTGGGTTTCTTCCTGACTGTGTCAGGAGCCCGGGGAGACAGTGAGAAGAATATTGAGGGCTGGGGAGATAGCTCAGTTGGTAGAGTGCTTGCCTTGCAAGCTCAAGGCCCTGGGTTCGATCCCCCCAGTACCGCCAAAAAAAAAAAAAAAGAATATTGAAGACTAGCTGGATACTGTGGGCACACCTGTCATCCCAGCTACTCAGGAAGCGGAGGCAGGAGGACCACAAATTCTAGGCCAGCCTGAGCAACTCAGCCAGACCGTGCCTCAGAAATAAGAAGGGCCTGGGGAGTCGCTCAGGGGTACATTGCTTTCCTAGTAGCATGAGGAACTGGGTCCAATCCCTAGTACCAAAAAAATAATAATAATAATATGCAAGAATAAAACAGGTGCAAACCACCTGTAAAACAGGAGGAGGCAGAGGAGGACTCACTGCCTGGGTGGTTCTCTTTAGAGTCAGGTGGGGGACCAAGAGGAAGTGACTCTGAATACAAAGCAGGCTTCAGGTAGAAAGACCCGGGCGAGAGGAGTGGCACACGCTTACCACTGGATGCCGGGGAGATGATGCTGGGCACGGGCGCAGGTTAGGGCCATGGTGGGGCACGTCTGATGTGGGCTAAGGATGTGGGGTGACTTCACATTTTATAGTCTGAGTACTTTGTTTTAATGTAACATGTTGCTTTTATTGGCAAAAAAAAAAAAAAAAAAAAAGTTGGAGGAGGGTTTGTTTTTAACTAGTTCTTCTGCCTCCTACATGCAGGACACTTGCACGGGTCAATGAGGCTGGGACAGGGACCCATTTATGCATTAAGCAGAGACATAGTAAGCATCGTCCATGTGCCTGGCCATCTACTGTTTGGAGCTGAGGACACAACAGTGACCATGACAGTCTTGGGCCACACAACCCTAGGTCTCACAGTGCTGTGGGGGAGACAGGTCACCAACACATAGCTGGATGGCTGTCCATCACTTCCGGTTGTGAAGGGAATCCGCAGGTTGAATCCTTCCTTGCAGGAGATCAGAGAGGGGACACTGGTCAGAGCTGAAACCCCCTCAATCAGTGTGGTGAACAGGAGTGTGGGAGACATTCCAGAGGCAGAGTGGACCAGGCAAGAGGCCCAGAGGCCCTGGGGAGAGGGGAACAATGAGGGAGACTCCTGTCTCTGGCCTGGGGACAAGATGGATCCAACAGAGGGAATAAGCGTTTGAGGTGAGCAGGCTTCATGTTTGGATGTACTGATTGGGGGTGTCTCAGATGGTCTTAGTCTGGTTCATATTGTTTTAACAAAATACCACATACTAAGCAATTAATGATGAACAGGAAGTTCATGTGGCTCACAGTTGGGGAGTCCAAGAGCATGACACCGGCCTGTGACAAGAGTCTTCAAGCTGCAGAGGGCATCACATGGTGAGAGTGTGAGACGGGGGCAGGAGTTGGGGCAGGGGGCATCCCACTCCTGCATTCACGCTGATCCCCTGGGAGGGCACAGCCCTGGTGACCTCATGACCACACCAGCTCTTAAAGGCCTCACCTCTCAACTGTTCCATTTGGGATTGACTTTCCAACAGGTGGACTCTGGGGACATGTTCAAAGCATGGGCCCAGGCCGTCCTGACAGACACCCAGACACCCAGGTCTGGTTCAGTCTGACCTACGTCCTGCCTAGCCATCCCTCCTCCACAGTCCTTCTTGCTCCTGGACCTTTTTCTAAACTTGAATCTGAGCCCTGACCTGAGGGAAAACACCTGGCCCTGTCCCCAACCCTCCCACACGTGCCCATGAGCCTCCCGTGCACCCTCCCAAGTGCCCACTCCACCTGGACATACTGGCCTGTCCACGCCCAGATCCCCACGCTTGGCCTGTGCTGCAGTGCACCCTGACCCTCAGCCAGGGTGCCAGAAGGGGCCTGGTCTCCCCTTGCCACCCTGGACACTGTGAGGTGTTCCTCAAATGAAGGAGGTAGTGACAGTTCAGGCCCAGCTCTGGGCTGCCCCAGAAGGGATCCCAGCAAGGAGGGATTCAGCCTGCATATTCCCTTCTAGGCATCTACCACAACCAGAAGTAATGGACAGCCATCCAGCTATGTGTTGGTGACCCGTCTCCCCCACTGAATTGAGACCCAGGACTGCATGGCCCAAGACGTCATGGTCACTGCTGTGTCCTTGTACTGTTCCAAACAGTACAAGGCCAGGGCTGGTGCCTGTTCATCACAGGGTGAGGAAGACACCATCCTCCTACCCTACAGGCTGATTCAGGGTGGGCTGGCATTGCTCAGGCAGCTGGTCAGACAGACATGAAGACCCCAGTGTGGGAGGGCCCCCCAGACTGAACCCCGGGATCCCATATCAGTAGGGTCTAAGCAGAACCAGCTGGGATGGTGACCATCAGTGACCAGCAGTGTCCAGTACTCCTGCTGCCCTGCCCCTGTGAGGACGTGGGAAAAGCATTCACCCGTTAGTGCCTGATAAAATTGACAGTGAAAACAGCCTGAGGCAGGAGGATTGCAAGTTCAAGGCCATCTTGGGCACCTTAGGGAGGCCCTGTCTCAAAATAAAAAGGGCTGGAAATGAAGCTCAGTAGTAGAGTGCCTGGGTTCAGTCCCCAGTGCCCACGCAATCAGCCCGTCAGTCTTTAGTTCGCACGGTCCTGGAGGGCATGTTGCTTGCTTGCCAGCTTGCTTTTTAATTATTTTAGTTATAGGCAGACACAATACCTTTATTTTTATTTTTATGTAGTGCTAAGGATGCAACCCAGGGCCTCATGCATGCTAGGCGAGCACTCCAACATTGAGTCACAAGCCCAGCCCCAAGGGGGCATTGTTTCTTTGTGCTGCGTGTGTTTTTTGAACTAATCTGTTGCAGTCCAGACTCTAGTGTTTTGGCACCTACCAATGTCCACTTCGCAAAATAAAATGAATTTACACAATATGATTAAAAGGAACAAGCTCTTCTTTTACAGTTTAAAATTTTACATTGTTCCCTTCGGTCCTTGAAACTTTTGTATTCTCATCCCCACAGAATTTCATCTAATCATATATCGGCAATCAAATTGTGTGCAGAAATTTACGTTTTAATTTCCTGTTATTATAAGACTCTAAATGCTTGCATATTTTCTTCTGGACTGAGTTAATTTAATTATTATTAGTCCACAATTAACTAAAACTTCATATGTTATACATTTTCCTGAGTAATTACTAAATATCAAAAAGAGAATGTGCCTGGGCATGGTGGCACGTGCCTGTAATCCCAGCCCTTTGGGAGGCAGAAGGACCACAATTTCTAGGCCAGCCTGGAAATTTAGAGAGACCCTATCTCAAAAACTAAGGCTGCTTCTTACTCTGGAGACAGCCCCACATTCTCCCTTTAACGTGTACCTACCTTCCTAAATAAACCTCTGTCTATGCCAATAAATAATAAAAGAACTGGGAATGTAGCTCAGTGGTAGATACCCCTGGGTTCAATTCCCAATACCACAAAATAAAAATGAACTGATCCTGGTGGTGTCTGCCCGTAATTCCAGCTACTTGGGAGGCTGCGGCAGGAGGATCCTGAGTTCCAACAGGCCAGTCTGGGCAACCTAGGGAAAGCCCCGTCTCAAAAAAAGAAGAGAAAGGAAAAGAATAAAAGGTGATTGCAGGGCCAAGCACCTACAGTCCCAGCTACTCTGGAGACGAGGCAGGAGGATCTGTTGAGTCCAGGAGGTCAAGATCAGCTGGGGCAACATAGCCAGACCCTGTCTCAAAAAGAAAAATGTAATACATGTCGGAAATAAATCTCCAGAGGAGCTAGACAGGGCTCAATCACGTCTCTACCTGTACCCTTGGATGGATATTAATTATTACAGGAGCGAGGCAAGGTCAACATCAATTCTACCTTGGTTGTAAAAGCACAGGTGTGAGAGTCTTCTAAAGACTAAGCCAGGCTAAGAAGTTTTTGTTCCAGCAGCAGCGCTCTACCCTTGAGCTCTTTCCACCGTGTGTCCAAAACCTCAGGAAGAGCTCGCTGTAAGGCAGCTCCACCTTCAAGGCTGGAGGAAATCTAGGACTGGAGCCACTGGCGAAAAGGATTGGTTACCCCGCAAAGGCACGTTAGCATCCGCTCCCACATTTCAACTGTCCTTCTTTGGAGTCAGGAGGTCCCCCACGCAGCCTCAACTCTGCATTTAGGGACGATAAGGAGGGAAAAGGAATTTCCTGGGAAGTGGTGGGGCGGCAGTGCCAGGAGAGGTCAGTCCCGCTGCCCTGCACGATGACTTAAGGCAAGGGCAGAGGGAGCTAAGCATCTGGCCATTGAACCTTACTGACACCTTGCTTGTTCTTGGTGCTTTGGTAGCTCCCCTTGATCCGCCAGGGGCGTGGCGTCCTGGTCAGAACCTCCCCTGGGGGTAGGGGCTTTCCCAGCGGGCTATTTGCCAGAATCTTCTTGTACTTTTAAAAGATGCCCTCGGGTCACCCCCGGCCAGGTGACTTTGCCATGTCCTAGGTGACATGCAGGGAGGACACAGGCCTGTCTAAAGCCACCCCACCCCACCCCACCGCAGGCGTCCGGGTTGCTCCAAACCCGACACCGAAGCGCGGAGGGGCAGGGCTTGGCCGGTTCGGAGCGCTCCTGACGCCTCTCTTCCCCCGCAGTGTACCACTGGGTGGAGATGCGGACCAAGATGCGCATCATGGGCTTCCGGGGCACTGTCATCAAGCCGCTCAACGAGGAGGCGGCAGCCGAGCTGGGCGCGGAGCTGCTGGGCGAAGCCACCATCTTCATCGTGGGCGGAGGCTGCCTGGTGCTGGAGTACTGGCGCCACCAGGCGCAGCAGCGCCACAAGGAGGAGGAGCAGCGCGCCGCCTGGAACGCGCTGCAGGACGAGGTGGGCCGCCTGGCCCTGACACTGGAGGCTCTGCAGGCGCAGGTGCAGGTGGCGCCGCCGCAGGCCGCCCTGGAGGAGCTGCGGGCCGAAGTGCGGGAGGTGCGGGCCCAGCTCGCCCGACCGGCGCCCCAGGCAGTATCTTCGTCCAAGATGTAGGAGGCTGCCAAAACCCGAACTTGGATGTGGCCATGTGTGCCCCGACGTGGCCTTCTCCCCGCACCACCTCAGCCTGAGTTGGCCCCGGGGAAACCACAAGGATCTTAATGCAACTTGGCATTTGGTCATCCCTACCGACAAGACAGTGGAACCTTCCCCTGGGACCAGCCCCCAGCAGGTGAAGCGTTCTCATGGAGCCCCCTCCAACCTCTAACTCTTTGGCATCGTCCACAGGGCTCATCCCCACTCAAACCACTCTGACCTTCAGGGTCGTGGCCAGCAACCATGGCTATACTGTTCTGGCAAAAGAAAAAAATGGAACCTGAGCTTAAGTGGAACCATCTTGTCATTATATTTTTTTACTTTTATTTTATTTTATTTTTGCAGTGCTGGCGATTGAACCAGTGCAAGGCAAGCACTCTACCAACTGAGCTGTATCCCCAGCCCCATCTTGTCATCCTCTTATCTTGCCCCCCAGGTACTTGATCTGCATTACCTTTGTGGAGGCCCATCCATCAGAGGAGCGCCCCTTACCCTTTGTCAGTTGGTACCTGCCACAGAGAGGAACTGCCTTGTCTGTGCCTTCCTATGGCTTTCCGTACCGCTCACCTTAGAAGGTCAACTTCCAGTGGACTTTCCTTTCCCTTTATCTGGATTCCGGTACCTTCCCTTGAGATCCTAAGTGGAATATTCCAACAGAACTCCTTCATCCATTAGTCTGTGGCAAAACACACTGGTATGGCTGTGCAGGGTCTTCTCTGGCAGGGTCCACCAGCCTTCCCTTCTGTAGTGGAAAATGTAATCCTAGCTGGGATTCTGTCTTTCATTCTTACCCACCACCTTTGCTGTCCTCAAAGTCCTGACCCTTGGGCTGGGTCATGTACCCTTCCCCACTTTCCCCACAGCATTCCTCAGAAGCCTCTCCCACCTCAGGTTAGCTCTGCAGGTCCCCATCTGCACCCACTGTCCCTGGGCTGCTCCACAGCCCCCTCTGTCAGGACCCTCCTGCCTTGGAGCCCCAGGACTCTCCATCCTGCTCGATAAGACGGCCAGGTGGTCTCACCTGCATTTTGTATTTCCCAGGCACTGAAACACATTGCTGCGAATATGATGGCTTTAAACATCAGGAGTGTGTTCTCACAGTTCTGGAAGCCAGAAGTCAAGGTGTGGAGGAGCCATGCTCCTTCCGGCTTCCGACTCCATCTTCATGTGGCCTTCTCCTCCTTGTAAGGACACCTGTTACAGAATTTAGGACCCACCCTAAATCCAGGATGATCTCACTTTAAGATCCTTGACTTAATTACGCCTACAAAGACCCTTTTCCCTGATGGGGTCACATCCACATGTTCCAAGACATGACCTTATCCTTTGGGGGCCCACCACTCAACCAGTTATGCCTTCCCCAGCCCAAGAGTTCATAAAGACCCTACCAATCTCCTGGGTCGTTTGGTCTCCCTGCTGGGTGAGAGGAACAGCCCAGCAGTTCTCTTCGCTCCTTGACTTCTCTTTGCTCCAGGTCAACCCAAGGAGTGGTCTGTGTTCTGTGTGGCTAATTCCTGGTTAAGGAGCATCTTAAGGATGTGTCCCAGAACCATAAACCTCCAAAATGGGCCCAGAGCTCATTAAAATTAGGAGAGAAGTGGGGAAGGTTCTGGTGGGAAGGGGACCAGGAGTCAACCTATGAGCTCTTTCCCATCCTGGGGCGCTGAGGCCTAGGGAAGCAAAGGGATTTGGCCAAGTGCCACATCCCAGCAGGAACCAGCTGCCTGGGGAGTGGGCAGAACCCAAGGGAGGGAGGAATGTGTCTCCTCAGGCCCAGATCACCTGACTGCTGCTGCTCTAGGTGAAGGGTGAGGAGGAAGAAGATGACAGGCAGGTTACTTGGCAGAGGAGGGAAGGCACTCTCTACCCAGAGGCACTGAGGACCTGCCACCCCTCTCAGAGCAGCCCCAGATCGCACCCAAGATCTCAGCCTTCAGGGAACAGGGCAAGTTCCTCCCACCTGGTCCCACTGTCATGAAGCTGCAGGTGAGGGTGGGAAGGACAGGACTTGCTTCCCCCTCCCGGCATCCCCAGGAGAGTAGAAACCACCTGGATGCGATACCTGCCCACAGAACACCAAAACCGGGGCTCTGAGACAGCATTCTAATTCCTTCTAGAAAAGGGGGAGCAGCTGGCATGGAGGGAGCTTAGGAGGTGGATCCCTTTACAACTGGGGAGGCCTAGGTGTGTGCACAGATGAGGGAGAGAAGGCCAGGACAGAGGGTGCTGCGTGGAGGGGCGACATGGAGCCAGGAGGGAGGCCAGGCGCTCTGACCGCCTCCTCGTGTCAGCACAGTTGTTAGCACAGCAGATCAAGTGCGCTGAGCTCTGGGTGATGCCGGCGATGTTTTGAGTGCTTTGAGTGATCCCCACGTTACATCCCCTATGTCATTGATGAGGAAACTAAGGCACAGAGAGGAAAAGTCACCTGCTTCAGGTCACCCAGGCAGGGAAGAGGTGGAGGTGGGATGTTAATTCAGACAGACCAGGCTCAGCCCCAGCTCCGGACCCTGGTTCATCCGGAGGCGTCAAACTCAGCCTGACATGTTCCGACAGGTGGTCCGTCCTTGTGGGCAGCTTCACCCGCCGTGGTGGTGGGATCAGAGTGTGCAGAAGTGCATAGAACCCCCTCTCAAAATGCTCAAGGCCAGAGGGTGGTTCTGGGCTCTGGTTTCCTGTTGGCTGCAATTTTGTATACGTCCAGATGTGGGGAGAAGGGCTAGAATAAATATGTTAATGAAGCTGGCTTGTCTTCAAGTTGGTGCATTTTTTTTTCATATTTAAAAAAATCCCTGTTAAACTTCGTTTATTCTCTCAGTCCAGAAAGTTCCACTGAATTGCCCTCTGTATGTCTCACCCTGCACCACCCTGGGGTCACAGTGGTGACTGAGACAGCCCCAATCCCACCTTCACAGGACTCAAATCCAGTGGGAGGACAGGTACATGCAGACTTTTCTCGCCCCCTCCTGTGGATACTTGGGAAGAAGGGGCCAGGCAGAATCCACACTCCCCTCCCAGTGACTCAGGACCTCGGTGTGTGGAGAACAGAAACGGGTTCACACCAGCTCACGAAATCTCAACCGTTCTGAGTGCTCTGCCCCTCCCATTTCCTGGCAGACCCTGTTGTCCATGTGTTGATTTCCCTGGTCAGCAGACCCTTACCTGGAGGAGGCCAAGGTGGCTGAGAACCACCCCAGGAGAAAACAGCCCTCACAAAGCTCCAGCCAGATCCACAGGCCCACAAGGCCTCTCTGAGCTGGCCACAGTGAGCTTGGACGGCCAGGCATGGGCCCCCAGCCAGTGGCTTGGCAGCTTCATGGACAGGGAGAGAAGCGCACTCAGAGGAGAGGCAGAGTGGCCTCATGTGCCTTTTGAGACACCTGTGTACTGAGCGCGGATTGCTCGCGGGGCCGCAGGCCCCTAGATGGGGATCAGCCAGGAACAAGACCAGGCTGTTACTCCATATCATGGAGCTGACATTCTAGTGCAGGAGCTGAAGAGCCAACCCAGGGTTGGGCCCAGGGGTTGGGGTTGGGGATGACTTTGTAGATCAGATGGTCAGGAAGGAGGCAGTTTGAGAGGAGCCCTGCAGGGAAAGAGTTTATTGCTGGAACAGCAAGAGGTTGTAGCTACCAAATAGAACAGGGTTGGCAGACTAAGGCAGTCCCTGGGCCAGCTCAGGCTGCCTGCTGCTATCTTTGTAAATAAAGATTTATTAAAACACAGCTGTGCTCACTCGTTTTCTCATTTTGTACTGTTTATGTACTACGATGGCAGAGCTGAAAATAGTTACCTTCTGGCCCTTTACAGAAAACCTAAACTGACCCCTGAAATAGGACAAGGGCAGAGGGGTGGGTGCAGGGGTCAGGCAACCAGAAGCTGGCCCTCTTGCCTCAACAGCCACTACTATGCAGGGTCACACCAGCCCCGGAGCACCCCGTGGGCTCGTTGACACCTGTAGCACACTTAGGCATCCCCCAACACTTCCTTCACCCCCCCCAACTGGAACAGTCCCCACCCGTCACACATGCCTCTGAGCCTCCATCCAGATCCACAGCAACAAGCCACAGTAGGAGTTGGTGAAGAGGGCGTTGGCGCGCCGGCCTGTGATCCCAGTGAGCCTGAGGCAGGAGGATCACAAGTTCAAAGGGATCCTCAGCAACTTAGCAAGGCTGTAAGCAACTTAGTGAGACCATGTCTCCAAATAAAAAATAACAGGACTTGGGGATGTGGCTCAGTAGTTAAGCACCCCTGGGTTCAACCCCCAGTACCCTAAAAGAAAAAGTTTATGTAATCTCTCAAAAAAACCATACTTATGGACAATTCTTCCTATGTATGTATTGTAAGTATTGTATAATTCATGCATTGTGTGACAGAGTACATAGTGAAAAATATATATTTATGTGATATGACATTGTATATTATTGTTGTGTGTACATATGTATCATTGGAATGAAGGTTTCACTAATTACCCTGCAGTGCAATCTGATATTTCCTGTTTTATTGTATCCATTTCATAGTGAAAAACTACAGCTGTAAATGTATTCTGTATACCTGATAATGTATCATAAACATACACAACTCCAGCCGAGCAGATGGCACCTGTGCCTGTTCCAGCTCCTCAGGCTGGGCAACATAGCAGAACCCTGTCTCAAAACACAAGAAAACAAAAACAACAACAAAAATAGGGCTGGGGGTGAACTCAGAGGTAGAGCACTGACCTAGAGTGCTCAAGGCCCTGGGTTCAATCCCCAGACTGCAAAAAATAAAACAAAATACAACTCATTATCTGTATTATAGGCACGTGGGTTACATGTCAGTGCCAAGCACAGCATAAACCTAGTTAGAACAAAATGACTGTTCAGGGCTGGGGTGGCTCTGGGGCAGAGACCTGTCTGGCGTGCACGAGGCCCGGGTTCCATCACCAGCATAGGAAAAAAAAAAAAGGATTGCTTTTGCTACACTCAGTACACCCTTGTTTTCTGTTTCATTCTACCACATAGAAGAACCTACACGTGCATGTATTAGGCAAACCTGCATACTGTGGGATGCCCAGGCTTTTACTGAGTGACCAGGAGCCAAGGAAGGACTCAGCAAAGGAGGAGGAAGGGGATGGCATCCTGCGGGGAGACCCTGGAGGTAGGGCAGGAGGGATTTGGGGCAGTTCATATTCCCCAGGGAGAACAGGCAGGCTCAGCCAAGCAGTGGACTGTGGGCGGTCTTATCCCACGGAATCCAGGTTTAGGGTGAGCACCTGGAAGGGGAGCTCCAGCAGATGGGGAGAGCCCCGTCGGCAGCCCTGGATCCCAGGCGCCCTCTGCTGGGCTGATGTTGCTGGTTCTGGTCTGTGGCCAGTGGTAACCAAAATGACCGTCCTCGACTTCATCATAAATGCATATGTCACTAAGCTGTCCCCATGCTGGGTAGCTGATGTTCCCCATCTCAATGTTGGCTTCTCTATCAGGATCCTCTCCTGGTACCTCCATTTGGGACATCCTGGGGGAAGGAGGCAAATGGAGGTGACAGGCCTGGACGCTGGCCTTGGGACTCCCTTGGCTGGTGTGGCAGTATCTAGGACAGCTCCCAGAGGCACCACCCTCAGGAGAGAGGCAGGGAGTCCCAAGGGCTCTGTCACGTCCGCGATGCCCGCCTTGCTCAGGCCACACCTCTCTGCCTTAGATTTTTTTTTTTTTTTTTTTTCTAAATTGCACAGCCAGTTCAAAGAAGCCGAAGTCCTCTCCCCGGAAGGGAGCCTGTCTGTATGTTGGGGATCCTGGCAGACCCTGTTCAGGAGCAGTCTGGCCTCTGAGGCTTACTCAAGCACCCCCACCCTGTGGGCACCAGCTCGATCCACTTCTCTCTCAAAATCAGCAGCTGGCACGCGCCTCCCAGCAATGGCTGTGTGCATTCGCTCTGGCAGACAGCAAGCCAGGAAGGACCTGAATATGCTGAGAACCTTCCAGAGGCTGGTCAAAGGGCCAGAGCCGTGCTTATGCAGGGTCAGGATGTCTAGAGATCTGCATAACGAAGATGCTAGTTAATAAAGCTGTTTGTGCACTGGAAATTTGCTGATAGAGTAGATTTATGGTGCTTGTACCAGAAAAAGAAAAGGAAAAGGTGATTTGGGGAGATGATGGACTTGTTAATTGGCTAGCCTGTGGTGATCATTTCACTATGTATATGTAAGCATGCATACCTCATTAAAAAAAGAGTTAGGGGCTGGGGATGTAGCTCAGTTGGTAGAGTGCCTGCCTCGCAAGCACAAGGCCCTGGGTTCGATCCCCAGCACCTAAAAAAAAAAAAAAAAAAAAGTTAGAAGCAATAAGTAAAATGTAAAACTAAATGAAAACATTCATAGTTAATATTTTAAAAGCTAAAGGCTCTGTGGAACAACAGAGCTGTCAGCACTGTTGCTGACACTTGAATTACACTTGAAGACTTTTCAAACCCAAGCCCTGCACAGTAGAACTTCATTCTTGTCTTAATTTGTATTTTCTTTCTTGTCTATAGGGTGATCATCTTCTCAACCACTTATTGGATATTTGCCTTGCTGGTTAAAGTATCTGTTTTCACCATCTGACCATTAATACTTCTTCTGGGGCTTTGTTTGTTTGTTTGTTTTTGCGGTGCTGGGGATTGAACCCAGGGCCTTGATGCTTGCAAGGCAAGCACTCTACCAACTAAGCTACATCCCCAACACTCTTTGGGGGCCTTCTGCCTCACTGAAGTTTTTCATTTTAAATCAGCCAAATCACTGGGAGAGGTGACATCTGAAATCCCAGCTGCCAAGGAGGCTAAGGCAGGAGGATCACAAGTTCAAGGCCAGCCTCATCAATTAGCATGACCCTGTCTCAAATTAAAACATTTAAAAAGGGGTAGAGTGCTGGGCTGCAGATCAGGGGCAGAGAACTTGCCTAGCCTGCCTGAGGCCCTGGCTTCCATCCCCAGCACACAAACAAAACAAAACAAAACAAAAAAAACTTTGCGTCATCTCCTTTTCAGCATTTATTTTTTTCTGTCTTCATTTGACAAGGGCGCCTCTGCCTCAGGGATTTATATTTTCAACACATCCTTCTAATACTTGAATCCGAGTCTTCTTTGTACGTAACTCATTCACTGAGAGCACTTTTCTTTGTTTTGTTTTTTGATAATGGGGATTGAACCCAGCGGTTCTTTACCACGGAGCCACATCCCCAGCCCTTTTTATTTTGAGACAGGGTCTCACTAAATTTCTTAGCGCCTCCCTAAGTGCAGAGGCTGGCCTTGAAACTGCAGTCCTCCTCCTCAGCCTCCCAGGTTGCTGGGATTCCAGGCGTGTGCCACTGCACCGGCTCTTTTCTGGTTTTTGAGGCGGGGTCTCACTCTGTTGCCCAGGCTTGTGGAGAAATGCTGGGCTCAAGTGATCCTCCAGCCTCAGCCTCCCGAGTAGCTGAAACTAGAGGTGACACCACCGTGCCCAGCGACCTTTGGGCTTTGAATGACGAGAGCCTGAAAATGTGTTTGGTCTCTTCCAGACAATCCAGCAGTCTCGTTGTCATTTTCAACTTAGTTAAGTTATTCTTGTGACTTTGCTCCTTAATAGGCATCTTGGTTTTGTGGTGCCGTCATCAGGCTTGGCAACTTTATGAGACCCTGTCTGAAAAAAAAAAAAAAAATCTAAAGGGCTTGGGATGTGGCTCAGTGGTAAAACACCCTGGATTCAATCCCCAGGACTAAAAAATAAATAAATAAATAAATAAAAATTAAAAAGGGGCGGGGAGGGGCTGGGGCAGGGGCTCAGTGGCAGAGCACTTGCCTGCCATGCGTGAGCTCATCCTCAGCACGGCATAAAAATACTATGTCCATCTGCAACTACAAAATTTTTTCCTTTTTTTTTTTTTGTGGTGCTGGAAATTGAACCCAGGGCCTTGTGCTTGTGAGGCAGGCTCTCTACCAACTGAGCTACATCCCCAGCCCTGCAACTACAAAATTATTAAACAAAAAAGAGCCAGGTGCTGCCCCAGGAGCCTCGCTGCACCCTGACCCTGGGTGTCCTGGAGACTTCACTGTGTCGGCATGATGTTCGCAGGCTGCTGGGGACCCAGCAAGGCCCGTCTGTTCAGATTCTTCATGAGGCAGGACCCTCTGGAATGAGGAGTCTTATGACCTGTTACACAAGACTAGGTCAGAATGTCTCAAGAAAAGAGATGTCGCCAGAGAAGGACCTGAGGAGTTCCCAGAGGGAAGGGGGAGTTCAACTCAGGGCCAGTGGGGCTCTTGGCTTACGTGATGGAAAAGAATTTCAGGACAAGCCCGACAGAGGCACAGACCAGGCTTATTGAGGAAGCAGACACATATTCACGGGAGAATGCTGCTGTCCCAAGATGAGGAGCCCTGCCTCAGCAGGGGGTCAAATATTTGGAGAAGGGCTGTAGTAGGAGCCAGGCAGGAGGTGGGGCCAGGGTGGAGCTGCACGATTTCAGGTTGGCTTGCCCGGTGTTTGCGTATTTCCTTCATTTCACTTGAGCATGGTGGGAGGGACCAAGATTTACAACAGCATCTGCATCTCAATGACACATGTATCAGCCCCGTCACCTCTCTCTGTCCTAAATCCCTATTTGAGGAGGATTTCTTTATGGCCAGCTAAAGACAGGGGAAGGTTAGAGTTTTCTATGATCCACCTTGGGAAAGAGAAATTCTAGTTTCTATGGCCTGCCTTGGGATTATGAACAGAAGCTATGGTTGAAAATAAGTATCATCAGGAGGCTGAGGCAGGAGGATCGCAAGTTTGAGGCCAGCCTCAATAACTTAGCAAGGCCCTAATCAACTTAGCGAGACGCTGTCTCAAAATAAAAATTAAAAAGGACTGGGGATGTGGCTCAGTGGTAGAGCACCTCTGGGTTCAACCCCCAGCAACTTCCCCCTGGTGTGTGTGTGTGTGTGTGTGTGTGTGTGTGTGTGTGTGTGAGATGTGTGTGTGTGTGAGAGAGAGAGAGAGAGAGAGAGACCAATGCAAAGCCATGGAGAGGCAGGCGTCACCATTAGCCAGGTGAGGGGCCATTTATGAATCGCTCTCCTGAGAATCTGAAGCTGAAGCAGAGGGGAAAGTGTTCTAGACAGCATGTGCAAAGGCCGTGTTGCCCAGGGCAAGGTCAGGACGCTTGGAGCAGCGCAGGAAGTGGGGAGATGAGGCTGAGGACTGGTTGAGTGCCAGGGTCAGTGGGGGCCCTGAAGTCCTGGGGAGCCTGCAGGGCTCTTCTGTGTGCCTATTAGCTGCGTCTACCTGGAGTCACAGGGTCAGAGTGTCCTACAGAGTTTGCAGCCCCCAGCTCCCTGGTCCTGTGGGAATGAGGATGAGCGTCCCCCAGGAACTTCTTTAGGAGCTCCCCTGGGTCCTTCAGGTCCACATACCCAAGGCCGCCTCTCTCCTTCCTCACCTCCCGCACCTGGCTGGGGGCTCCATGGCTCAGTCTGCACCTGGTGGTGGCAGTGGCAGATGGGGGCGGGGGTGACCCTGCCCTCCTCCCTCCCTCGGCTCCCTCGCACCCATTCCGCCTGTTTCCAAGATTGCTTTATTGAGAGATTCATACACCAGACAATTTGCCCATTTAAATGACACCATTCAATGGTTTTTGGTGTATTTTCAGGGTCGGGCAACCATCACCACAGTCGATTTCAGAACACGTTCGTCATCCCCAAAAGAAGCCCCAACTCCTTAGCAGTCGGTCCTCATTTCCTCCCATCCTCGCCCAGCCCTCGGCACCCGCCGCCGTCGGTCCGGCGGACTTGCCTGTGTAGCCGTTTCCTGTCATTCCCTGCATGGCCTTCTGTGTCTGGCGTCTCCACCCAGCAGAAGGTTTTCCAGGGCCATCTGCACCTGTGGTGACCTCATTCCTTTGATGGCTGAAATATCAATGTGTGAATGTCCCGCAACCGTACATCCAGGCCCAGCGTGGATCTCTGGCTGTGCTGAGGCTGGCTGTCGCGGCTGCTGCTGCTGGCGACACTCGGGTTCCAGGTTCTGTGTGGGCATGTTCGCTTTTCGCTGAGCGGTGTGGCCACTGAGTTTCCTGCTCCAGGAGCTTCCGCTTTCCACCGCGGCCGCACCAAGGCCTCTCCCCTCCAGGAGGGCCTGGGTGCTGCTCTCCGCATCCCCACCAACGCCTGTCCTGGCCTAGCTGGGTGACCACAGCCATTCACTGTGGTTTTGACTGCAGTCCCCGCAAGCGCTCATCTGTCCCCAGCACCTGTGTCCACGTGCTGTTCACCTTTGTCCCCAGAGCAGTCCTACGTCTCTTCCTCTGGCTGCTCCTTTCTCACCCACCTTCTTCCTGGGCCACTGAGTGGGATCTGCACTGAATTCTCAGACCCTCCCGGGGTCCCTGGCCTCATGGCAAAGTCGGGCACCAGTCCTGGTTGCATGGTTAACAGCCAGAGCCGAGCGACAGCCATTCATCCTGCACAATGATAAGCCTCACTCAGTCATGGAATGAAATGGGAGAGACTCTGGGTGGGACCATCAAACCAGCCAGAACCGCCAAGTTGTTGGACAGGGAACTTGGGAGTGTGGGGAGTGTGTTAGTGCTTTGCCTTTTTTCGTACTGGGGAGTGAACGAAGTGGTAATTTACCACAGAGCTTCATCCCCAACCCTTTTTATTTTTTATCTTGGCCTCAAATTTGGGATCATCCTGCCTCAGCATCCCGCGTCGCTGGCATTACAGGTGTGTATAACTATGCCTGGCTGTTAGTCCATTTTCCATTGCTGTCATGAAATGCTTGAGGCTTGACACTTTGTAAAGAAAAGAGGTTTGTCTAGCTCAGTTTTTGGAGATCCACATGAGCATGGTGCTGGCATCAGCTTGGCTCTGATGTAGTCCTCATAGCAATGGCATAATAATGGTGGCAGTGTGTAGGAGAGAGAGCAATCATGTGATGAGACAGGAAGAAGTCAGGTCCCAGGAGAACTGCCTTAATCCCTTCTGAGGGCAGTGTCCCCAATGGCGTCCCATTAGGCTCCGCTTCTTAAAGGTCCCCCCACCTCAACACTGCCATGCTAAGGACCAAGCCTGCAACATAGAAACTGGGCACAGCTGTATCCACGACGCAGCAGGGAGTGCACACGCTCTGGCGCCAGGGAGGGGCAGGCTGGGAGCCAGCCTCCCACGGGCAGTTTTGCCTGCTTTGCGGGATTCACTGACACACCTGCTGGGGGAGGGGGGGGATGGCGTCACCTCCCTCCTTTTCCCAGAGCCCTCAGCCCCTGCGTGGGCCACTCCCGCCTTTGCTTCCCGGCTCACTCCCTACGGCTCATGCCCTCCCCACCTGCCCCATCCTTGGCTTCTGCAGTGTCCACAAGCAGTGTCACCCCTGCACCCCTCACACTCAGGGTGGCCCATCCCAGAAGGATGCTGGGTATTCTCCACCGCAGTCTGCTGCCCAGCTTCCTGGAGTGGGCGCAGCTCAGGCCACAGAGGGGGCTGCAGCTGTGACTAAAGGGACCCAGCCAGCCCGACGCTCGTGGGACAGAGAAAGGGCTGGCCCTGCCTGACACCTGGTCCTGGACCCCTGATTCCACCACCCACGGTGAGGCCATTTTGCAGTCTCCTGTGGCCTGCTGGTCTTAATTTTCTATCAATGTGAAATCCATACAACAGAAAGTTAACTTTTTCTTTTTTCTTTTGCAGTGCTGGGGATTGAACCCAGAGCAAGTGCTCTTTTTATTTATTTGTTTATTTAATTTATTTAGAGTCAGGGTCTCTCTAAGTCACCCAGGCTGACCTTGAACTTGCAGTCCTCCTGCCTCAGCCTGCCAAATCGCTGGGATCACAGGTGTGCGCCACCACACCCAGATAATTGAGTCTTTGGAGTGGATAATTCAGCAGCATTTAGTACATGCCCAAGGTTGTTCACCACCCAAAGGAAACCTGGCTCCATTAGGCCATCATGCCCCATCCCCGCCCCTCCAGCCCTTGGCACCCACCAATCTGATTTTTCTTTATGGATTTGTCTAGTTCGGATATTTCATATAAGTGGAATCACTTACATGATGCATGACTCTGGGTCTGGCTTCCTTCATTTAGCATGATTTTGAGGTTCAGCCCTGTGGTGGCATGTATCAGTGCTTCACGTACCGGGTCTTGACTATGGTGGTGCTTTCATGGCGCACACCCATGACAGAGCACAGCAGATTACACCCTGTAAAAAAGTTCAGTTTAGGGGTGGTTGTGGCTCAGTGGTATAGCACTTACCTACCATGCATGAGACCCTGGGACCAATTCCCAGCACCCACAAAAAAGAAAAAAACAAGTTCAGTTTATTGCACATAAATTTACCTCGAAGAAGTTGTTAGAGTAGAATTTGATACCATCAAGATTGTGAGAGGACAAATCATAGAGTGGAAGGAAATAATTAGAAATCATATCTCTGCCGAAGAAGGCCGGGGATGGAGCTCACTGGAAGAGTACTAGCCCGACGTGTGCAGGCTGGGCGTCACACCGCGTGTAATCTCAGTTCTTCCAGAGCCTGAGGCTGGAGGATCATGAGTGAGAGTCCAGCTGGGCAAAGTAGCAAGGCCCCAGGCCCCTTCCGAAACCAGAATCTGGAGACAAACTGTAAGAACTGATAGATCAGTGTGACGGCGTCAGTGTTCAGAAATCGGCTTATTCCTGTTGTCAGTACCAGCTCAAACAAACAAAGAGTGAAATTTTAACTGATGCCCGTAATTCTAGCTGCTCAGGAGGCTGAGGCAGGAGATTTGCAAGTTCAAGGCCAGCCTAGGCAATTTCCTGTCTCCAAATAAAATGATATTAGAACAAGCTGGGGAGCTAGCTCAGTGGTAGAGCACTTGCCTAGTCAGCAAAAGACCCTGGGTGCAATCACCAGTACTGGGGGGGGAAAAGGAAATTGTACAATGATACCATCAAAATAGCATAAAAAATATCAAAATATTTAATCCATAGGAATAAGATGAACTAAATATATTCACTATTTCTACTCTGTAATCTAGAAAACATTATTGAGATAAAATTTAGAAGACCTAAATAGAGAGAAATACCATGTTCATGGATTGTGGAGGGGGACCCACTCCATTGACTTGGTTCTGAGTGATGGGTGATGGGGGAAAGGCCTGCAAATTAACTCACGACGGCAGCTCAACTGGAGAAAAGAGGAAATGTGTTACGCATGCAGGCCAGAGCACTCTGGTCAGTAACGGGCTGAATGGCCAGAGGACCAACTTAACTTTAACAAAGAGGAGGAGATGTATGGCTGCCATGGGAAAGTAGAGATGGTTTTACTGCCGTTGCTGTTGTTTTCATTTAATGGGAGTGGACAGTCTGTATCCTTCCTGAAGTTCACATGCTTTCAAGAGGCTTTGCTTTAGCTAAGAACAGTTTCAATTTTGAATGTTTTTACTTGAAAATAATTTGTATGCCAAAATTGTGATCCCTTCCATATTCAGTCCTGAAGGTTCAATATTATAAAGATGTCGGATCTTACTAAACTGATTTATACATTCAAGATAATCCCAATAACAGTGCCACAGGCGCACATTGACAGACTGATTCTAACCCTCAGTGGAGTCTGACTTATGTCCAGGACGAAGTCGGAGGAGACCAGGTGCATGCTGTGGAGTGGTGGCTCTGGTGCCTGCCTTCAGGAAGGAGCGGGGAGCCTGCTGAAGACAGAGGCATGCGCGGTTGATCCTGGTGAAACCAGTTCCAGGCTCCTCACCTCGACCCCGCCCATCTGGAGGGCCCCTCCCACAGGAGATGGATGCACTCCCCTCACCAGTGTTTTGTGGTCAACTAACAGAAGAGTGTGGGCTTCCCAGTGAGCTGGCCTCTCCTACGTGATTCCTGGATTAGGATCCTGCTGACGTTCAAGTACCTGCCTCACAGGTGGAGGGTAAAAGGAACCAATGCACGTCTGGGACACAGGTGTCTGCTGGTCATTTAAAAATTAACTAGGTAGGCGGGGGTGGTTGCTCAGTGGTAGAGCCTTGCCTAACATGTGTGAGGCACTGAGTTCGGGCCTCAGCAGCACATAGAGATAAATTAAAATAAAGGTCCACTGACAACTGAAAAAAATTTTTTAAAAATAATAATAAAATTAACTACTGCAGGGCACAGTGGTGCACACTTGTAATCCCAGGCTGAGGCAGGAGGATCGCAAGTTCAAGGCCAGCCTCAGCAACTTAGGCCCTAAGCAACTCAGTGAGACCCTGTCTCTAAATAAAAAATAAAAAGGACTGGGTATATGACTTGGTGGTTATGTTACAGAGTGGGTGAGAATCCCAAACCACCACGCATGTGGAGCCAGATTGAAAGGGAAAAAGCTTTAATGAGCATGCCAGGCAAGTGGTGGCTGGGAGCAGGCTGAAGCCTCAAAGAACTCCCGGCACCTGAACCTTGGAAGGACAGAGGTTATAAAGGCAAAACCCACAAGGACACTTGAGGCACGTGTAGGTCAGAAAGACCCTGTGGAGACAGATGTTTTGATTATATGAGAGAATTGTTCTGATGACACATTTCAGAGTCATTTGTTATACATCGGAGCCGTAGTCAGGGACATGGAAGGTCCTACTGTACTGTCAACACAGATGCAGCCTCAGGAGGCTGAAAGGAAAACATTATAAGCAGACATACAGTCGAGTCAGGTCACAACAAAATGGCGTTACTCTGGTTCTTTGCCATTTCAGTTAATTGCCCTTGTGTTCAATCCCTGGCACCAAAAAATAAATAAATAAAAATTTAAAATAAAATACATGAAAAATTTGGCCATCCCCTCGGGGCCACTGCGAGCCATGGCATGCTCGGAGCAGGGGCAGGTCAGGGTTGGTTTAGGCTTTAGGAAGACCTCTGGCTGCCTTCTGTGGGCTGAGCAGAGGAGGTGGGAGTGGGAGAGGAGGGCTGGGAGGAGGCTGGGGCAGGACCTGGGGGGCAGGGGAGCAGCCCTGATCCTGGAAGGGACAGTGGCGGGGGGGCAAAAAGGGAAGGAAATCAGGCCCCGAGGGAGCCTTTCTGGGGGTGCCCGTGTCTGTCCCGCCTCACTTTAGTTGTTGGCCAAGTGAGGCTGCCACCTGTTCTCTGCCCAGGTCCTACGCAGCTGCCAGTTGGCATGATGGAGCCCCATTTTCAGAATTTGCAAATAATCCACTTATTAAGGTGAATGACACTATTTAGTGTGTTTGGATTTCTTTCTTTCTTTCTTTCTTTCTTTCTTTCTTTCTTTCTTTCTTTCTTTCTTCTTTCCTCTTTCTCTCTTTCTCTCTTTCTTTCTTTCTTTCTTTCTTCTTTCCTCTTTCTCTCTTTCTCTCTTTCTTTCTTTCTTTCTTTCTTCTTTCCTCTTTCTCTCTTTCTCTCTTTCTTTCTTTGCAGTGCTGGGATTGAGCCAGGCCTTGACATGCCGGGCAAGTGCTGTCCTGCTGAGCCACACCTCCAGCCCCTCTTTGGATATTTTACAATAAAAAAAATTTATAAAGAAAAAAGACTACCAAGACTGGAGGAGGGCACGGAGATGTAAGTTCTGAAAGGAGAAACCAGCCTAAGCTCCCAGCTGCAGGAGGAAGAGGAGGGCGTTGGAAATTCGGGAAAGGAAAGATGCGGAGCCGGGGGCCCTGGTGCAGACTGGGAGTGTTGCAGGGCAGAAAGGGAGAACGGAGAAGAGGCCATGGGTGAGACATGCAGAACTTGGGGGTCTCCAGGACCACCCGTAGGTTCCATAACCCCCTGCCATCTGTCATTGAGGTTTATTACAGTGACAGGATACAGGTGAAAGCCCATCAAGAGAAGCAGTGCATGGGCAGAGTCCAGAGAGTTCCAAGTACCAGCTCCCAGCATCAGCTCCTGGTGGACTCTGGACAGTTCTAACTTCTCCCAGCAATGATGAGTGACAAAATGTGTCAAGATGTGCCAGCCAGGGGAGCTCACCTGGGCCCTGAGGTCCAGAGTTTTTTAAGAGGATCAACTTTAAAAAACCAACCCAGTGGCCGATCTTAGTATCTAGTCCCTCCAGAGGCTGAGCTGATCCCGCAAGACCCAACCAAATTCCACATCATAAATCTCATGATTAGCATAAACTGTGGTGTGCCTGAAGGCCCCAGACAAACAACATGGGCTACTCAGACCGGACATTCCAAGGACTTAAGGATCACCTCCCAGGAGCAAAGGGCAAAGGCCAGACCTCTATTCCAGTAAGGCTACTCCTTGACTGTACAGAAAATAAAATTTCCCAGGACTAAAGAGAAACATGGCGGCTTGGGAGGCTAAGGCAGGGAGATCTCTAATTCAACCAGCCTCAGTAGAAAAGCGAGGTGCCAAGCAACTCAGTGAGACCCTGTCTCTAAATAAAATACAAAAAATGGGCTGGGGATGTGGCTCAGTGGTCAAGTGCCCCTGAGTTCAATCCCCAGTACCCACCCTCCCCGCCAAAAAAGAGAAACAATTTAGTTAGGAGACTGTAAACTAAGGGAAACAAGAGAAACTCTCTCATACATCCATCTTGGTACAAGGCCAGTGAAACCCCTCTGCCATTGCTGAAGGGTTATGGAAAATAATATTCCTACAAGACAGCTCCCCAAGAAAAATGGAGGGATAGTGTAGCTCGGGAGGAGGGAGGGAAAATTGGCCAAACACTAAACCTCTCCCAGCCCATTCTTCCCTGATAACAATGGGCCCTAAACTTAGACCTTCCCCCATGCAAATTAGCCCTAAATGGAGGCACAGCAAATAATGAAACTCTGGGAAACAATGGATCCCAGAGTAAGAACAATGAGTTTCAACCTTTTTACAACCACCCTCCTAAGTTAAAGTTTTAACGTGTTCAACTAGTCAAAACTGCACTTACACAGCTTCCAATGATTACATCATTGTGCCCTATAAAACCAAAATCCCCTCTGTAACTGGGGACCATTTTCCCCATCCAGAAAATGGGTCCCAACAGCACCTGAGTCCATGAAGGAATATAGGCTTCTCTGAATCCCCGGAGGTCTGCCTCCCGTCCTTTTGCACGTACACTTACAGGTTAGAGAAACAGGCCGCCAGATTGCCAAGGAATATGATTCTGAACCAGTCATTCTGAGCCTATAAACTATTACCTAGTCTGGCAATTGGGAAAAAACACATTTATAATATGCAAGAATGTAAAACATTTACCTACCAGCCTTTCTGCAAAAATTACTTAGGGATATATTCCAGCAAAACTAAAATGGAATTCAACAAAGAGAAGCAGTATGAAGACATTGTGAGAGGACAGTCTTGCAGCAGCCTGGGGAACAGGCAGTATACCCATGACTGTTTAATAAACTGAAAAGGAGCAAAGTGCTGATTGATCTCGGTACCATGGCGAGTTCAAAGCCAGCCTCAGCAACTTAGTG
Organism: Sciurus carolinensis; assembly: GCF_902686445.1. Taxonomy (NCBI): domain Eukaryota; kingdom Metazoa; phylum Chordata; class Mammalia; order Rodentia; family Sciuridae; genus Sciurus; species Sciurus carolinensis. Next base: position 53,307,480 of record NC_062228.1, on the reverse strand, counting down.
AGACCCTAAGCAACTCAGTAAGACCCTGTCTCCAAATAAAATACAAGAAGAGCTGAGGATGTGGCTCAGCGGGTAAGCACCCCTGGGTTCAATCCCTGGTGCCAAAAATAAATAAATAAATAATATTTTTTAAAAACTAGGGGTGGGGATATAGCTCGGTTGGTAGAGTGCTTGCCTCGCATGCACAAGGCCCTGGGTTCAATCTCCAGCACTGCAAAAAACAAACAATAACAACAAAAAACATTCATACAGTAAAATCAAGATTGAAATATGAGAAAACAGAAATGTGGCCTAACAGAGTGGTGTTTAGACCGTCCTGATGTTACAGCTTCACGTGGCATTGGTTTAATGAAACAGAATCATGACTTCATATGGATCCACATTGGTCAGCAGTTACATACCTTAATATACAGCCTCTATATTTTCACTTTCAGACTCAGTGTATGGACAAAGCACTGAAGCCTTATTAGAACCCCAGGAAGGCACCTTGACAATGTAAAAATGGTAATATAGCAGCCAGGGCTGGGAGGTAGCTAGAGGCAGAGCGCTTGTCTAGTAGGCCAAGTCCTGGTTTCCATCCCCAGGACAGCCCACATACACACAAATCAACGTACTAACTAAAGAAATAGAAACATTATATTTTTATTTGGCATCATAAGGTTGAAGTAATAGAAAAGATCAAAAGTAGTTAACCTTTGAGGAGGACAGCTAAGGGAGCCGCCTGAAGGTGGAATTCTGATTTTCCACGAACCCCCTTCTATGTGGCCTAATTCTGCCCTTGTGCATATGTTATTATTCTAACTACAACGAAGAAAAGGTAATTTTTTGAAAAGATCGTCCGGCTGCTGTGAGGGCGGCTGGGAGGCGTGAAATGTAAAATGTTTCTAGAAATTCATCTTTGAGGGAGTGGAGAAGGCTTGCCCTTCCCAGCACTCCAGGCGCCCATGGGTGAAGTTTAATCATCGACGGAGCGGGTGCTGTGTTCAGCGACGCCAGGGCGGATGACCCCTTTTGACGTGCATAAACGATTGGGTTTCCCTGGAGCAGTCCCGCTGAAACTCCAAGCTCCATGCAAAGCGAGCGCGCCAAACCCACAGGGAACACACTTCAGGAACTCAGAACAGACCCCGCCCTTCGGCGGGGAGGGCGGGAGCCTGGCTGGCGCACGCGGGCTTTAGAGGTGCAGAACTTACGAGCTTCTCAGGGCTGTGGACTCTGAATTCTGGGACCTCCTGTGACCCTGTCACCCACTCTCGGGAGTGGCCCCCGGGTTGAGGCTCTCCACCAGCCCCAGGGCAGCGTTTTGCATCCCTGGCTGCTCGCCATAATCTTCTGGATGCTTTTAAAAGATGCCCTCGGGTCACCCCAGGCCGGATAAGGATAATAGCATTCCTGGCATGACTTGGGGCTGGGCTCTTATCTTCTTTAAGGCACCAGCTCCCCAGAGCCAGCCCAGCGATTCTGGTCGCGAGTCCCGAAGGCTCGGTCACTGACCTGGAGGGGTGGGGCTTGCAGGGGGCGCCCCCGCGAACGACCCCTGACCCCTCTCTCCCCCGCAGTGTACCACTGGGTGGAGATGCGGACCAAGATGCGCATCATGGGCTTCAATGCCGAAGCCGTCAAGCCGCTGAACGAGGGGGCGGCCGCCGAGCTGGGCGCGGAGCTGCTGGGCGAAGCCATCATCTTCGTCACAGCCTGCAGCTGCCTGTTGATTGAGTACAGGCGCCAACAGGCGCAGCGGCACCGCAAGGAACTCGAGCGGCGCGCCTCGTGGGACGCGCTGCGGGACGAGATGGGCCACCTGGCGCTGGCGCTCGAGGCGCTGCAGGCGCAGGTGCAGGCAACGCCGGCGAAGGGCACCCTGGAGGAGCTGCGGAAAGAACTACGGGAGGTGCGCGCCCAGCTCCAGGCCGACCCGGACCCGGACCAGCTGCCCGAGCCCCTGGAGGACTAGGAGGATGCAGGGCCTGGTGTTGGACATGACTGCTGTCTGAGCTGCGAGGTCTCCGACGTGGCCTGCCGTCTGCACTGTCCCATTCTCTATCGGCCCAGCTGACACCACCTGGTCTCTTTGGGATCATCAGAGGGACCCTAGGATGTGATCCAATCGGGCATCTCCCTACTAACCTGCCCAGTGGTACCTTCCGCCTAGTGTCCCCCTCCCACTGGTGGAACGTTCCAACAGGGACCCGCCCCGTCCCCCTGACCTCGCAGGCACACACTTCAGAAAGGAAAGCTGCAGTCCTGAATGGGACCCGCCTCTCCACTAGGTGGGTCAGCAGGACAAAACAAAAGTGGATTCTGCACCTGGATTTAGGCAGCCTCTCAATGGGTCACTCACATGCCCACTTACCTGGGACGTGGGCCCTTCCCGCAGGGACGCTCATCCATTGCACCGGAACACCCCCTGCCTTTTCTTCATTGGTTCAGACCATTAAGAAAATGCAGAAAGTTCCAAAGGACTTTCCAACCCAGGTGCCTGCCATCTACCTCACTTTTGGGGGGCATAAGGGAGGTGGGCCTTGCCAGCATCAGCTCCATCGAATACCCTGGGGCTCCTGCCTTTAATACTCTGGGGTGCCTTTGCCTGGGATCCTCTTCCTAAGTGGGTCATTCCAACCGAACCCCCTCTTCCTTTAGTCTATGGCATAACCCACTGGCATGGTTGAGCAGGGTCTTCCTGGGCAGTGCCTCTAAGATCCGCCTCCCCCGGTTCGTTCCAGCAGGATGTAGCCCTTACGCAGAGGAAATTGGTCCGGACCAGGGCTAATCCATTCTTTCAGTCTCAGCCCCTTTACCAGTCAGTTCCAAGTCTTTGACCTATTCCTGTGCTTTCCCACAGCCCGTCCCTGTGGTCCTATTCAGTAGCCTTTTTAAGGACCCATTTGTCCCTCTAATATACAGGTCAGTGTTACATCCCCTATCTTCCATACAGATCTGCTCCTTGGAGATCCACGGCCATTCCTTCTTGCTCTTGGTCTGGTCCCCAGTCCCCTCACCCCACAATGCCAAAGGCCTCTTCCGTGGGGACCCCACCCCTGTTCAAATGGAACATTCCACTAAAGCTTATTACCTCCCTAACCCACCCTCTGCCAACTCACTGAAGGGGCATATATCAACTCTTTAACTTTGGAATCCTATTTTTTTAAGACTGTAGAATTTTTATAATTAAAGGAGCTCTGAGGTAAAGAAATCATCAATGTGTCTGAGAACCATGATTTGCATCTGTCCAATGGGCACATGTCATTAAAATTAGGAAAGAAGCAGGGAGGATTCTAGCAGAGAAAGGGGGCAGTCATCACGCAGTGAGACAGGCTCAGAGTAGGCCACTACATTGTGCACTCAGTGGGGGACTGTCCCTGGCCTTCTCCAGGATGGCCAAGTTGGCTGCCTGGAAGAGGCACAGTTAGAGGTGGGAAGGGAGGTGGGGCAGGTGCCCAGTGTGCAGTGGAAAATGGGGGTGGGGGGGTCTCCATCATCACCTCACCATCACCAAGACCCCTGCAATCACTCCAGAGAGCTTCACACTTATAAAAACTGCAGATTTATTCCATGAGGGCCCATTCTCAAGAAGCTGAAGGTGAAGGGGGAGATTCCTCCCTTCTCCCTCCCTTACTTCCCAGCGGGTAAAAATGGTCTGGACCCCAAAACCTACCCAAATAAAAAAACCAAAAAACTGAGGTTTCAAAAAGTTACAGCATCTTAATTCCTCATAGAAAAGGGAAGGAGCTAGAGGGAAGGGGGGGGTCCCTGGGGTGTGGGGAGCACCCCCTTCTGGTGAGACACCCACCCTAAAATAGCTGCCCCAAATGGGCTAGCCTGGGGTTATAGCATTTAAAAACTCCCACACCCCATTTTATCAAAACCAAAAAGGAAAAAAAAATTTTCCATTTCCCCCCCAAACCCAAATATATATATAATATATTTTTTTCCTTTAAAAACAAAAAAAGATTCGAAGGCATTAAGCATTAAAGTGAATCTAGAACAAGGGAATGTGAAATTCCCTCCTTCCTTCCCCATTACTGTGGGGTTAATTGGTACATCCCCAGCAGAGGAACCAGCCCCGAGGGGATGGCAGAGGGGAAGGACCAAAGGGAGCAGAGGGTGGGGGCCTCCCCAGCTCATCGATCAGCAGCCAGTGTGGGTGTGGGCATGATGCCGGGAAGCCACATCCCCTTGGAGTTTTCCAAGTGGGATCCGGAGGGGAAGATGCATTCCTGTGTAGTCTTCAGCCGATTCCATGTCAAGGAGAGGCAGGGAAAGCAGGGTGAGAGGCCGGGCGTGCGGAAAGAGAAACGGGTCTTCTGGGTCCCTGTGGTCAGGGGGAACCCCGTTTCCTCAGCTCCTGGACAAAGGCTGGAAGGAAGCAAGCAGCAGAGGTCAGAGCCAGTCTCTTCCCCAATCCCTGCCAAGTCAAGGCTCTCTGAGGGACGCGCTGCTGCAGGGTAAGTAAGTGTTCAAACAAAACCAAACGACCTCACCTTCAATTATCTCCTCTTTGACCTTCTGCAATTCCTTCCTCACCTCTTCCAGAAGCTCCTGAAAATAATGGGGCATAACCAATCAAGAGAGCATCCCAGAACAAACAAATCCCTGCTTTCTTTTGTGATATTAACCTAGGAACATACTACCACAGAATGACGGTCCCAGCCACATTTTTTTTTTTTTTTTTTGGTACCAGGGATTGAACCCAGGGGTGTTTAACCACTGAGCCACATCCCCAGCCCTTTCATTTTTAATGTTAAGATAGAGGCTCACTCAGTAGCTGAGACTATCTTTGAACTTGCAACCCTCCTGCCTCAACCTCCAGAGTTGCTGGGATTACAGGCACACACCACCACCACGCCAGGTTCCAGCCCTTTTTATTTTGAGACAGGGTCTCATTAAATTGCCCAGGCTGGTCTTGAACTTTTGATTCTCCTGCCTCAGCATCCTGAGTGGCTGGGATTACAGGCCTACAGCAGTCAATTTCCGCTTTTCTCATTTATTTATTTGATTGTTTATTTATTTAGGACCGTGCTCAGGATGGAACCCAGGGCCTCTGTATGCTAGGTAAGTTCCCTACCACTGAGCTACACCCCAGGGCCCCTACCTACTTTCTCATTGACTGAAGAGCCACAGGAAACAGGTTAGAGAATCCCCCCACTTCCTGACAGGGCTGCCAAGGTCATGGGATGACTGGGGTATTCTATAGGAGAATTCTAGATTCTTGGAGCCAAAAGAAAAGTGCTGGAGAACATCCAGTACCAGGCTTGGCAAATGCATTCCTCTGTCCTGCCAGTTCCGACTGATGGATGGCTGGAGTCTCTGGGCCCAGAAGGACTCAGCAGGAATGTGTGGTGATAGGTTTCCTATGGTCTGTCACAGGCACTAGGACTGGGGTCTGTGACATTCTTAACCCAACCCAGCCCCTCTGTTTCTCAGCCTGAGGTTTCCAAGACCTTCTCTAGAACCACATGCCCCTCAGTAGCAGGCTCTGGATGTAGATCTCCTGTCTTCCTTGGACCCCTGTCCAGCTCCCAGTCTCAACTGCAGCCTCCATCCCAAGTTACCTGCTTCACCCTCTCCAGGTCTGACTCTTCCCCAGAGCTGTGCATAGAAGGCTGGGCCTCAGAAGCAGTGATGGAAGAGGAGGACTTCATCCTGAAAAAGTTGGTGTGGTTTGGGACAGATGTGAAGCTCAGAGCAGGATCTGCTCCCCTGCCTCCCACCAGGGGTTACATTGTGTCTCCCTATAAACTGGGCAAGTTCTGCTACTTAGGGGGTGAAGCCCCAACATTGATGGCCCACCTTGGCAAAGTTGTGCTGTTCTTCTCCCAGGGTCTCCGCACAGGTTCTGGGGGTCAGGGAACAAATCAGATCAGGGGCAAGGACTGCCCCCAATCTTTTCCCCTCAGCTTCAACAGCCCAAAGAAGCATCTTAGGAGACTACAATCCCCAGTATTATTCCCAGACTCTCCAACAGAAGTTTTGTAAGAGAGAACAGGGCAAGCTGGGACTTGTAGTTTCTGTGGCTAGACAGTTTCACTCACCACTCTGGGCTGGGACTCTGGCCTCTGGCTCCTCCTGCTGGTGGGAAATAAATCTATTAGGAGGCAGCCCCTGCCACACCTCTGCTCATTTCCTCTTCCAGGTCCAAGGTCAGCCCAGCCCTAAGACACCCCCTCCCCAATCCCCCTACCCTCATGGAGCATCCTAAGGTGTACGGGCCAAGAAGAGACCCTCACTCACACTGGCAGATTCTTCCTTGGGGGGTTTCTCCCCAACCTGTGTGGCTTTCCTTCTGCAGAAGGGAAAAGCAGGACAGATGCTTCAGTCCTGCCTCAGCCACCCAACAATCATGCTTCCTCTTGGTCTAGAAACATGGGCTCTTGGGTTATGGATTCATGAAGGCTATGGAAACTGTAGTTTTAGAAGTTAAAGGTATTTCTTTTCTAGAATTAGGGTGGGGAGCTCTATGGTTCTCACATTTGGGAAATCATAAAATTCTAAAGGTGGTAAAGGCGGGGCTCCATCTCGGATGCTGAGGGGGTTTCCTAAGGTTCTCGAATCTGGGCTTTTGAACCTCGTACAGGTCATCAGCCACCTCAGGAGACTACCATCTCCAGCATTAAATCCCAAACCTAGATGTCAAGGGGAACTTTAATCCAAAGAAATAAAACAGGGATCGGAGCCCCCCCCCAACCCATGGCCCGTGAAAATGTCACCTCAAGGGGACTTGGGGGTCTGGCTTTGGCTCACCTCCGGGCCAGCATGGCATTCATCTCCTCCATGAGCCCCCCACCTGTGCTTCGGGTGCTCTCAGCTTTGGGGGCCAAGGACCCTCCTGAGGCCTCTTCCTGCTAGAGAAACCAGAGAGGGGAGAGGGCCTGAAGGGTGGGCCTCCCGACTCCAGCCCTCCTGGGACTCTGGCCTCCTCCGGCACTCTGCCAGGGCCCGGGCGCTCCCCACTGCCACTCCTGGCCCTCACCTTGCTGACTTTCCTGAGTTTGGCTCCGGCAATGGCTGCAGCCAGGCCAGGGGCTCCGGCTCCCCCACCACCGGGGCCTTGTGCTGCAGGGAGAGGGGGTGCAGGGGGTGGGCCTCCCCCTGCTCCATGCCCTGCAGCCGGGACCCCTGAGGAAGGCAGACCTGGGGGTGGCGGGGGACCTGGAGGAGGGGGAGGTCCTGGAGGCGGGGGTGGCCCCCCCACTGGGGGAACTGGTGGGCCTCCTGAAAGAAAGCAGAAAAGGGGGGCTACTGAGAGAGAAGCCTCTGCATTGTCAGTCAGCTCACCCCTTCCTCCAGGGGGGACCCCCAACCCAGAGCCGTTTGTGTGCAGTTACCTGCGTTGGAGACCCGGCGTTCCCGCTCCATATACTCGGGCTGGCTGGGCTGCTGCCTGTGGCGGGGTGACGGGGCCAACGTCAGTTAAGGCCCACCACCATCACTGGTGTGGCCACTGACCTCTGGCTCAGTGAGGGTGCTCCTAATCCCCACCCGACCTTCCCTCCCCAGGGGCCCGAGAAAGACGGGGGTGGGGGACAGGAGAGAAAACAAGACCAGGATGTGAGTTCTAGCCCTTAAACTGTCAAGCACACCCAAACTACAGCCGCCCGAGATTCCTTCAACAGCCAGATTCTGGATCCTCAGAGTCAGGGGCCAGGACTGGGGGCCTAGAAGCTTTACAATCTGAGGTTGAGTTTTTGTCTGTCTGCATTTCGTAGTACTGGGATTGAACCCCTTTATCACCGAGCTACAGATTTTTTTTTTTTTTTTTTTTTTTTGCTTTGTTTTGTTCTTGTACCGGGGATTGAACCCAGGGGCTCTTAACCACTGAGCCACATCCCCAGCCCTTTTTAAAATTTTAAATTTCTGAATTTTTATTTTGAGACAAAGTCTTGCTAAATTGCTGAGGTTAGCCTGGAAATTGGGACCCTCCTGCCTCAGCCTTCCTGGGTGCTGGGATTACAGGTGTGTATTACCACACCTGGCTGTGAAGAGTTTCCTGAACTCCAGGAGATGGGGTGTCTGAAAGCTGTTTGCTTCTAGTCCCTTGGGAGTTGGAACTTTCTGGAAACTGAGAGCTGGTGAGGCTTTTAAGGACCACAACTCTGTAGCGGAAGAAAGGTCCCGACCTGGGACCTGCCCCACCTTTTCTGTTGCTCCATCTCCTCCGGGGAGGGACCGTTCTGGACGGACCAGGCAGGCGGTGCTGGGGGCACAGGAGGCCCACCTCCTGAAAGGTTGAGAATAGATAAGGTCACGAGTCCACTCTGGGCATCTGTGGGGATCTGCCCTGGCCCTTGGTGCTGTCCCTCGGGTCACCCAGCAGTCTGCCCAGAGTTGCTCACTTCCTCCTTGCTCTGAGACCCGACATTTGGGGCCCAGGTGTGGCATCCTAGGAAGAGGGCCAGTTCCTGCTTCCCTTGCCACAGCTGCCCTGAGGTAGATGCTGCTGGGACACCCAAGAGACAGTTAGGGAAGCTACGGCCCAAGGGGGTCCACAGCCCCAAAGTGTGTAGTTTGGAATCCATAGGAACAAGCTTGAATTCTGGTGACCTGAGCATCCAGGCTCTTGAGCCCAGCCACAGCCACAGGGAGCCTGACCCAGGACCGGGAAAGGCTAAGGGCCTCCTCCTCACCTACCCCAGGCCTCTGACGCCCTCAGCCGTGCACTGCTACTGGATTTGTCTGTGCGCCCCAGATAAGCAGGCCTTTCCTCACTGGTGCTGAAGTTGCCCCTTGAGCCAAACCCCTCTGCTCTGGGGGGATTCTCACTCCTACACAGCAGCCCCCTGAAGCCTGGCTGCTTCAAGCCCCATCTGGGGACCGCAACATCAGCACCGACGGGAGCGTGTTAGAAATTCAGAGTCTTGGGTTGGCCCAGCCCCTGCACCAGTTTGCACCTGACCCAGGTCCCCAGGCAACTCACATGTGCACCAAAGTTTAAGAAATAGCAACTGGAGATTGTGTTTGGTTTTGTTTTTGTGGTGCAGGAACCCAGGGCTTGGCACATGCCAGGCAAGCGCTCCACCACCAGGCTCCGCCCTCAACCACCAACTGGAGACTTTCAGTGTCAGAGCCCCCAAACTCCTTGATGCATGAGGGAGCAGGGTCACCTGGGGGAAGGACGTGGCGGGAAGCGGGGAGTCCTGGAGGGTGGAAACCTCCGCGTCTTGACCTGGCATGGTGTCCCGAGGAGTTGTGCATTTTATGCAGGGGCCACAGGAGCACTCAGGAGCCCACAGGTCCTCCCGGACTCTTCCACCATAGCAGTGAACAAGCGGAGGCCCAGAGTGACAGGGCAGCAGCCTCAGGCCCACGGCACCACCCACCGCAGCCTCTCACCTTCCAAGGCCTCTAGTGCGCTGGCCATGCCGGCAGCGAACTGGGCCGCATCCTCCTTGCTGCCAAAGTTGAGGCCCCAGACCTGGCGGGCGTCACGCCACTGATGGAAGTTGGGGGTGGCCTGATTATACTTGACTCCCCGGATGATGGCACAGTTGATGACCACCTGGCAGGAGGGGAAAGGCGTGAGGGGTGGCGAGCCGGAGGGCTAAGCAGGGGCTGAGCCCGCAGAGGGGGGACGAGGAGCCCGCACCTGCTGGTCTGGCTGCATCTTGCGTCCGACCACCCGGAAGGAATTGGCCGTGGGGTTGTGGTAGATCTGGACTCGGCTGAAGGTCTGGGGACCCGTGCCCGCAGGCAGCCATCGCTTGTTGCCGTCGTCATAGAGCATCACCGTAGCCCGGCTGGAACAGATGACTGTCTCGCTGCCAGAAGGTGGAGAAAAGGGGAGCGGGTGGTCACCTTCTCCAGCTGGGTCTCCCCAGAAGACACAACAGGAAAAAGAGCCCGAGGAAGACCAAGAGACGGGGAGAGACCTCCTCCAGGGGCCAGACCCCGGCGAGGAGAGAAGACGGTGGACAGAGGGGGCAGGCAGGAGAGGGAAGGGCAAATCAGAGGCTGAGATGGACAGACAAGTGACAGGGGAGGAAGAAACAGGAAGAGGAGATGGACACACGGAGAGGCGAGCAAGGCAGAGTCAGGTGGCGGGAAGAGAGGAGCAGGGCAGAGGGTGTGAAGAGGCAGAGGGTGTCACAGATAGAGACGGGAGACAGGAGATGGGACCAGACGCGCAGGGAGGGAGAGGCAGGTGAGTTAGGCTCAGGCTGCAGGGGAGCTGGGAGCTGCCAGGATGCTGCCCTGCCCGGCCTCCCCTGTCTCTGGCGGCTGAGGGACCCTCCCCAGCACTCAGGTCAGGTGAGGAAGCTGAGGCTCAAGGAGAAGGGTGAGGCCTGCTGGAGTTAGGGACCCATTCCAGGCGCAGTTCTTCCCCCCAGGGTGCTCCAGTCAGCCCCAGGGAACCCTGGGAACCAATTGCTACTTCAATGGCCCTAGGGCAGAGGTTTTCTGATCTGGGTCGGGCCCACCCTGGGCGGGGCTGGGGAAAGCCACACAGCAGTGACCCAGACAGACAACCCTGGCTCCACCCTCCCAGGACCCACAGTCCAGTCCAGGAGACAGACATCCCCAGACAGTGACGATTCAGGGCTGGGACACAGGAGCCCAGGTCTCCGGCACCCAGGAGTACCTGGGGTCAGGTCGGACTCCCAGACTGTGGGACAGCAGGCTCAGCCGTAGTGGAAGGATCAGTCTGAGCTTGGACCTGACTTCACAGGTCTGGGTTCAGAGCCCTGCTGCACCCCCTCCACTGGGTGACTGTGACAAGGGACCATCCTGGCCAGGAACACCTCTTCCTTGCCCACCAACTGGGGAAATGCAGGTCCCACCTCCCAAGGCACTGGGTGTGGGTAAATGAGTCCTGACACTTGAACACCTGGCACAGCGCCTGGCACGCACTGACCCCTTGGCGACCGTCGGCCTGTCTCACAGGCACCCTGAGCAGGTACGCTGGTGCCCTGCACAGTTATACCCCTCTGGCCGCTGGTCCTTCTGGGAGGCTCAGGCCCCCTCCCCCTGTGAGGGAACTCAGGCTCCCAGACGGGAAGTGACTTGGCCAAGGTCACACACAGACGGGGAAGTGAGGGGAAGCACTGGTCTCCGCCCCGCCCCACCCCCACCCCCACGTTTTTTTTCCTGAAAAGAAGAAGTTGGTGGTCGGAGGTTTCCGGGGAGAGAAATTCTGCCCACAATGGCTGTCTCCAACAGGGCTGGGCGGGGCCTGACACCCGTGCTGAGCGAGCTGGGGCAGGGAAAGCCCCTCTGTAGGCCCAGCTGCCGGCCCTGGGGGCTGAGCCCACGTCCCAGTTTTACATCAGGCGGCCCTCCTCCTCCCAGATCCTTCCCTGGGTCGGGGCCTGAACTCCCCTCCAGAGCCCCGGATTTTCTTCCCACTGCAGTCCTCCTGAGGGACACAGTGCATCCTCATCCTGCAGATAAGGGCTGCTGACAGAGGTCAGAGAGGCTGAGCGGCCGGCCCACTCGTGACACAGCCACAAAGCTGCTAAGCAGCAGAGTGAGAAATGGAACTCTTCCTCCAGTGCTGGGGATGGCACCCCGGGCCTCAGTGTGCCAGGCAAGTCTCTGCCCCTAGCCACACCCAGCCCCGAGGGAGGATTCGATCCAGGCTACCTGGCTTCCAAGTCCAGCCTTAACACAGGACGTGGGCCCTACCCAGACACCAGGCATTTCGACAGGCATAGCCTCCGGGGCTGTTTCTCGCTCCTGTGCCCCTGGCAGGGCAGGGTTAAGGCCTCACCCACACCTGCCACCCACACCCAGAGCAGACTCTGGCCAGGTGCCCGAAGCTGTCCCTGCACCACCCTGGCTGCCCTTTGCCCTCCCAGGCGGCCCTGCCCTGCTGAGGTTCTGGCCTGGCCAGAGAGCTGGGCACCTGCAGGGTGACCCTGGGCTGGTCCTGCCCACCTGCAGGACTTAATGAACCCACTGCAGCTGAGGATCCTGTTAAAACCCAAGGCGGAAAGCACTGCCCTCCTTCTCAGAAGCTCAGACTCCTGCGGCTCAAGGGCCCGAGCCCTTCTGGGCCTGCAGGATCTGCCTTCTCCCCTCCGGGCAGCTCCTTCAGAGCGCCCGCAATTTCAAGGCCCAGGTACACTCTCACCTCCTAGCTGTCACCTCTTGCGAAAAGCCCTCCCTGACTTCCTGGTCTGCAAAAGTGCCCCCCCATCCCCCGCGCACATTTCACAGCAGCATCTGCCTGACCGTCTATCCTGTCCCTTCTCCCAAGACATCAGGTCTACAAGGGCCAGGGGGTTTGTCCCTTCTGTTCACTGCAGTGTTCCCAGAACCCAGAATAGTACCTAGCACTTAGCAAGTACTCAGCAGTTGTTAAATAAACACATCTGTAAAAAAAGGCGAACTCCTAATAAAGACAGCTGACGTTCATCAGTTAGCTTGTGTCCCAGACACATTCCAGGCACTGGGGTCCAATTTCTACCTGGCACAGCTGTACAACCTCAAGAAGTAGACTGCAGGCACAGAGAGGTGAAGACATTTGATGCAGGTCACCCAGTAAGTAAGAAGGGGGGCTCATTTGAACCCAAGTCCACCAAAGTTCTTCACTTCATTCAAAGATGAGAAAATAGCTAGGATGAAGTTTTTGAAAAGCAATGTATGAGGTAGAGCGGATCAGAGGTTTAAGAGGAAAAAAAAAAAAAAGGTGGGGAGGATATAAATACATCTGCACACAGTGATATATGCAGAGACTTCTCAGGAGACTGTGAGCCCCAGAGAAGAAGCAGATATTTCACACCTTTTACCCTTTTAGTTCTTTTTATTTTCTTTATTATGAACTGGAATTAATCTGTAAAAACCTAATTCATTAAGTTAAAAAAAAAAAAAAAAAAAAAAAAAACACCACCACAAAAGCTGAAATGCAAAATCCTAGAGTCAGAAAGTATATCGTAGGGGTGAGATGATTCCCGTGCACTGGGATCACACCGTCCCTGAACATGAGAGCTCTATAATCCCTAGTCAGCCCAGGCCCCGAGCCTCCCGGCAAGTCACCTCCTTGCTCTGTGGCTTCACCTCTGTGCATCACAGTTCCCATCACTGAGATGGTTGTAAGGATAAAAAGAACTGGGGACCTGGTAAGTGGTGCATATTCGTATTTTGAGCTGAAAGTCCAAACAGGAAGGAGGGAGCCTCCCATTGCTGGGAGTAATCAAGCACATAAATCTTCCAGATGAAATTCTTTCCCTTCCCTTGTTGCACCCCACTCCAGCACTCACCCCACAGAACTCGTGATTTATACACAAAACCTTCCTGAGCTAATAGAAGCTGTCTTTGAAGCCACCCTGGGTAGGGAACCAGTGTAGGGTCTGTGAAGCTTGGGTGGTCTCTCTCTCAGTCCCTTCTTCCAAGTAGGCCTCAGTTTCCCAATTGAACAGGAAGGTAAAAGTTTCTGTTTGGGTTTCTTTTTGATTACCTGAATTATCTTAAGTGTATGTGCATGTTTTGTTTTGTTTTTACAGTAAAAGTGTGTTACTTTATGCCTTAAAAACAAAAAAATCCACAGGTTTTATTTCCCTCCTTTTCTTCAGTATTGGAGACTGTACCAAGGAGCACTTGGTCACAGAGCTACACCCCCAGCAGGGCCTCCCTAAATTGCTGAGGCTGGCCTTGAACTTGTGGTCCTCCTGCCTTGGCCTCCTAAATTGCAGGGATTATAAGCCTGCTCCACTGCACCTAGCTTCCTTTTTCTTTCATCGCATAATAGAGACAGTCCTGGGTTCATGTTCAATCTTGGCCACTTTCTAACTATCTGACTTTAACTGGCAATTTGTTTAACTACTCTGAGTCTCAATTTTCTCTGTCTTGTAAACTGAAGGTTGAGACAGGGAACAAGGCTGTCACTGTCCTGACCTTACAATGGTCATGAGGGTTAAACTGAATCAGATGTCTAGTACAGTGACTGTCATGAAGAAGAGGTCTGACTAAATGATCTCATCACTTTTTATTTTAAAAAATAAAACAAGAGGGCTGGGGATATAGCTCAGTTGGTAGAGTGCCTGCCTCGCAAACATAAGGCCCTGGGTTCAACCCCCAGCACCACACACACAAAAAAATAATAATAAATAAATAAATAAATAAAACAAGAATAGGAGCTGGGGTTGTGGCTCAGTGGTAGAGTGCTTCCCTTGCACGTGTGAGGCACTGGGTTCGATTCTTAGCACTGCATATAAATCAAATAAAGGTTCATCGACAACTAAAAACAAAAAAGTTAACCATTGAGTTTAAAAATAAATCAATAAAACAAGAATAAGAACTTCTATTATTGTAAGAGGAAAGAAAGAAATCAAATTCTTCCTAAGTCCCTTCTGCCAGGGTTCTCTGCCTTCCCAGAAGCCAGCTCCCGGATGCAAGCAGACACTCAACAAATATTTGTCAAATTGGGAGAAAAAGAATTATATCTTGTAATTTTCCAACTTAATATCCTCTCTTCCGACTGCCCCCAGGGCTGTCCCCAGTCAAACCAACAGAAATCGGCCCATTCCAGCCTCGCCTCCTCCCGAGAGTGCCCAAGAATTCCTGAGGGGTCTGCTCCAGGTCTTTCATCGCTTGGAGCCTCAGTTTCCCCACCTGGGAACAGGGACATGGCTCATTCTGAATCCCAGCTGTCCCTGGAGAAGGAGCACTGGCGGGGAGGTCAGTGTGACCACTGGCAGGGCAGACCCCTCAGAAGGTGGGAGGAACCCTGGTGGGACAAGCACCGCTCAACTTCTGCCCACCCCGCAGAAGCGGGAGGTTCAGCCTCCGCCAAGCGAGAGGGGGCCCTGTGGAGGGCCGGGGCCGCTGGGCTGGGGGGAGGGCAGGAGGCCGGCCCAGACACTGCTCCTGCCCTTTTACGGTCTCGCAGTGAGTGAGGCAGCACTAACTCGGACATCCGCCATCCGCCTTCCACCGTGCCTGGGACCGGAAACGGGCGGGGCTGGGGGCGGTGGGCGAGAAGAGTCCCCAGGGAAGAGGGTGAAGGAAGAGAGCCTGTCTCCTGCAAACTGCCCCTCTCCAGGGATGTTGCTCTCCTGGGGAACGGCTAGGCAGGAAGGATGGAGGGTGTCTTGAGGGTGTCGCCTTGCTCCAGCCAGATCTTCCAACAATCCCTTTCACAGCAGAATCCCCCGCCCCACGGCAGGGGGGTTCTCTAATGGTTCTAAAAAGGATTGTCACCCTGATGTCACAGGGCAGGAGTGTGGGGAATAAGGAGGAAGTGGAGGATGTGGGCATCAGGGGGTTAATCTCAGCTGTCCCTGGGGGCCTCCCCCTCAGGCTAGGGGCTTTGGTGCAGGAAGTCCCAGAGAGAGTGGAGGAAGGGAGATACTATTGTCAGACTCTGGCCCCAAGGGAGAGATTATGGGGGGTCATGGGAGCGAAGGGGGGCCCGAGCCGGCATTGGCCCCGCCCTCAGGTGAGTCCAGGAGTTTGGGGGAGGCCTGGGTAGTACAAAATCCAAGGGTGCCTTGGGTCCCTCACCCAGGATTAAATTCCTGGGAAGAGAGCTGGAACTATCTGGTAAGCCTGGGTCCCTGGGGGAGAAGGCTGTGACCTTGAAGCCTTCTAGCGCCCCCTCCTCCAATCCCACGGCTCGGATGGCTTGGGGGTGGTGGGTTAGCCCAGGGGGAGGGGCCGTGGTGCCCAAAGCAGCCGGCCCACCGCGCTCTGGCCCGCCCGCCACACCAGCTGTCTCGACAGGTGAGTCAGGAAGACAAAGGCCCCCCTCCCCCAGCTGCCGCGCCCCCTCTCTCCCCAGGGCGGGCAGGTGGGGGTGAGGGCCGCCCTTCTGGCCCGAGGCCGGGGAGCCGCCCTCAGCACCGGGCGCTTGCTCAGTCCTAGGCACGGCCGGTTTGAGGCAGATCGTGGGTGAGGAGCGACGGGGGAGGGGAGTCCCAACCAGACCCTCGGGGCTGCACCAGGGTCCGTGGGTCGTGGGTCAGTCCACAACACCCTCCTCCACAGAAAGGTCTAAGAGTCCCCCGGATTTAGGGGATACAGAAGTAGCCCCGAAGTTGAGGAGCGCGGTCCCAGTCGGGGAGACTTCCCAGCACTACCTAAACCGGGACCCTGCAAATCCCGGTCTGCTTCTTGGTTGTCTTCCTAGGTCCCAGGGTCTCCCAACCCGAGCCCTCACAATCCCTCCAGGACCTCGATTTGAGGTTTCGGGGAGGTCTGACCTCAGCTTAAATTCTAGCATCCCGACGGGGAGGATCTGCGAACTTGGGAGGTCCTCTGAAAAAAAGTCTTAAAAATTCGGGAGTCCCCGGAGCGCCCCTAAATCTGAGGACTCTCAGGAGAACCTCACCGGCACCGCCCCGAGCCTTAAGAGTCACGGGGAGGTGGCTGATAATGACAGTCCGTCTCAGGGGTCTTGGCCCAAAGCTGAGGCGACCAGAGCCCTGTCCCCAAATTCCAGCGGGGCGACTGGGGGAGGGGGACAAAGGCGGGGCGGGAGGCTGCGCGGCGGGGCAGGGTCCCGAGGCAGTTCGGGGCTCACCTCATGGCTGCTCGGCGGGCGGGCGGCGCGCCCACGGGCTGGCGGCTCCCGGGGCGCCCCTGGCTCGAGCTCCAGGGGTTCGCGCTGGCTCCAGGCTCTGCTCAGTCGCCCCCAGGGTCCCGCCCCATAGAGTCCGGCTTCCTGGGGGAACGTGGACCGGGCCGGGGCGGATCCTCGGGCGCGCTTCCCGCTGGTGGCTTGATGGGGGTCCCTGCGACGGGCAGGGGAGCGGCGTCGCCTCCCGGCGCGCCCCCTCGGCCGGCGGCGGCTACAGTGTTACTCTTACTACTGTACTTCTCTTCGCTACATTTCGTTCCAAAATTCCACTCCCCGCGCCCACAATCCCCTGCGCCTTAAAGGGGCCGCGGACACCTCTAGGCGGGGGATGGAGGGTGCTTAAAAGGGCAACGCGGAACCCTCGACTTCCGCAATTTCCCTTTCCCCATCGCTGTTGCCTAGGGGTTGCACCCGGGGCCTTTCCCCCAAGTTGGGGAACAAGCTCGGTGGAGGGGAAGGGCTCCTTCCTCGGTTCCTAGCACCCTCACTCTGGGAATCCTCAGGGGGGCTCTCGGTGGGGCCAGTTTCTCCCGGCCCACTCTCCCCCGCGACTTCTTCATTTCCTTAAGGTTACGCTCAATTTTTGGGGGCAGGGAAGAGCCTCTGGTTAAGGAAGTAGCCTGTTAAATTTTCTCCCTAGAGCCCACTTTTGGACGACCCCTCTCCCCCACGTTTCTCTTCTCAGCCCACGTATGAGGGGTGACTAAAGGAGGAGCCCCCTCCCCGCACAGAAGGGGGACGGCAGGCAGGGCCCCCGCCTCACTGCCCCCCGCCCGCCCCGGGAAGGTGAGGAGGAAGTGGGCCGAGGGGGCGCGGCCGGCCGCTGACTCACCGCCGCAGGGTCGGGGGTGGGGTGGGGTGGGGGCGGGGGTAAAGGTGGGGAGCGGCGGGGGGTGGGGGTGCAGCGCTGGCCCGGGTTCGGGATGGGACGCTAGGTTCCTTGTGGAGAAAGCTCCTGACCCCCTCCCCACGCGCCCCGTTATGGCGTAGTTTCGCCCACGGAGGACAGCAGGATCATCCCAGCGATCGGACGGGCGCGGGGGCGAGGAAACGCTCCTAGGGGGCGACTCCCCGGAGCCCCCTCCCCAACGCGCAGCCCTGGCCTGAGCCCAGACTCCCTCCAGGGCTTCCGCAGCAGGCCCCGCCCTAAGTGACGTCACCGAGATGACACGCCTCTCCGGTACAGCGCCACCTGGCCTGGATGAGGTTGCCTGAGCCCTGGAAAAGCATCGCTTCCCCTGCTACAAATCGGTAAACTGAGGCCTGGAGACTGAGAATGAATCTGGCCCATGACCCTCTTGCCTGAGTCCCTGGAACCCTGAAAGCCAAGGTATGGATGTAAAACCAGTTCTCTGGGCCCACTTGACTAGGTGAAACAACCGTGCCAGCCTTTGCAGGAGTTCACTCCTTTTCCTGGATGCTCTCCTGCCCTCTTTCTCTTGGGGAACACCTCATCTTTCTAGGTTAAGCTCTGATTTAATTCTCTAAATCCCCGCTAGCCAGAGTGGGGATGTGGCTCAGTGGTAGAGCTCTTGCCTGGCTTGGGTGAGGCACTGGGTTTGACTCTCAGCACCACATATAAATACATGAGTAAAATAAAGGTCTATCAACATCTATCAATATTTAAAAAAGAAGGAACCCCCTAGCCCTCTCCTTTCTCTACCGTACTCTGGGAGACCTTGACCCTGTTCCCCTAGATTATGATTGTGTTTCCTCCGATCTATGTTCTCTGGGGGCAAGCACAGACTTGATCCATTTGGGGGACTCACCTGTGGGGAGCAGTGACTGTGTTGGGGATCTCTGATGACCTCATGGCTGTTGCATGCCTGGTGCCTGGGAATGTTCCTGTGCAAGGACACAGGATGCTTAGGGGTCCCACCTAATCCAGCCAGGCCCAGAACAGCAGCTCAACAAACATTTTATCCAACTGAATAAGAACCCCAATTCTGTGTGACCTTAGCCAAGTCGTTTCTCCTCTGGGTCTCAACTTTCCCATCTATACAATGGGAAGGCTGGTACTTCTGGGTGCCACCTGCACTATAGCAGGAATCAGCAAATAAAATAGATCAGCTTATAAAAGTTCAAATAGTAAATACTTGAGGCATATTACACATAGATCTGGTTCACATATTATTTATTTATTTATTTATTTTTATTTGTCTTTTGTGTTTGTGTGTGGTGCTGGGGATAGAAGCCAGGCCCTCATAAATTCGAGGCAGGTGCTGAACTACACACCCCATCCCCCACATATTCTCTTTTTTACAAAATAAAATTTTGGAATTTCCCCTCTCTTTTTAAAATGTAAAACGCATTCTTAGCTCTAATGCTGTGCCAGATGGAAGACCCCTGCACTAGGGAACTCTTGCATGTGCACATGAGAAGTCTGATGGAGAATCTTATGTCAGCAGTGGAGTGAGAGGAAGAAATAAATAGAATAAATGACCACTGGGAAGACACGACAGTGAAACTCTGGCATGTCTCTTGTTTGAGGTACTTGGCAATAGCTAAAAAGAATGAGGTGTGTAAATGACATGGTGAAGTCTTAATGGCAGTCAGTGAATAAAGTGAGATGTTGAATGATATATAGGGAAGGAAAAATCAAGAACACCAAAGGTGTCATATACATATGTGTAACTGCAGAGTAAAGGGTCCTGAAAAATTCACTCCAAACTCATCACCATGGTCACTGATGGGATGGAGAGTGACACTGTAAAGAGTCCGGTAGTCGCGGAGACCTGAAACCTCATCTAGAGAATGCCCGAGTCAGTCTGCTCCTGTGCCTTCACATTGGCCTTCCCTCTGCTGTGGGATGCTCTTCTTTGCGTGGCTGGTTCCTTTGTCAGATCTCTGTCTCTGCTCAGTTGTCCCCTCCTCAGAGACTTTACCTGCTCCTGATTAAGCAGTTACCCCAGCTGAAAAACTGAGTGGCTGAAGGATCGGGGATGGAGAAAGTCTTTTCATTTTACTTTTGAACTTCAAACGGAGCAAATTTATTACCTATTCAAAAACTAAATGAATTAGCCAGGCATGACAGGGCACACCTGTAATCACAGTAGCTCAGGAGGCTGAGGCAGGAGGACTGCAAGTTCAAAGCCGGCTTTAAATGAAAGGTTGTACCCCATTTGTGTACAATGAATCAAAATGTAGGCTGTAAAAATGTTTTAAAAATTCAAAAAGAAAGTCAGCTTCCGCAATTTAGGAGGCCTTAAGCAACTTAGTAAGACACTGTCTCAAAATTAAAAATAAAGGCTGGGACTGTGGCTCAGTGGTTAAGTACCCCTGCATTCTCTCCCTGGTGCTGTCCGCCCCCCAAATCTTAATGAATTAAATTTAAAAAGTAAAAGCCAAGCATGGTGGCACACACCCGTAATCCCAATGACTAGGGAGGCTGATGTGGGGAGATCACAAGTCCAAGGCCAGCCTCAGCAACTTAGCAAGGCCCTAAGCAACTTAGTGAGACCCTGTCTCAAAATACAAAAATGAAAATGAGGATGTAGTTCAGTAGCAAAGCACTCTTGGGTTCAATCCCCAGTACCAAAAATAAATAAATAAAATTTAAAAATTAAAGTAGCTCCCGTCTCTCACTCCAGTCAGAATGGCAGTTATCAAGAATATAAGCAATAATAAGTGTTGGCAAGGTTGTGGGGAAAAGGCACATTCACACATTGCTGGTGGGGCTGCAGACTGGTGCAACCACTATGAAAAGCAAGATGGAGATTGGTCAGAAAACTTGGAATGGAACCACCATTTGACCCAGCTATCCCACTCCTTCATTTATACCCAAAGGGCTTAAAATCAGCACACTACAGTGACACAGCCACATCAACATTTATAGCAGCTCAATTCACAACAGCTAAACCATGGAATCAACCTAGGTGCCCTTCAACAGATGAATGAAGAAACTGGTACCTATACAGAATGGAATATTACTCAGTCTTAAAGAAGAATGAAATTATGGCATTTGCAGGTAAATGGATGGAACTAGAGAATATCATGCTAAGTGAAATAAGCCAATACCACAAAACCAAAGGCCTAATGTTTTCTCTGATAAGTGGATGCTGATCCATAGTGGGGGGTGGGTAGGAAGGAATGAAGGAACTTTGCATTATGCGGAGGGGAGTGAGAAGAGGGGTGGGGCGGTGGGAATGGGAAGGATGGTGGATTGAGATGGACATTATTACCCTACATGTATGATTACACTACTGGTGACACTCAGCACCATGTACAGCCAAAGGAAAGAGAAGTTATGCTCCATTTGTGTACAATGTATGAAAATGCATTCTGTCTTGTCTAACCAATTAGAACAAATTTTTAAAAATAAAAACAAAAACCCAAAGTACCTCCCCTCAACATTTTATTATCATGTCCTGTTTTATTTTCCCTGTGACACTTGTTGATGTCTGTTGTTATTTATTTGTTCTGTTGTTTTTTTTTTTTTCCCTGTCTCCCCAAACTGGGAGGTCAGCTTCGTGGGGCCAGTGGTCTTGGTGGACTGACCTGGTTCATACCTGTGTAGGTGCCCTGGAACACAGCCAGTGTCCACCACATATTTGCTGATTAGGCAAATAATTTTTTAAATGTGAGAACATATTTGGCATTACTAATGTAATTAAAATTTAGTGATCAAAACTTTCCCCATGTCCCCTCAAAAACAGATGAAAAATAGAAAGGGACAGGAAGGTTGTTGAGCCTGCTGATTGCTGATCTCTCAGGATCTGTTCTGCTCTAAATATTTCAAACATTTGGTTTTGGGGTTTTTTTGAGGGTTTTTTTTTTTTTTTTTTTTTTTTTTTTGGTCTTGAAGGTGGTGGAATTTCCCCTCTCTCTTATAAGTAAGCCTCTTCTGTGAGGGGGAAGTAGGAGAAGGGGAAATAAGTATTCTGGGGTTCCTCCATCAGCTTGTCTTCCTTCCTCTGGTTCACATAGCTGGGGAAGGGGCAGTTTTCTTCTGGAGTTTTGATGGGGCCCCAGTTGGGCTGAGGGTCCCCAAAGGACAATAGCTTCAGGCCTCTAAGTTCAAGGCAGAGTTCAAATGGGTACTTCTGGGCTTCCTAGCCCCATCCTGCCCCTTCTGCAACACAAAATGTGGGAGCAGGTAAATAGCAATTCCGTGCTGCTCCTCAGCGTTTACTGACTTCTGGAAGGATCAGTCCTATTTTCTTGTGAGGGACTATCTCCACCCCACGCCCGCCCCAAGCTGGGGATTGAACCCAGGGCCTTGTACATTCTGGGCAAGTGCTCTCTTAATCCCTCAGGTTTAAGTGTAGTTGACCCCGACCTCAAGGGGTAGAGTTGAGCATGTGACCCCAGCCTGGCCAATCAGAGATACCATGACTGGCTAGGCTGAGACCCAGTGTGGCCAAGAGCACTCGCCTTGGGACCAGCTGCAACTACTGGGGAATGGGGACAGTTAGGACAGTGGCATCTGAGCCTGGAATTGTGACTCTGTTGAGAAGACCCTGCATGGGAATGAAGCCAGTTCTGAAAAAATAAAATGAAGAGATGTTCCTAATGACTTCATCTGACAACTGAAAGCAGCCATGCCTGAAGCCCCTGAACTCTCCAATTACATGGCCCAATAAATTCCCCGCTTTGCTTTCCCAGGGTGAATTGGGTTTCTGTCACTCAAAACTCAAAGAATCCTGGCAAATACCTCCTTCTGCTGCTGAGAAATTATCCACAACCATTGCTCATTCACATGATAATACCCCAACTCCCTTCTCTGCCATGCAAAGGCCTTGGGGCCTTCCCCCCTCAGATTTCCTCCCTTGATCTCCACTCCAAGCCTTAGTTGAACATCTGTGTCTTTGGTTGTCTCAGCTATCTGGTCAAGACCTTGGCCATCCTCAGATAACCTGGTGGTTCATGTCTGATGAGCACCCAGGCCTTGGAATTGGTCATTAGCATTCCCTGAAATTTTCTGCCTTATTCCTGGAGCGAGAGGTTGTGCTTGGGTTGATGGGGCTGTATAAGTGCGGCAGGGGCTACATTTCTTGGCAGGGAATCATAGCTCTTCTCTGCAAGCTCACAATGATTCAGGGCCAGGAGTGAGCATGTGTCAATATATCAGGCAAGTTCTTTGTCCTCACTGGCTTCAAACTTCCCATCACCTCTGGGCGTAGTTGTGCACACCTGTGCTCCCAGGCTGACTCAGGAGGTTCACAGTTCAAAGCCAGCTGCAGCAACTTAGAAAGACCCTGTCTCAAAATAATAGAAAGGGCTGGGGATGTAGCTTATTGGTAAAGTGTCCCTGGGTGAAATCCCTATTACCAGCCAGGCATAGTGGGCAGCCTTACAATTCCAGTGGCTTGGGAAGCTGAGGCAGGAGGATTATGAGTTCAAAGCCAGCCTCAGCAACTTAGTGAAGCCCTAAGCAACTCAGTGAGACCCTGTCTCTAAATAAAATATTTTAAAAGGGTTGGGGATGTGGTTCAGTGGTTAAGTGCTCCTGAGTTAGATTCCTAGTATTAAAAAAAAAAAAAAATCCCTAGTGCCTCCCCCCACAAACCAACAACATCAACACACACACACACACACACACACAATTCCCCATCACTAGGAAGTTTACCTGCTCCCGCATTATGTACCCCTAAGACAATCCTTCAAGAACACAGGTCCTTGGCAAGGGTGTAGTGGAGTGGTAGAGTGCATAAGGCCCTGGGTCCAAGCCCCAGCACAACATAAACAAACCAGAGGATCCTTACCTCTCGACACTCTTCTGGGCCCTGGAAGAGCCGAGAATAAGCTTCAGCAATGACGGCGGCCCTGGAGGGCAGAGGAAGGCTCTCAGGAGACTCTCCTAACAACCCCGCCCCCACCCCACCCCCCACCACTCACTTGCAGTGCAGTCCTCCGCCAGGAGGTAAATCCGGGATGTCCTCAGAGGCCAGAGTCCTGAAAACTGTGTTTAGGCTGGGGGGCTCCTGAGCAGAAGCATACAACTCTGAGGAGAGGTAAGGGTTATGGAGAGCCCCTGCTTGCCAACGCCCCTCCCGTGGGGTGCTGGGTGCATGCTCACCAGCGACTCTGCGGCCCAGGGCGGTATCCAGCTCAAGCTCCCTCCTGATGGCCTCCTCATTAGCGCTGGGAGCCCCTGGGAAGCAAACCACGATGCAGGTCATGTTGTCCAGGCTGCCCTGGATAAAGTGAAGAAAAGGGAGCCGGCAGCAGGGGTTGAAGGCTACTGCAAGGGGTTTCAAGTCTTCAAAAGCTTAGCTTACCAACGATCCCAATGTACAAGTCCTCCCCAGTCTAGTTACACCTCTGCCCCTCAAGTCTCACCCATCTGCCAGTCAAAACCCTCTTCCACTTGGACAGATTTCTCCCTGTCCTAGCCCCGCCCTATTAAAAGAGAACCACACCTTTTATATGAAGTTCCTCTATCTTAACTCCCTCCCACTTACCTATCTAGCATTACTCGCCCTTTGTCTTTTTTTTTTTTTTTTTTTGGTACTGGGAATTGAATCCAGAGGGCCTTAACCATTGAGCCACATTCCTAGCCCATTTTATTTTTTAAGTTGTTGATGGACCTTTATTTTATTCATTTATTTATATGTGGTGCTGAGAATGGAACTCAGTGCTTCACACATGCTAGGCAAGTGCTCTACCAATAAGTCACAACCCCAGATCCCCAATCCCTTTTTATTTTTTTTATTTTGAGACAGGGTCTCGCTCAGTTGCTTAGAGCCTCGCTAAATTGTTAAGTCTGGTTTTGAACTCGGGATCCTCCTGCCTCAGCCTCCTGAGCTGCTGGGATTACAGGTTGCACCACCGTGCCAGGCTCCCTTTGTCTTAAAGCATACCTCAGGCTCAGCCCTCTCGGTATTTTGTCCCTGCCCATTCCAGCAGACATACCAGAGAGAGACACGCTAGAGAGTTGATCCCCAATACCTGGTCTATCAAAGTCCCTTCTCCCCCAAACGCTCTCTATGAGCACTCTATGCTCAAGCCTCAGCGATGCCATGCCCCGCCCCCAGGACCTTGCACAGACACGTGTCCAACAGCTGCGCGCAGAGAAGCTCTGGGGCCAGGCCCAAACTGAGGCGCGATGCCACCAGTCCCACCAGGGCAGCGCCAGACATCGCGTCCCACACGCCGTCAGAGGCCAGGAGCACGAACTCGTCCTCAGTCTGGCGTGCCAGTGCAGCCACCTCAGGCTCCGCGGAAATGAGCTGCAGTTCTGGGGGCCTCCCTGGAGCCCCTTTGTAAGCAAAATCGCCCAGTGCTCGAGATACTGCCAGAGAGCCCTCGACGCGCCGGCGGCGGATGGTGCCGCCCGCGTTATAGATGCGCTCCCGTTCCCGCGGCCGGAGGGGCCGGTGGTCCTCGGTGCTGAAGGCCAAGGCGCCGGCGCGGCTCAGCACGGCGCGCGAGTCACCACAGTGCGCCAGGTATAGAAAGCGCTGGGAGACGAGCAACACCACCGCGGTGGAGCCGCCGGGTTCGCCATGGGGCCAGAGCGAGCGCAGTCGCTCGTCGGCATTCAGGAAGGCTCGGCGCAGCGCCTGGCTCACGCCCTCGGGTTCGCTAGGAGCTGGGCCTAGCTCCTCAAGCACGTGGCCTGGCAGGTGGCGCGCGCCAAAGCGGGCAACTCGCGCCCCTCCGTGGCCGTCGAGGACAGCGAAGAAAGCCCAGCCAGGCGGCAGCCCAGGCAATGAGAGCCAAGCGCAGTGCGCGTCCTCCATATGCGCTCGCCAACCCTGAGCTGCGCTGGCTCCGAAGCGCAGGCCCCAGGATGCTGCCACACCCCCGTGTGGCCTCTGGGAGCATCGCGGCGCAGCCAGGAGAGACTGAGGCCCGTCGGCGCCAGCTTCCTCCTCCTTCTCCGCCTCTTCTTCCTTGCGAGCCGGCCAAAGGAGACAGTCCAGCAGACTCGCAAGGGCCGCCATCCTATTATCAGGAAGTCTCCACCCTCTGCACCTACCCCCCAACCCCCCCTCTCACTGTTAATCCCTCGCTGTGAGATTTTAAACCAAGTAAATCTCTTTCCTATCCCTTGACCTGCACCCAAGTCGGATCACTAAAAGTAATTCCATTCCTGGGATTCCTTTCTTCCACATCTTCAAAGTGGGGTTTGGGATCTGGGTGAGAAAAAAAACAATAACAGCAGCAAACTATTACACACACCTACAATATTTGACACACTATTATAGGTCACCATCACCAATTTGCAGAAGAGGAAACTGAATCAGAACACGTTCGTCGGTGTCACAGAGAAATTAGCTCTAAATCCTGTGTTTTCCCTGCCCGGCTGAACCTAAGCTCCGCCCACCTCAGTGGTCCAGCCTCCAGTAAAACCTTTAAATATTTTACTGACTGCTTCCCTTTGGACCATTATCCAGGGGTTCAGCTGCTTTATCTATCAGATCCTGCCCATCAATTCAAGCCCACAGTCTGAGTTTCCCAATTTTTGCAGTCCTGGATTAGGGATGTAGCTCAGGGGCAGAGTGCTTGCCTAACATGCAACAAGACCTGGGTTCAATCCGCAGTACTAGAAGGAAAAAAAGAGATCAATTTTTGTAGTCCTGGAATCGCCTCTAAACTAAACTCCCGCTACATGAAGCTGGCCTCTTCTCTCCAGTTATGGCCACCTTCTGGGCCGCACCCTCTCTGGTGCCTAGTCCCACTAGGTCACACCTCTAGCTATGACCCCGCCCAATAATTTGAATAATTCTACAACGGTTATTAGCTCCACCCCTTGCCTCGGAAGTTTCTGACTACTTTCTTCTCGCCCTCTTTCTCATTCCCTCTGCAAACCTAGGTTCGGATCCTACCTCAGAGCGCTAGATTCTTTAACCGTTCTTCAGTGCCGCCCCTAGATCTGCTCCAACTCTGGGATCCACGCCCCCATCCTCTCGGCCTAAGCATCCTGCCCTTCACCCTATCCCAGGCTCTGTTCCTCTTCCTCCAAAGGCTGAGCCCACTTCTTTATAGACCCCGCCCTTTAGGCGCGTCCTCTACCCTCATAGCCCCGCCCCTCTAGTAAAAAGGCCACGCCCTCTCCCGTGTTCCTCGGTGTTTCCCCGCCCCCTCGCCCTCCCTCAGGTTCCGCCCCGCGGGTCCTCTGGCCCCGCCCCCGGTCCCGCTCTGCAGTGCCTTCCCGACGCGGCTCCGCCCGCCCTCGCCCAGCCGAGCAGAGGGCGGCGGCGGCGGCGGCTGCTGGAGCAGCCCCGGAGGAGGAGGCGGCGAGGATGGCGGCGGTGGCGTGGGCGCGGCGGAGATGAGCGCCCGCGGCCCCGGGCCCAGGGCGGCGCGGCCGGAGTGGGCTGGGGTCCCGATGCAGGCCCGAGGGGGGCCATGGGGCAGGTCCTGCCGGTCTTCGCCCACTGCAGTGAGTAGGGAGGCTCTGGCCTGGCGTGGGTCTCAGCCCGAGTAGGGTCCTCCTGATATTCCCTCGGCGCTGGGCCGCAGGAGAGCCGGGATGGAGGGAGGAGACGAAGGAGACAAAGGATGCTCTCCCCTCCCCCCGCGCTCTGGCAGCCGCGGGGGCAGCCTGACCCGGGTGAACCAGGGAGGAGGTGGGGACACTGAGATCGCTGGACCCCGGCGCGCAGGGAGCTAGGATGTGTCGCCCCGCCCAGCCCCGGGATAAGGAGGTGCGCGGGGAGCTGTCCCCTGGCTCTGGTGCTGGCCGCAGCTGGCGGGGAGAGGGTTGAATAGAGGGGCAGAGCCAGGATGGAGAAGAGAGGTATGACTTCCCATTACCCGCCTTCGTCTTCTACCCTGGAAGCAGCCCTAACCTAGCCAAATTGTCCAATCCCCTGTCCCCAGAAAAGTCATCCCTGGGTTGGTGCAAGGACTCCTGGGTCTTTAGCGGGCTTTTCCACTCATTAGCGGCAACCCTGGGGAAGACCCACTAAGCTCTAGGCCGCTGATTCTCCAGCCGAGGAAGCGAGGTGGGGGCAGGGGGCATCTGGTTTCAATTACCAGACGGTGTTGAGCATCTCCTGTATGTGGAGGCCCAATCGAGCTCTTAGGGGTTAGATTCTCAGTTGAAAATGCTTGGTCCGATCCTCCTGATCTCTGAGTCCGGAGCTCTAGTGGTCCGTGTTTACCATCCTCTGGCCCACGCAGGGTGGTTCTGACAGCTGGGGATGGCAACATACTCAGATCTAGCCACTAGCATGGCTGGAGGGTCCAGATGCCAAAATTCTAATAATTTCTTCTCATCCCAACATTCTAAGATCTTGTTCTTATCTGGGATTACAAAGAGAGTCCCTGTTCATTGATTTGCCCCCTCCCTGCAACGCCCCCACTGGTCCCCCTGTCATATCCTGCCCTTTCTCCCACTCACTTTGCTCCAGTCACACCGCTCTGTTCACTGCATATACTAAGCATAGTGCTTGCCTCAGGGACTTTGCACTGGCTTTCCCCTCGCCTGGAAAGCTCTTCCTAGAGGTCCTCATGGCTTCTTCACTTCATTTAGGTCTTTGTTCAAATATCATCTTAACAGAGAAGGCTTCTTGATCATCTTATCTGAAACAAGACCTCTTCTCCTCTCCTTTTACCCTGATTTATTTTCTTCACATACTTATTAAGACTCTGTGTCGTATATTTACTTATATGTCTGCCTCTCCCAGAGGATGTAGCCTCTAAGAGGGCAGGGATTTTGTTTCTTTTGTTCATAGCTGCATCCCCAGGGCCTAGAACAGTGCCTGGTACATAGGAAGTTCTCAGTAAATGATTGTTGAAAGAATAAATTGAAACCTCCCAAGATTCCTAATTTAAGGACTCTAAGATTAAGATTCCTGGATAGGAACTTGTACAACTCTGAGCTTCTGATAGCAGCGATGCTAAGATTTTGCAGTCTGTATGCAGAATGTCCTAAGAATCCTGTGACTCAAATTTCTAAGATTCCTTAATTCAGACCATCCTAGATTCCAGGACCGGCACACTTCTGTGATTCAGAGTTTAAGCTTCTTAGAGTCTTGATTTCTTTCCCTCTCGCAGAAGAAGCTCCATCTACAGCCTCTTCTACCCCTGATTCCACAGAAGGTAAGTGGAGGGGGGACATGAGGGTGGGAACTGAAAGGGATTACAGCTGCAAAGGTGAGGATTCTGCTCACAGACCCTCTTTACTCCCTGCAGGAGGAAACGACGACTCCGATTTTCGGGAGCTGCACACAGCCCGGGAATTCTCAGAGGATGATGAGGAAGAGACCACGTCGCAGGACTGGGGTACCCCCCGGGAGCTGACCTTCTCCTACATCGCCTTCGATGGTGTGGTGGGCTCCGGGGGCCGTAGAGATTCAGCTACCCGCCGCCCCCGGCCTCAGGGCCGTTCAATCTCAGAACCCCGAGACCTGCCCCCTCAGCCCGGCCTAGGAGACAGCTTGGAGAGCATCCCCAGCCTGAGCCAATCCCCAGAGCCTGGACGCCGGGGTGATCCTGACACCGCACCTCCTGCTGAACGCCCTCTGGAGGACCTAAGGCTGAGGCTGGACCAGCTGAGCTGGGCTGCCAGGGGAGTGGGATCTGGGGAGGACTCTGCCACCAGCAGCTCCACTCCTCTGGAAGACGAGGAACCCGATGGATTGGAGGAGGGAGAGGCTAAGGAAGGTGAGATGTCCGAGTTGGATCTAAACCAAGAAGGGTGGGTGGTCTCGCGGGGAGAACGCTCACGGCCTTCTCTCTCTACCGCGCCAGAATTGGACCGACAACGCGAATTTGTTCAGTCCTCGCCACCTGAGGTCTTGACTCCCCAGCCCAGCCCCGGCTGTAGGACACCCGAGGCCTGTCCCCGTCCCCACCAGGATCCCCGGATTCGAACTCTGGGCCTGATGAGCCCTCGCTGGACGAGGAAGAGGAGCCATGGGGACCACTGGAGCGGGAGCCAATCACGGGACAGTGTCTCCATAGCAGGGACCAATCAGAATTCACACTACAGCCACACCTTCTAGGTAAGCGGTATGCGTGCAGATCCTCCATTGGACTACAGCATGCAAAAGGTGGGAGGGCTGGAATTTAAAGGGACCAACCTAGCATAGGAACACAGGGCAGGGAAGAAAGGTCTCTCCTTTGGCATAATTTCTGAGATTACCATTGGCTTCCTCTATGAAGTTACCCGCCCACTAGAGAAGTTAGCTTTCCTTCAAGCATTAGGACTGACTGATTGCTAAAAATGAATCCTCCCTTTTTTGGACTCCCTACATGCCCCCGCTACATGCCAATTGTGGACAGGCCAAATTTCTGAAACTATAGATTTTCTCCTGGATGTAGCTATAGGATTAATTAATAAATGTATTTATTTTGTACCAGGGATTGAACTCAAGGGCGCGTAACCATTGAGCCACATCCCCAGCCCGTTTTATTTTATTTTTTTTATTTTAAGACAGGGTATCGCTAAGTTGCTCGGGGCTTTGCTAGATTTCTAAGATTGACTTTGAACTTGCCATCCTCCTGCCTCAGCCTCCCAAGCCGCTGGGATTACAGGCAGGCGCCACCATGCCCGGCTAGCTATGGTATTTTTATAAGTAAATTCTACACCTTTTAAAACTCTTTTCTTCCCTGACCACATCTATTTTGACCAATTGTAAATAGACCCAGTCTTACTTTAAAATGTACTTTGGCTCCAGAAACCGCCATAGGTTGGTTATAGACATCACGGTTCTAGGCTGTTTACAAAGAGTTCCAATTTTGGGATTGGCCCCACCTCTATGAACAGCCATTGGCTGGGTACAAAGGGGCTCCGCCCCTCTACTCCCTCCCCCCGGGTTCCACAAGTGGGCAAAATTTCCGAGAAGCAGCGGTGTCTGCAGCCTCTGCCTTGGAGTCAAGATGGGGAGTAAAGGTGGGTTTACCCAGCAGCCTGGAACTGGGGTTGGGGGAACAACAGAAAGGGTACAGATTTGCCCTGATCTGCCCCAATCTGGAGCATGCTTCCTATTGTTCCGGAATTCGCCGGCACTGCAAGCTGGGGCTGGGGGAAACAGGGGGAGTCTAGGGAGGGTTTAGAGGGCGTATGGGGTCCCCTCTGCTCCCAGCCTGGGCTTTGAGGCTCGGGAGCAGCAAGGTCCCCTCCCCCAGCCTCAGGCCCAGGCGGTGCTGTCACTCAGAGATTGGACGAGCCAGCACAGCTGCAGGCGCGAGGCCCCCTCCCCCCAGCGTGCCTAAACTTAGCCCCCGCCTCAGGCGACCCGGCCCCTCCCCCACCTACTGGCAAGGACTTTGGGGAACCTGCCTGGGAGGGCCTTTGCATTGGGGAGTTAGGGGTCCGTTCCTATTTAGAGGTAAACGCCAGGATGGATGTGGGGAGAATACAGAAGTGAGGGGGAGTGGGGCTGGTGTGGGTATGGGATGGGTCAGTTGGATTTGGAGTGACGGTGGGGCGATGGGGAGGGTCTGGAAGGAAATAGAATGCCACTGAGCTCACAATCTGGGGCTGAAGTGAATCTGGGTTATTGGGAGGATGGTTGAAGTTTTAAAAGATGAACCCTTGAAAGCTGGAAGTCACTATAGTGCTCAGGCAAGGCTTGGGAAGTGAGTTGAGGGTCTCTGAAGTGGGTCAGAAATTTAAGTTAGGGCTTAGAAAGGAGCGTGGAA
Source organism: Sciurus carolinensis (assembly GCF_902686445.1). Taxonomy (NCBI): domain Eukaryota; kingdom Metazoa; phylum Chordata; class Mammalia; order Rodentia; family Sciuridae; genus Sciurus; species Sciurus carolinensis. Next base: position 53,276,426 of record NC_062228.1, on the reverse strand, counting down.
TTATGAATATATTTAGGACTTAGGAAAACGTGTTGGTCAGACTCTCAAGGAATTATCACCACGCTGTCAACCTAGCAAAAATGAAAAAGAACAACCTCCATTGCAGGGCAGGATGTTGAGAAAAGATCACTCTTATGTTGCTCTTGGAAATAAGACTTGTGAGTCTTGCTGGTAAGCCACCTGATAAAATTCATGACATTAAAAAATACACAGCTGGTCCACACAGCAATTCCACCCCTGGGATTCTATCTCAGAAATAGAAGCTCCAGGAGGTAAGAGTATCTGTGGAAGGAGGGTGCTTGCCTCACTGTGGTGGGGAAGGGAAGGAGGGCTTAGAAAACAAAGTGAAAGCCCCTGATACTATGGGATTGAGGAGAGTGAGGGATGCGCCCATTGGGGTGGAGGTGCTTGCATATAAACCTAGCCACAGAGGAGGCTGGAGCAGAAGGAGAGCAAGTTCCAGGCCAATCTGAACAACTTAGCCAGACCCTGTCCCAAAATAAAAAACAGAAGGGGCTGGGGGTATAGCTCAATGATAGAATGCCCCTGGATTCAATCCCCCCAGTACCTGGAAGGAAAGAAAAAGAAAGAGCAACCACACTAGGGTAAGTCACTTAGCTCTTAAAACCAGTGAATTAAAGCCATTGGCAGATGCCTGGAACCCCGTGACTTCGGAGGCTGAGGCAGGAGGATTACAAGTTCAAGGCCAGCCTCAGCAATTTAGCCAGACTCTCAGCAACTTAGCAAGACCCGGTCTCAAAATAAAAAATTAATTAATTAAAAAGGGCTGGGGTATAGCTCAGTGGTCAATTGCCCCTCAGTTAAATCCTCATTATCCTCCCACCCCCAAAAAAAAAAAAAAAAAAAAAAAAAAAATTGGAAGTCAGATGAGGGCTCAGGTGCACTGTTGAGAAAGCATGGTTCAGGTGTGGGACAGAAATGGGATCAAGAGGTCAAACAGGCCAGATCCAAGCCCCAGCCTGATGCCTCCCCCTCCACAGTGGCGGACCTGCTGTACTGGAAGGACACGAGGACGTCAGGAGTGGTCTTCACTGGCCTCATGGTCTCCCTCCTCTGCCTCCTGCACTTTAGCATCGTGTCGGTGGCCGCCCATGTGGCTCTGTTGCTGCTCTGCGGCACCATCTCTCTCAGGGTTTACCGCAAAGTGCTGCAGGCTGTGCACCGGGGGGATGGAGCCAACCCCTTTCAGTGAGAACCCCTGACCCCGACCCCGTCAGACCCCAGCACTGGCCCTGAATCGTGACCCATGAGCTCAAGTCAGCCACCAACTGGCGCCTGGCCCTGGCCCATTCTGACTTTCTACTCTGCCCGACGTTAAAGCCAGTTCTGATTCATGACCCCCAACACTAATCTCTGATCTTAACCTGGATCCCTTAGTTCCTGATCCCATCCCTTCTTATGACCCTGACATTGATGTGGTTCCATTATTTGTCCCTCAGTCCTAACTGGTTTTCTCCCCAACCCTCATTTATTGCCCTTGTTTGAGCTCCCCTCCTCCCACGTCCACCCACTGACTCACTCCACACTCCTTTGTCCCATCAGGGCCTACCTGGATGTGGATCTGACCTTGACTCGCGAGCAGACAGAACGCTTGTCCCAACAGATCGCCTCCCACGTGATCTCTACAGCCACGCAGCTGCGGCACTTCTTCCTCGTAGAAGACCTGGTGGATTCCCTCAAGGTGTCCTGAAGCCCCCGCCCACAGCCCTCCTGGGTTCCCAGCGCTCACCTCTAGGCCCCCGGGAGGGGGACGGGAGGGCCATGGCTGGGTAGGTTCCCAGCCCGTAGACCCTGATGACCCTGACCCTCACCCCCAGCTGGCCCTACTCTTCTACATCTTGACCTTCGTGGGTGCCGTCTTCAATGGCTTGACTCTTCTCATTCTGGGTGAGCTGGGATGGCTATGGAGGGCAAGGTGGGGAGGTGGGCTGCTGGGGTTTGGTGGGGGATGAAGCTGTAGCCGCAGCTGTTGACCTCCCATGAGGACCCTGACCCCCGTCTCTGTACCTGCAGGAGTGATTGCTTTATTCACCGTTCCTCTGCTGTATCGGCAGCACCAGGTGCGTGTGGCAAGTGCCAGGGCCAAACACGGGTGTTCTGACTGTCTCCCTTCCAGAACCAGGGTCCCACTCACTGACAGATGTCCCAGCCAGACCCAGGTTTCTGGCTGCTGCCCTTCATCAGATTAGAGTCAAATATGCCTAATAACCAGAGACAGGCATTTTAATTGACAGGATCAGGATATGGCTGACATACCGCAATCCAGGGCAGATGAACTAACTCATCCTCTCATGGTAGATCCAAGGTCTGATGGTAGCTGATGGTAGATCCAAAGTCCAACTGGTATGTCCTAGCCAAAGAGGCCAAGCCTGGCTGCTCCTCTTTCTGCCACACCTGGGGCTGAACAGCGCTTATCCAGCCAGAGAAAGGCAGGTGTACACATGCCACCTTTCCCCCATACCACTAGAAACTGAAACACACAGACAGACCAATGCATTGTACCCCTGCACAGAGCTGGGTCTGACACCCATCCCAGGCAAGGGTAGGCCCACCGACAAATGCCTTCACTGCCTGAAACGGTCAAGGATTGACCCTCATGTCATTCAAAATTGGGTGAGGTGATTGTTATCCTGAACAGTGGTTTGTCCAGGACCAACTGACATCTATCCTATCCAGAGATGGGCAGATTAACTGACACTTCCTTCTCCACCCAGCTGAGAGCCAAATGATACATGTCCTGTCAGAGAGGTGGACCTAACTCCCCCCACTCACAGGTTGGAGTCACCGAGACAGAGTCAGCTAACATTGTGAATTAAACTAATATTTAAGTCAGTTCACTCAGGGACTCATTACCCTCCAACCCTTGCCATACCCTACAACAGACACACACACACACACACACACACACACACACACACTCACTCAAGGATTAACCAGGGTGCTTAGGGACAGAGGTACACTTGGCAGAGAGATACTTGCGGGTCTGACATCTCTGCCCATGAGGAGCATCGCCCGGACACTGACCTTACACTTGAAACTCTAACATCCAAGGGGATTTTGTTAGAGTTGAAGGTAGAGTGGTGGACCACTGCCCACAGCTTCTGATTTAGAGGTGGGTGAGAAAGCACCTCCTGCATGAATTGAAGAGAATTCCTTCCAATACTTTCTTTTCCTCCTTGGTTTCCCCAGGCCCAGATCGACCAGTATGTGGGGTTGGTGACCAATCAGTTGAGCCACATCAAAGCTAAGTAAGTGGAGGTGGAGTTGGACGGGAGGGGAAATGGGGAGCCTGGGAACATTTTCCTTCTACCTTCCCAGACACTCGAGCCTTGCATGGGTCCCTAAATCTCTCAGAGCAGAATGAGAAATAATTCCAATGCAGACCATTAGGTGGAGGCAGGGGCTGGTTGGAGCACTCAGCTAGTTTCCCAGTTCAGTTTTCCCTAAGTCCCCGTGGCCTCTGGCATCTTAGACCACATCTGGTGACTCCAAGCCGTTCTCCCCCCAGGATCCGAGCTAAAATCCCAGGGACTGGAGCCCTTGCCTCAGCAGCAGCTGCAGCCTCCGGATCCAAAGCCAAAGCCGAATGAGAGGGGTGTCTCTGCCGAGGGACGCCTTCCCCCAACCCCAGCAGCCCTCTGTCCCCGTCCATCTCCTTGCTAACCCCACCCTCACTGCCCTTCGGCCTGAGCCATTTCCCGGTGGGTGTCCAAGATCACTCCCACCTGGTAAACAGCTCAGATTGAGCGGCCAGGACTACATTTCCCAAGAGGCTCTGCTCTAGGAGTTTCGGAAAGGCAAGGCACCTTGGCCGCGGGGCCTGCTGGGACTTGTAGTTGACTAGACAGGGCGCTGCCCTGCACTTCCGCGGTCAGGCCGCTGAAAGCGCTGTGAGGGGTTGGTGTCTGCAGGACACCGCTAGCCCCAAAGCAGGGGCTTTGCATGGGGCCCAAGGGAGGCCTGAGCTTGGATTTACACTGTAATAAAGACTCCTGTGGAAAACCCAAGGCCTCCTGTGCTTCAAGTCCCCTCCAGCTTTCACTTCGTGCACTGGAAAGCACTTAAGCGATACTCCGGGAGAACTTTACCCATCTTGTGGAAGAAGCCCCCTCCACCATCTATTTAGATTATTAAGTGATCCAGGGAAGATGCTGAGAGACCACCCATTCCAGGGCTAATTGAGCCTTGGCAGCCACGTTCCAGGCCTGTGCTGCAGGCAGACATCACTAATGGAGCCCACACTGCCTACTGCACAGCCATCTCACCTGAGACCCAGACCCACTGTCCAGTGATCTTCTGGAAGACTCCCTTATCCCAGACTTCTTCCTCATGCTACCCGACTTCCAACTCAGGGATGTCCCGATTGCCCACATTGTCATGTCGACAGAGGCCCAGATTCTGGCCTCCTCCTTCCTCACCTCCCATACCTAATCAGTCAGGAAGTCATATCTAGGCTACCTCCCAAATGTCTTTCATATCAACTGCTCTCTGTTCCCATTGCCTTGGAACTATGTCCCTCATGACCTCTGTGGGTTTCGAGTTCCAAAACTAAATTGGGGGAAAAGGAGGAGGTCTGAAAGTCCACGGACCTGGGATTGAATCTCAACTCCACTACATTTTGACTGTGTGACCCTGAGGAAGTGACTTCACCCCTCAAAGTCTAGGTTTTCTCCAATGGAAGACTGTCACCCTAACCATACCTACATGTAAAGCCCTTGGTTAAATGCCCAGGCCTGGCATATAATAAATGCTCAGTAAACACAAACTGCTATTGTTTATCATAACATGGTTTCCCAAACCTGTCAGCCCCTCATGTCCTTCACGTCCCTTAAACCAACTGTTCTGCAATTTACCTGATATTCTTCTTTAAATTGATTAAGAAATAAAGCTGGGGCTGGAGAAGACGGGGCACATACCCATAATTCCACTGACATGGGAGACTGAGGCAGGAGGATCACAAGTTGGAGACCAGTCTCAGCAACTTAGACCCTGTCTCAAAAAATAAAAAGGCCTGGGGAAGTAGGTCAGTGGTTGAGAGTCCCTCTGTTCAATCCCCAGTATCAAAAATTTTAAAATGAATAAAATTAAGCTGAGTCAGGATTTAACTCAATGATAGCACTTACCTAGCCTATGCATGGCCCTGGGCTCCATCCCCAGCACCACACAAAAATAAATAAATAGAACCAAAGTATTTTATAAAGAAATGTTATGTCCCAATCAGCATACTACAGTGCCAGGGCCACATCAAAGTTTATAATAGCTCAATTCCCAGTAACCAAGCTATGGAACCAACCTAGGTGCCCTTCAACAGATGAATGGATAAAGAAAATGTGGTATATATACACAATGGAATATTAGCCTTAAAGAAGAATGAATTATGGCATTTGTCAGTAAATGGATTTAATTGGAGAATATGCTAAAGAAATAAGCTAATCCCAAAAAAACCAAAGACCGAATGTTCTCTCTGATATGTGGATGCTAACACGTAATAAGGGAGGGGGAGGGCAGAATAAAAGTTCACTGGATTAGGCAAGGGGGAATGAGGGGAAGGGGGGGATGGGAATGAATCAAACATCACTTTCCTTTGTTCATCTATGAATACAGGACCAGTGAAATCCACATCATGTACAACCAAAAGAATGGGATACTAATTAGAATTAGTTATACTCCATATATGTATAATATGTCAAAATACACCCTACTGGGGGCTGGGGCTGTGGTTCCGTGGTAGAGCACTTGCCTACCACGTGTAAGGCACTGGGTTTGATCCTCAGCACCATGTAAAAAAAAAAATAAATAAAACAAAGGTATTGCGTCTATCTACAACTAAAAAAAATTTTTTAAATACACTCTACTGTCATGCATATCTAAAAAGAACAAAAAATGTTATTTCCTCATCTTGAAAGAAAGCCAGTATTACTTGCCAGAAATAGAAGATAAGAGTAAAGATAAACACAAAAATATTAACGTCTAAAATATCAGTTCATGCATCACATAAAATCATCTCACTTGCCCCTAGCGGATGGACCATTTTAGGAGATAGATAATGATATTCTAAGTAGTAGTTACAGTCACTGAATTTGTATACAGGAGCTGCCCAGCTGTAGCTATCTAAAACAACAGGGGCTTAGGAGACTTATCTTGAATCTTTATTTTCCAAGCAAGCACAAGATTTTAAATTTCCAAGTTTAAAAGAACAGCAACATTTCCAAGATGCTTTCATTCTTAGTTTTCCTAAGGCAAAGTGTTCTTTCTTCAATCGCATAGCAGGGGAAGGCATGCTTGTAATCCTAGGGACTCTGGAGGCTGAAACTATAGGATCACAAGTTGAAGGCCAGCCTTAGCAATCTAAAGAGCCCCTCAACAACTTTGTGAGATCCTATCTCAAATTAAAAATAAGAAGGACTGGAAATGTATCTCAGTAGGGAAGAACCCCTAGATTTAGTTCATAGTATTTATAAAAATGTAGTGAGGAGAGAGGCTGGTTGAATTATGGGTCCAGGAATGACTAAAGCCCCCAAGCCTCATCCTTGGCAGCCCCAGGGTTTGAAGATGGAAGCAGACTTTATTGACAGCCTTCCAGCAGCCAGAAGTTTACTCCCAGGGACTCACCGTGGTTCGTCCTTGAGATCCGTTGATTCAGACCTGTTACACAGATGGGGAGCCAGAGGCTCAAAGAAAAACGGTGACCACGTTCTTTCATTCATCTTACAAATGTTTCCTGAACATCCCCTACGTGCCCAGCACCCTTAGGGACTAGGGTCACAGCAGTGGACAAAAACAAAGTCCATAGTTTCAAGGAGCTGATATTGTACTGGGGACAGACAGACAACAGGCATGTAAGACACAGAGCCAGTGGTGAGGAGGGCGAAGGAGGAAAGCCCATCAGGGGAGGGGATAGTGTGCAGGGCTTGCTATTTTAAACTGGGCAGTCAGTGTTAATATTTGAGCAGAGGCCAGAGCGAAAGGAGGCCTCAAATACAGGGTGAAAAAGAAACCCAGGCTCGGGGACCAGCGAACAAAAGCCCTGAGGAGGAAACACGAACTGGTGTGAGCAGCGGGAGAACTGCATGCCTGCAGCCAGGTGCACAAGGGGAAAAGGGCAGAGGGGGGTCGGAGGGCAGAAAGGGTTTAGAGAATAGAGATTTGTAAACCTGGGAGAGAACTGAGACTTGTACTCGGAGATGGAAGTCATGGGGGAGTTTCATGCGGGAGAATCATATTGTTGTCAAGGAATCACTGATTTGGATTCTGAAAGAATCCCCTTTTTTGGTAATCATAATTATAATGGCACATGTTTGATTCTTCCAGGTGGATGGGTCGTGTGAACTGGGATATGATCTTATTCGTTTCTGAGCCTCAGTTTCCCTGACCATAACACGCAAGTGTAGAAACTGATGGTCTCTAGTGTTTAAATGCAATGGGACAAGATGTGTGTCATTTCCAGAAGCTAGGACAGTGCCTGGGACTCAGGAGACGCTTCCCGCAGTCACGCAAAGGAACAGCAGGCGGCGCACTAGCCCCATAGCTGCCTGCGCGGCGCCTATGGGGCTGGGCTAAATCAGGCCCTGCCAGGAACTCACTCACTTTTCCGCGGAAGAATTGGGATTCTTCCGGGAATAGGGTTTCTGGGTGCCGAATTTTGAGCCTGTTCTCTTAAAAAACCGACTTTTCACTTTGGAAAAAGGAGCTCCTGGCCCTTTAACTACTGGCCAGGTCCCCGGGCTCTGCTTCCCAGGATGCACGGCGCCATGTAAATTAGGTGGTTTACACTATGAGGATTATTGATGTCATAACTGTAAAAAAAAATTTAAAAGACATCCGTTGTGATAAGTGTGTGCACGTAATTTAAATGTGTTGGGATTCGTTATCCCGTATATATCTAGTTTGAATGACCACAACTGTAAAATATAGAAATTTTTGACCTTTATATAGCTCCGTGGGAAAAACCTTACCTGCCCGGATGATCCTCAGTGGTCTGGGGTGCAGGCTTCAAACCTGTAGCTGTCTAGCGACAGAGTGGTTCAATTCCACCTTTCGGGCGGTTGCTTTATAACTTTTTCATTTTCAGCGAAGCGTGTTCTCTAAAGGATTCTTCTTCTGCCGGCACCTAGAGGTCGCTACAGTTTTCTACATCGCCATGTACTCTCTTGCCACACGCGTCTCTCTGTTTACTTTTCCCCGGGAACATAAAACATGATTCTAAAAGATGAACATTTCATCTACATAGTTCTAGAATGTTTACAATTTGGGGATTTGGATTTTTCTCCTTCATTGGCTCATTTGCTCACTTGTTTATCGAAACGTGCATGCACTGATTAGTCAAATATTCACTCGTTCATTCGTTCGTTCATTCATTCATTCATTCATTCATTCAGAAAGCGTTCCTTGAATAGCTGTTTGGGGGCCAGCCTTTTATCCGGGTGGTGCCGGGGACACGATGGAGATGACAGCCCTAGCCCTGACTTCATGGTGCAGCCCGTCCGGTGCGTCAGACAAACATGAAACAATCGTGTAATTGCACATTTAATGAACAACTGCAAAGGGGATAACTACCGGGAAAGGCAGAGAACGCGAGGGCCTCTAACAGGGAGCCCTCCCCTGGGGAGGCGGCAGGCACTTAGAACGAAGGATTAGCTAACAAGGGGAAGTGGTTTAGGTCAGGGATCAGTCAGGGATCAGGGTGGCCCCAGTACCCGCCTAGGGGGATGGGAACAGCCATACCTTCACTGTGCACGTGGCATGCACAAGCTCCCTGACTGGCCAGGACAAGCCCATTCTGCAGATAAGAACATTAAGTCCCAGGCAATTGAAACCTCTTTTCCAAGATCAGGTCACTACACCCACACCCAGCTTTGGTAGGCCCTGTGCTATTTACTACTGCCCTGTATTGTACTTCCCAAGCTAGCTGCTGGACAAGTCCCATCCCTTCTGCCTCCTAAATGTCTCTTAAATCCTTCCTCTTCTCCAAGTCCAACCCCCTGTCCTGTTCCAAGCTGGCCTTCTCGGTCTTCCTCCTCTCTCTTCCAGCCTCTCTTTTGTTTGGGGGAGGGGGGTACCAGGTATTGAATCCAGGGGTGTGCTTAACCACTGAACCCTGGGGTCTCAGTGACTTGCTTACTTGCTTAGGGACTTAGGGACTTGCTAAATTGCTGCTGCGTCTGGCTTTGAACTTTTGATCAGGCTCCTGAGCCACTAGAATTACAGGCATGCACCACCCCAGCCCAGCTCCCCTCATATATACATATACATATACATATATATATTTACATACCTATAATAAATGTGTGTACATTTATATGAATATTTAATTTTTAGTTGTAATTTTAGTTGTCAGTGGACCTTTATTTTATTTTTTAATTACCTTTATTTTATTCATTTGTTTATATGCAGTGCTGAGAATTGAACCCAGGGCCTCACACATGCTAGGCAAGCACTCTGCCACTAAGCCACAAGCCCAGGCCACCCCACGTCACTCTTAATCTGGTGACTGGAGGAATCAACCTAAAGCTCAAAACCTGCCACGGCTCCCTAAGGTCCTCAAGATCTAAACTCTGTAGCTTAGAAATTAAATTGCCTGAAGAGACTGGAACCTGTCAATCTCTCTCTCTCCACCTTTTGCTCCGGACACCCTGAACCCCCAGCTCCCTCAATATATGAAGCCCTCTCCCCACCAGCAGATCTTCGCGCCTGCTGTTGTTTGGCCTCAGTCTTCTTCCGTTCCCTTCTATACTTTCCCCTTATGCTCTAGGACTCAGCTCTGCTGCCGCCTCCTCCAAGAAGTCTTGCTGGGCTCCTTTAGCCTCAAAGGCTCCCCCAGCCCTATTTACTTTGTGTTGTCCCTGATTGGGGACTGGTCTGTGTCCCCCACTGGACTATGAGTCTTAGGAGGCCAGGGTCTGGGGCTCAGTCTCTGCAGTATCCCTAGGGTAGGTGCTTATCACATGTAAAAAAATATTTTTTAAATTAATTAAGATTAATTCCAGCCTGGTCCAGGGGTGCACACCCATAATCCCAGCGACTTAAGGGGCTGAGGCAGGAGGACTGCAAGTTGCAGGTCAACCAGGGCAACTTAGCACAACTGTATCTCAAAATAAAAAATAGGGCTGGGGCTGTAGTTCAGTGTTAGAGCGCTTGCCTAGCATGTGTGAGGCACTGAGTTTGATCCTTAGCACCACATAAAAATAAGCAAAATGAAGGCATTCTGTCCATCTATAACTACAAAAGATTTTTATTTAAAAAAAATAAAATATAAAAAGGACTGGGATGTGGGGATAGCCCCTGGGTTCAAGCCTCATTAGTTATACAAAAAAAATTCTCCTGTTTATTCATTTACTAAGAAATTTAAGCCTGACTCGGTGGTGGGAGGATTGCAAGTTCAAAGCCAGCCTCAGCAACTTAGGGAGGCCCTCGATAACTTAGTGAGATCCTGTCTCAAAATAAAAACCAAAAAGATCTGGAGATGTGGCTGACTTAAGCGCCTGGGTTCAATCCCTGGTACCAAAAATAAACAAAGAAACAACAAAAAAATTCAAATGACCCCACCAACCACTCCATTCCTAGATTACTTGTTGCCATGCGATAAGAGAGGCCTAGGAATCTGCAGTGGGGATGGCTCCGCTGTATTTTGGAAAAGACAAAGTGACTTTTTTTTTTTTTTTTTAGTTAGTTCTGGGTCCAGCTCAATATGTTCATAACACAAAAGAATTGGTCACACAAACAAAGGACACTCATCTTGAATGCAAGACATCCAAGATTTTGTAGTTTATATAATTCTGTGGTCTCTGTTCACAGCCTGAATGGTCTCCATTTGTTGGAAGTTCAGATTTCTAAAACCTCTCCTATGGAAGGTTTTACCCCCTTAACTTTTGCTTAAGCCATTGGACATTCAAGTTTCAGTTTAAATTTCTCCGTCACTGGGACACCTCTGAAACCCATCAGCACCCCACAGCTAATATTCTGCCTCCTTACTAGGAGGCACGGTCTGTGTGCATGGGAAGGCCTCCTGACTGTCTAGCCTCCTTCTATCCTGCTGTAGAGTTCCTGTGTGTGTTTGTGGGTGTGCATAGTCTTCCTAGCAATCTAACCTTACTTTCTCCTGCTGAAAGGAAGCCAGATAATGAATGCCAAGAGAAAATAGACACAGAGGCCTGGTGCGTGCATTTTTAAGAGCTTTTTATTGGCGACAGTGCAGAACCAAGGGGGGAGGGGAGCAGTCCAATGCCAGCCTGCCCCAGCCCCCCGGGTCAGGTGCAAAATACAAAAGAATCACAAATACAGCATGGAGTGGGGTTTGGGGAGTCAATAAATTGTGATTGGCAGGGGCAGGCCCCGCACAAAGTCTCACACTCGCACCCAGAATTCTCAACGATGAGGCTCTAGAGCTCGTACAAATCTCCCATCCTTCAACTTACTCACAAATATAAAATCTCATGTCCCCAACAAACCCAGAGTCAGCAGACAGCTGGAGGATCAGGGACAGTCAGAAAGAAGACAGGTGGACATGGCCAGAGAAAAAACAGGCGGAGAAGAGACACTCTGGAAGACAGTCAGGGACTGTCAGAACAGCTGGAGGGGCCTAGACAATGAGAAGAGAGACAGTCTGATAGAGACAGCCAGAGACGGACTGATTCGAAGTTTCCAGAAGCAGTTTCCAACTCCACTGCACGCTTTTAAATGCAGAAGCGCTCACACACTCACACGCGCGCACACACACACACCCATATATAATATATTTATTTATACATAATAGATATAAGTGCCTTTCGGAAACCAGGAAAGGGATAAATAGCTCGGGAGGGTCTGGGCCGGGCGTGGAATGTGTGGTCCATGCAGCACGGAGGGGGCGGGACCCACCCCCCATATTAAAAAATATAAATCTGCCTCCGGGTGAAATTCCCGGGAGGTGAAGCACAAGGACAGGCGGGGTGGGACAGCCAGACCCAGATTCGGGCTGGAGGGGCGGGGGCGGGATGGTGGGAGCCCAGCCCCTCCGAGTTCGCTAGTCCCAAAATATTGGGGGTCGGGGGCCAAAGCCTCAGCCCTTAAAACTTCTCCGGAGACTGCCGAGCCCCTCGCTCCCTCTCTAGAGAGGACGGGGCGCCGAGGGCAGGGAGAAGTTGGCGTCCTAGGCGGGGAAGGAGGCAGGGCCTTAAAGAAAAAGGCCAGGGCTCGGCCCAGGGTCCTAAGGGGAGAGAGGCCGGGGGCACAGATCACTGTCCCGCCTCGAGTCTGTCGCCCCTTTGGATCTAACTCATTGTCCGGGGGCAGGAGACGGTGGGGAAGGGGAGACCGAAGGAAGGCTTTGGGGAGCGGGGGTCGCCCACCCGGCCCACCCGCCATCGGCGGCTCATTCACAGTATAAAGCACTCCAGCAGGACGGCGGCGCAGCGCCCCCTGCTGCCTGAACCCAGAGAGGCCCAACAAGGACGGCAGGGCGGCGGAGGGGCTGGCATAATACTGCAGTCGGAAAGGAGGGCGGGCGGCGATGAGGTGGGGGCCTAGGAAGCGGGAGGGGCCCATCCCGGCCGGTTCTGCCCGGAGGGAGCGGCTGATGGCGGGGAGAAGTTCACATTTCAGAACAGGTCTGCAGGGGAAGCAGGTCTTCAGAGGGGCCATCGGCTGCCCTCTGGGGGGCTCAAATCTGCCCAGAGGAGGCTCTAACCTCATGGAAACGTGGGATAGATAAGCCAAGGTCGGGTGCCGGGGGAGCCGGTCTGGTCAGCCCCCGAGGGAGGGCGTGGGAGGGTGGCCTGTCCTCCTTGGGCCTCTCTGCGCGCTCCCGCCCCGCCTCCAGCCCCCGCCCTCCCCGCACGCACCCTTTCCCGCGCCCCACGCCCACCCATCCCCAGAGGTTGGATTGAAGTGAGAGGACCAACAGGTATCTGGGGTATCCATTCCCTTCCCACCCCCTGTCCCCAAAGTCACCAGCTCTCCAGCCTCGCCGGGGCACAGAAACAAGAGGCCCGCACAAAACACAAGGAGGTCCTCCTGTCCGATGGCAGTGGCGGCAGAGGGTCAGACAGAAGAGTCAGGGAGGTCACACACCCTCTGTCTCTTCCCCTCTCTCCTCCTCGTCCAAATCTCTCTCCCTTGTGTGATTGTTTGTTTTGTGTGTCTAAAGAGTTCACAGAGCAAGAAGGGAGGGCGAGTTCAGGGGGTCGGAAGGCTGGTCACTGCCGCTGGTGCGTTGGGCGCCGGCGAACGCGGAGACTTCCGGGCAGGTGAGGACAAACGAGGAAGTGTACGAAGGGTTAACAACGGGGAAAGGGTCGCCGAGGACTTGAACTTCACTGTGTGTAAAGAGAGAAGCCGTCAGGTTGGGGGGTGCGTCTTGGCTGGTCTGGAAGGGCAGGGGCGGTGGTGGCGGGGGCGGCAGCAGCCAGCTGTAACCATCTTCCTTAGCGGATGCTGACCCCGGCAAATCTCTCACCTCCGCCAGGGGGCCGGGCCCGGGCCCCTCTTCGTAGGGGATCTTGCAACCCGGTTTGTGGGCCACCAGCACAAACTCCAGACGTTCCTTCTCCTTTTGGAGCTCGGCGATCTCCGACTCCAGTTCTGCCTTTTCTTCCTCCAGCTGATCTGTCTCCTGAGGCCCCGAAGCCAGGTCAGAGGAGAGAAGGAGAAATGAGCAAAGGTCCATCAGTGACTAGCGAAGGTGGCTCCTGGCTCCCCCTAGACTTGCTGCTGAGCTGGAAGCTGCAGCTCCGAACCCAAAGGAAACGCCCCTGAGATTGGAGTCCCAGTATGCTGGAGGACTTGCCTCCTGCAAGTCTCAGTTTCCCCATCTGTCCAGTGGATGGCTGGGAAGGAGACCAGGTGCACATGGAAGTCTCTGGTGTGCAGGAAGTACTCAGAGGTTTGTTGAGTGAATAAACAATTGTCATGGGTTTTCAATGTCATCCCTGCTGTTTTTCCTCCAGCTCCCAGGGAAGAGATCCAGTAGGGAAGTAGAGAATTTCCCTGGCTTTCTCAAGGTGTAGCAGACCACACAGTAGGCATAAAGTAGGGAACTCTTAGGCTGAGATAGGGCATAGAGAGGAGGGGGTTTGGGTGAATGCCACCAGCCCAAGTTCTGGAGAACTGTGGGTAGCTGGGGCAGAAGATGGGGATTTGACATATGGTAAGATAATTACTTTCACAGACTCTCCCAGAATGTTCAAAGTAAAAGGGGCCCGGAAGATCTGTTGAGGGGTTGAAGAGAAAGGAGAAACTGAGGCAAAAATATTTTGCATGCCCATGACCAAATGTAGAAATGACTGGAGCTCCCCTCTAGGTGGGAAGGCCAGGAGAATGGTGCACGAGGAGTGGCCAGGAGTGGACACAAGTATGCAGGGAACTGTGTGTGCCAGGGCCACCCCACCTGGTCCCACTGTCCCTAGACCCATGTTTTCATCCCAGCATGAGGCACTGCTGGAGGTAGGGGATAGAGAACAGGGAGAGAGCCCCTCAGCACACCCTCACCCTGGCCAGGTACCATCCTTACCGCCTGCAGCCGGTCAGTCAGCTCCCTCCTTCGGTTCCTACATTTAGCTGCTGCCAACTTATTCCGTTCTCGGCGAACCCTTCGCTTCTCCTCTTCCTCTGGGGTAAGCTAAGTAGGGGAGATACAGGCCATGAGGTTTGGGGACACAGCACACTTTCTCCATCCATGCCAAACCTCCTCTTCTTCCAGAACCCCCAAGAGCCAAAACAGGACCCTCTACTACAGCAGGAATGACAGGGTTTCTGCAGCCTTAAGACCTTAGCAGACCCCTACCCGACAGTGCCAAAGTTCCTGCATCTCTCACTTTCTCCCCCAGCAGGCCAACTTCTGATGCCCCATGCTCACCGTCTCCTCTCGGGGTCTCCTAGGCCGGGCTCGGGCTGGGCGGACAGGCCCAGGTCCGCTTGTAGTTCCGCTGGTTGAAGGCCCGCCACTGCCACTAGCTCCGCCACTGCTGTAGCCACTCATGCCTGGTGTGGAGTAGCTGGTTCCTGGCATGTCGTAGGGGTCTACTGCCGGGGGCTGGGAGGTCAGTGGCTGCCCCTGGGACTGGGCCATGGAAGAGATGAGGGTGGGTTGCACGAGCCACTGGAGGTCCTGGCTGGTTGTGATCGCGGTGACCGTGGGCACGAAGGAACCGGGCATTTCCCCCAGACCGGCGCACTCCTACGGGGTGACACATACACACACAGGCGTAGACACACAAACAAAGACACCGACACACACACACCCAACACACATAACACACACCGACCCCGTGAGTGAGCACAGGGTGAGCGGGTGTGGATGTGTGTGTCACAGGCAAAAAGCCACAACACCCACCCTTCCACTACACCGTGACGCAGTGGTTAATGAGAGGATTTCTGCTCAACTGGCTTCTACCTCCTCCTTCTTCCTCGGGGAAAGGTTGCACAGTTCCAGCGGGTGGTGAATCACACCCCGGGTTGGTGACTCTTAGGTGTGGGGGGTGGGGAGGAGGCTGGACACAGCCGGGTGACAGAACCACCGGGACGGAGCCACAGCCACACACACAGCCACAACACCCCACCCCCACCCCAGAGGCAAGGGGAGGGAGAGGGAGAGGCCTTAGACCAAGCCTTCCTCTACACACACACATACACACACCCCTCTGTGCGAGGTCTCGGGAAGGGGCGTGGATCCCAGTTAAAAGGGTGTTGGGGGATAGGCCTAGGAGTTGAGAGCATCGTTTCAAGTAACTGCCTCTCCCCAGTGAGACCGTGACAAGTGACAGGTTAAGGTAGACGGACAGGTAAAGAAAAGTGACAATCGGGCTCCTTCGGATTGTCGCGGAGGGGGGATGGTGTAGGACCCGCGCCCCCAAGCCCTAGAAGCGCTCATCGCCCCCCAACCCGCAAGTGGAATCCTGGAATTGCTCTTTAGGCTGAACTACTCTCCCGGGGGGCGTGGTGAGGGACGGGCTGGCTCGCCGGCCAATCAGCGCCCTGGGAACTCAGAGGGGGCGGAGCTCCTGGAGACCACCTGGCTGGTTTCCCTCTCGCTAGCGGTTCTAGTCCTGTCTTCAGACACACCAGATGAACCGGGCGTCCGGAGCAGAAGGAATAAAAGGGTTTCTCCGTGTGCCTGGAGAAGAAGGTGACGGCCACTAGATATCCCGAAAAAATGCCGGCACACAAACAGACATCTCCTGCTCCTGAGAGCCGAGGGGCCAGGCCCCCGGAAGGTCCTCTGAGACCCATAGGATCACAAAGAAGTCACTCTCGTCGCGTCAGGAGTCCCCTCGCTCTCTTCCTAGAGTTCCATAAGAGACCCAAGCGCCGAGGAACCACGGGTTCCGGGGACAGAGAGGGGGAAGGGAACTGAGCCCTACAAATAAGAAGGGAAAGTTGATTGGCCAAAGCCCGCGCAGCGGCGACCAATCAGAACGCCAGGCTGCCCCCTCCCTTAGCAACGTGGCCTCGGCGTTCCAAAATAGAACGCTCCCGGGACGTCAGGGGCGGGGCGGACGAAGGGGGCGCCGCGCGCCGTGCGTGCCCCGCGTCAGACGGAGGATTCCAGCGCGTCAGCCGTTACGCACGGGTCCCCCGTTACGTATCAGCGCAGGAGGCGGAGGCAGCGCGGCTGAGGGTTCGAGGCCCGCTTTCCCGCTGGGTGGAGGGCGACCCGGTGCTAGAATCGCCACTCGGAAGGAGAAAGAGAGAGGAAGAAGCTACTAGTAGCTTCCCGAGATTTCCCCCATCTGTCTAACTCGGCTAGCTTCAGGTTGGGGATCTAAGCCGCGGACTGTCCGGAGCCGGCTAAAAGTTCTGCGCTCTGCTGCGGTATACACGTTGCACTGAGCGGAGCATTCCCCCCTCCCAACACACACATACACACACAAAGCTTGCCCAGCTGCAGTCCCTCTCCGCGCTCCGCGCATAGGACCGATTGCAAACATCTCCCGATTCTTTGCAGTTTGCAAAGTGCGCCTTCCACATCCTGGGTTTTAGCGCGGCTTTGATGGGTGGCGGGTGTTCTCATCACCCTAAACTTAAAATATAAGACCTACAAAACAGTACCTCTATCATCTAGAACTTACCTGGGAGGCGGCGGCGGCGGGTGGACTGCCGAAGGAGTCCACCGAAGACAGATACTGAGACTCGGCGGAGGGTGAAGAGCTGCACCGGGAACCGGAGTCGTAGTCTCCGGGAAAAGCCTGAAACATTTCCCTGGGCACAGGGGGGGCCCTGTGACCACGCTGAGGTCGCCGGGAAGCCAAGGCTATGACCGGGTGGATAAGTAAGGTGCGAGTCCTGGGTGAGCCGAGGGCGTCCCCAAAGTAAGCTTGTTCGGTGAAGCTCCGGGAGGGCCTTCGTCCTGCTCCAACAGTGACAAACTTTCTGTGCAGTCTTTCTGAAGTGTCCAGACCCCTACGGATGCCGCTGGACCTCCCGAAAGTTCAGGTTCCGTAGGACGCAGAAACAAGCGGGGATCGCTCCCCCAGAAGCCGAAAGCGCTGTCCGCTGTTACAGAATTCGCTTCGGGTGCGGTCTCTTCCACGCGTCCGGCGGGTCTCACGGGGGGAGGGGAGTAATAAGACGAAAAAAGTCGCTCCTCCAAAATACACGAAGAAATATCTAGAAGAATTCTTCCAAAACTTTCTTTCCGGAAAAAATAATAAATTTCACGATCCTCAAGAAGAAGAACCACAATAATCAACTCCCCAAGTCCCGGCTCCGCGTGTCCCTGCCGTGGCGGTAGCTCTCAGTCTTATGAATGAAACCCAGAACCGCCAGCCTGTATTTATATGCCCGGGACCCGCCCCCTTGCTTACGTCACCCGCCCCGCGCTCCGCAAACTTCCCAAAATCTTAGTCCGGGTTAAACAGAGTCTTGCGCTGTTCATCAAGGGGTCTTCCTTAGGTTCTATTTGGTCACCTGTATGACCCTTGCAACCTCTGGGGTCTCGGGGGCTACGTTCCGGCCCACTCGGCAGGAGGAGATCCCGGCCCCGCCTCCCCGGAGTTCCTGTGACGCAATTAGCCATATAAGGAGCTCGGCCGGCGAGGCCGAGTGTTTGTTTGGTATCCTAGCAATGACGTCAGAGGGAATCCCTCGCTCGTTCTCGGCGCGCACCCCGTGTGCCTGCGGAACCCGCCCGCGCCTGCGCAGTGCTAAGCCGCCCCGGGGGCTGGTATTAATAGGCGCTTAAATTGTCCGGGGAAGGGCCCTGCTGACCCTGGTGTGGGAGGCCCCCAACTTGAGGGTCTTCTTTAACTTCTGGCGCCCCCAGCCGCCCTTCTGCCGCTGGTGCAGCGCCCCCAATCGAGAGGAAGAGCAGATCTCCAAAAGGAGACCCTAATTAGTGTGGTGCAGCCACGTAGGCGGGGAAACTGAGTCCGGAGCGGGATTGCAAGGGCTGTGATGCTCCAGGTGAAAGTGGAGGTGGGGTTCGAGTCTTCAGGCTAGTCTCAGCTTCTGCCTTGGCTCGCTGAGCTTGGAAAATGTTTCCCCTCTCTTGACCTTCAGCTTCACTTTTCCCAGCAGAGCGAAGGATGTGTATTTTGGACCCGGCTGGCCTCGCGGTCCCGCTCTTGGGAGGCATGCAGGTTTGGAGGAGATAAGAACGATAGGGGGCGAAGCCCCTGAGTGATGGTGTTGGTGGCCTCTCCTGCCTGCTTTATAGACTTATCAAGAGACAGCAAAAATGAGTGGGCGTGAAAATAATAATAATAATAATAATAATAATAATAATAGACATATTTAGCGCTTAGCAAGAACCAGATCCTAGACTAAATCTTCCAATACTGGATGTATAATCCTTAAAACAACTTTGGGAGTTAAGGGAGAAAAAAAAACTTCATTCATTTTATAAAAACAGGAAAATGATACTTGTAGACATCAAGTGATTTGCCTAAGATCCCATTGCAAGAAATTTATTAATGTAGGTACCAGGGGTGAACCCAGGGGTGCTTAATCACTGAACCACATCCTCCGCCTTTTTTTTGGAGGAGGGTGTTACCGGGAATTGAACTCAGCGGCACTCAACCACTGAGCCACACACATCCCCAGCCCTTTTTGTATTTTATTTAGCCACAGGGTCTCACTGAGTTGCCTAGCACCTCACTTTTGCTGAGGCTGGCTTTGAACTCATGTCATCCTGCCTCAGCCTCCCAAGCTGCTGGAATTTACAGGTGTGAACTACCGCCCCCAGCTCCTCCGACTTTTTTATTTTGAGACAGTCTGGCTAAATTTTGCTTAGGGCCTCCATAAGTTGCTGAGGCTGGCTTTGATCTTGTGATCCTCCTGTCTCAGCCTCCTGAGTCACTAAGATTACAGGCCTGAGTCACTGCACCTGACTGCATTGCAAGAAATTCAAACCTAGAATTGTCAAATTCTGGAGTGCCTACCCTTGTTTTTGAGACAGGGTCTCCACTATGTTGCCCAGACTGGCCTTGAACTCCTATACTCAACAGATCTTCCTGCCCTACTCTCCCCAATAGCTGGGATTATAGGTGTAAACCACAGCCCAGGGGGGACCTACTGAGAACTACGACTCTTTCAATTTCCTCCCTGATTTCTGTGACCTGCCTGACTGGGTGAAACACCCTGAAAAACCTGTGTCCAGGGATTGTGTAAATGATATTCGTGTCATAGTAGCTTACTTTTGTGGGGCGTTTATAAACTTTGCAATCAGCTGGAACTGCTCATGGTGTGCAACTTTGGCTCAGAGTTATAAAGCAACTTACCTGGGGCAGCCCAGTTAACAAACAGGGTTCAAGAGTCTAACTAAAGTATTTCTGATACCACAGTCCCCAACTCTGAAGCACCACTGAGAAATGAGCCCCCAGCTGCTGCACAAGCCCCAGAGACCCCCGCACTCCCAGTGTATGGCCTGGCCCAGCCCTGGGCACAGATGGAGAAGCGCCTTAAATATGTTGACTCTGTAGTCCCAGAGAGGGGGAGGGCTTGTCTGTGGGTCACACAGCAGTTTTGAGGCCAAACAGGAGGAGGGAGTGGCGCCTGTTCCCCAGGAGAGCCTAATTCCCTGCCGTCAGAGTGGTGAGGGGACGGGAGCTCTGGAAGCCTAGACTGACATGGGTGGTGGCGATAAGGGGTGGTTGAGATTTCCAGACACAAGCCTAGCCTCACCTGGTTCCCCCACGCCCCCTCTGTCTGCTGCCAGGACTAGATGACACAGCAGCCACCAGCAGGCAATGACTCGGCACTGGCATCAGACAGGGAGTGACCCCTCAGTCTCCTGTCCCAAGCCCCTCAGCTCCTGTTCCATGGAATAAAGGAGACACAAGTTCGCACCATGGCCGCCCAAGACCTTCACACACAGCACAGGTGGCACCCAGCATCCACAAAGCCGTCGTGTGCATTCAGGATCCACAGGGCCACACTCGGGCACTCGGACATCTGCCCCCGAGCAGCCGCACACACAACCACAGACACTGCCTCACAGGCACACCTGCCTGCAGACACACGCCGTCACACGGCTACAAACACAGGACACGCGTCCACACACACAGGAGACAAATTCAGATGACAGGGACAGGGATGGGGACGGACCCCACACACACAGGAACTGCTAAACCTTAATGCACACACACACCACCTGCAACAGTCGGAGATCACGGTCGGCAGACACACAAACATTCAGGCCAAGAGCTACGCCTCCCGAACAGGGCACCGTGGCACTTGCCTGTAATCCCAGACTTGGGAGACTAAAGCAGAAGGCTCTCAAGTTCAAGGTCAAGATAAAAAATAAAAAGGGCTGGGGACATGGGTCATGGCTTAAATGGCCCTGGGTTCAATCCCCATCCCCACCCCCACCCCACAAAAAAAATATATACACATCTGGCAGAAACACCTTCGGTTCAACAATAACGAGCAAATTCTTCACAAGTGCTTTTATTTACTATCTTAATTCTCATAACACCAATAAGAGGGAAGAACTAAAATTTATAAGCAAGGAAACAAAAGCCCAGAGAGGTGAGGTCACTGACCTGGGGTCACACAGCAAGTGCCTGGCAGAGGTGGGCTGAGCATGCAGGGTGTGGGGCTTCAGAGCCTGTGCTTTGCACAACCGTTCACACTGAGATGTAGAATTGGGGTGGGGGGTGGTTTACCTGCATCACACTCACACACTCACACAGACACTGGGCATTTACGTCCGCCCCTCAAAAACCTAGAGCCAGGTGGCCTCAGCTCACACTCTGGCTCTACCACTTCACATCTGGGTGAACTTGAGCTGGTGACATCTGGAGACTGTTTCCCTATCTGGGAAAGGAAGACAGAAACAGTCCCCAGTTTATGGGGTGGGTGGGGGATTCCATGAGGTTTCTGGCATAGTGCAGATGCTTATTTTGTTATTAAAATGAAGTCATCCTAGCCAGCATAGTGGCCTATAATCCCTGTGACTCAAGAGGCTGAGGTAGGAGGATTGAAGTTCGAAGCCAGCCTCAGCAACTTAGTGAGATGCTGTTTTAGAATTTTTTTTTTTTAAAAAAAGTCATCCTGACTTTTAAAAAAAAAAATTGGTGGGGGGGGTGGATATGGGGGGTTGAACCCAGGAGTGCTTTACCATGGAACCACATCCCCATCCCTTTTTATTCTGAGACAGGATCTCACTAAGTTGCCTAGGGTCTCACTACCTTGCTGAGGCTGGCCTTGAACTTGCAATCCTCCAGTCTCAGCCTCCTGAGTTGCCACTGCACCTGGCTCATCCTGATTTTTACACACATAAGCTCCCTCCATCTTTGTGGGCCACCTATGTGGATCATGGGCCCTAGGCGCTGTGCCTCCCATGTCCAAGGAACAGGTGGCTCTGAAGACATGCACGCAGTCTCCCTCATATGCACACACACACCTGCCCTCCAGAGGGTGCAGGAGAAAAGTCAAGTTCAACTCCTTGGGCTCAATCCTGGTAGGAGGGGGAGGACTTGAGTGAGGGGAAGAGGCAGGATCTGTGCTCTGGGGCGTGACCCCACACTGACCCCATAAGTAACTCATTGTTATCCTCTTTGTACAGAAAAGGAAACTGAGGCGCAGGGGCGTTAAGCCTGGGAGCAGCACCTCAGGACTCTTCACGTGGCCATGAATGGCCTGGAGATCTGGAGTGGTCATCTTCCGTAAGCCCCGGGGGGAGCCCAACCTCTGCAACAAGGGCCCCAAGACCAGGACCTGTGGATGTTTCTGGGGCACAGGAAGAGCGAGGCGGGGAGCATGCATGTGTGCATCTGCCTTCTATGCCATGCCAGTCACTTCTGAGGTCCCCCGGGCACCTGCTGCCTCCTTGGGGCCCAGCATCACATAGTGGGAGATCCCGGCTGGCTGGGCGGCACCCTGGTCCTGGAAGCTCCCTGGAGTGGGTGTTCCTGGAGCTTCAGGGAAGCAGAGCGGCCCAGGTTGGGAACTGCCAGCTGGCCCCTCCCAGTAGCCCTGCGTTCTGCGTTCACGGTGGCCCAGGAAGCCTGGCATGAGCTGCGGGCGCCGTGTGCCGGGCCTCCCCTCTCCTGCTCCGCTTCCTGTTGCAGCCGCCTGAGCTCCTCCCGCTTCCCAGAGTGCCATCCCTTTGCTTCCTCTGGCTCACTCCTCTGGGTCTCCAGGAAGCCCTCCTGATCCCTCGCTGGCTCGGGACCCCTCGTCCCAGACTCCTGCTTGCAGCTCTGTGGGGTGCATAACTGTAGACAGGCTGGACTGACACTGTCCTGGTCACTGCCACATCCCTAGCCTCGTGCAGGGAACTCCGTAGGTGCTTAGGAAATATTTGTGGAGTAAACGAATCCTGGCCGTTCGTTATTGATTCCTAGGCCCTGACCACGTTGGATAGAAACGTGTCCGGGCCTATCTTGCTTTGCCATTGCTGTGGACCACAGGTGAGGACGTCACCAACCAGGTGCCGCCAGGGGGCTGAGTCCAGGTGGTGAACCACCTGCTCTGCCCCAGGAGCAACTGAGCTGAGCTGGAGTCTGGGGGCTTCCTGGCTGGGTGGGAGGAAGGGGGTTTGGTTTGCAGAATCCAAACCATGGAAACGGAAGGATGTCTGCCCAGGGCCGCCAGTTTACAGAGGTGGACAGTCGAGGTGTAAGGAGAGTGTCGACGCTCAAATGGCTGTGCACGCGCCCATCACGCACGCACAGCTAAACACACACTGTACGTGCACTCAGTGGTGTTCACAGCCCGACACACACCTGTCCACACACACCGCGGGGACACCCAGAACGCGGACGCACAGGATCTCTCAGGATCCACACACGACGCTTGTGCAGCGGTCCAGTCGCAGCGCAGGAGTCCCGAGAGCCCCTAAAGGCCCTCTGACTTGCTCTGGTCCACAAACCCTGCAGAACTAGGCACCCCAGGCGCCGGACACTCCGGTCACACACCCGGCTCCCGCCATGGCTCAGCCTCTCCCCCACACACTCACAACCACGCACGCAGTTCACACGTGGACTCGCAGGCAGGGCAGGGCAGACATACCCAGGTGCGCGCACGGCTGCAGCCACAGAACTAAGTGGAAGGCTCAGAGGCACTCCGATGCCGGTTTGTCTCAGGCCCTGGCCCAGGGCCGCTGTCTGCCCCCTCCCTGTGGGGAGCTGCATCAACCCAGATGCTGATGGGGTGATGGGTGATGGTGAGATGGGGCGTCACTGGCTGCAGCCACTCCAGGCATTGGCTGGCAGGAGTGCTAGGTGAGGCTGGAGCAAGCCTGGAGGACTTCCTGGTGGGGGTGGGGCTAGGCGACCATTGCCTAGTTCTGAGATCTGGGTGAGGAGGGCATCCCCTGAAGCACTTTCTCCCAACTGTGGACACGAGAGTCCAAAGAAGAGATACGCCTGTAACCCTAGCGGCTCAGAAGGCCGAGGCAGGAAGATCACAAGTTCAAAGCCAGCCTCGGCAATTTAGTGAGGCTCTAAACAACTTAGCAGGACCCTGTCTCAAAATAAAAAGTGCTGGGATGTGGCTCAGTGGTTAAGCACCCCTGGGTTCAATCCTTGGTCAAAAAAAAAAAAATAAAAAGACAACAGGCAGGACTGTGGTAGCTAAGAAGTAGGACCGGACCACAGTGGTGAGGGTGTTTTGGAGTCCTTTCCATCTGGACTTAAGGATGGAAATTACATGACAATAATGACAACTGAGTCAATTGAGAAGACTAACCTTGTACCAGGCGCCATCCCAGGCACTACAGGTCCACTGCATTCTTGTTTAATCCTCCCCATAAAAGTAGGAGGAGGACACTAGACTAGCTGTGTGACACTGGGCAAGTCACTTAACTTCTCTGAGCCACCGTGAGCTCATCTGTAGAGTGAGGAGGATAACGCCTGGCTCCCAGCCGGTGCAGGGGCTGGAACCCGGGGCCTGAGCAAGTGTGCTAAGCAAGGTCTCTACCGCTGAAGACATCCCCAGCGACAGGCAAAGGGCCTAAAACAGTGCCTTGCAGGAAGTATGAGCCGTGTAAGTTATTAATAATAATGATGTAATCGGATATTATGATTATCAAACAAAATAGTGATGATTTTTACTGCCACTAACTGATAAGGAAACTGGGGCCTTAGGGGACTTGCCCGACCTATAGGCTGTGTGTAGTGGGGTTCCAGAGCCTCCCATGCTGGGTCAAGTGCGTGGGCTCCTGCACGCATTGTCTGCTGAAGCCATTGTTCTCCGATCCGCTGCCTTAAACTTCTCCATTCTCTGCGCAAATACCCAGACCCCATCCCACACCGCGGGTCACCCACCGCTGCCCACAAGCCACAGCCTCCCGTCACGCCCGCCGGGCTTCCTCCTCACCCGCCGGGGGCCTCCCCACCCACCGCCTTCCTCC
The DNA here is from genome assembly GCF_902686445.1 of Sciurus carolinensis. Lineage (NCBI taxonomy): Eukaryota > Metazoa > Chordata > Mammalia > Rodentia > Sciuridae > Sciurus > Sciurus carolinensis. The sequence continues at coordinate 53,251,636 of NC_062228.1, read as the reverse complement.
CTTAACTTTCTCTTCCTGCACCGCGGGGATGCCTGCGGCCAGGTGGTCTCTGGCTTGAGCCACCCTGTCCCTGACTCAGGTCCCATGCCCCCTCACTGACCCTCATGCGGCCTGCGCGCCTCCGCAGCCAGACGGCCACGCGGGGGTGTCCTGGGGGTCACAGCCGGCCACGTGCCCGCGCCCAGGGTGGCTGAATTCCGTCTGTGATTCAGTCCGCTTGTCTAGGCCACCAGGGGTGCCCTGGCCGGGTGATGTCAGCGGCCAGGTATGCGGCCGGGGTTTCTCCGAGGTGACTCAGGCTCGAGCTGCCCTCTTCCTCCGGCAGACACTGGGCAGCTCTCCAGCAGGCCGCTACCGGCCGCCGGCGACACTCCCTTCCTGGCCCCCTCCACACCCTCCGTGGCCGGGCGCTGTGGGAACCTCCGGCTGGGGCGGCAGGAGAGGGTCTCCGAGGCCAGGGCCCAGCAACAGCCCCACCTGCCCCTCAGACCAGGGGCTGTGGCTGATAGTTCTTCAGCCGTTCAATCCGCCATTCAGCTTTTAGCCAGGGGCTGGGGGTGGATCGAGCTCAATGGTAGAGCCCTGGCCTAGTGAATATGAAACCCAGGGTTCAATGCAGCACAGGGAGGGGAAACCTACAACCAACATTTAATCAGCACCCCCCCCCCAGTAGAGTCTGCTTGTCGTGCCTTATTTTTATTGCTATTGGTGTTTCTTCCAACTTGCAAGATTCTATCTGGTTTCTGTTCCTCCACCAAACTTTCCAGACAGCTCCAGTATCTTGACTCCCAAACAGTCCTTGGAGGAAGTCCTTTCTGGAGTCTGCTCTTTTACCAACCTGCTTCAGCAGGTGCACTTTCTTGTCTCTTTGACTTTCCACATTCCCAGTCCCATTGGGGAATTTGAACCTCTAGCCCTTCTCCCCAAATTCCACCCTAATCCTTACCTGCCTTCCCCAGCATGTGCACTCCACAGTGATGATCAGCACTGGCCTGGTAGACACTGAGTGCTCACTTGCTGTGGGGTCAAGACTTCCAGACACAGCTTCATTTGGTCACAGCTGCCCCTGGGGTTGGTCCATGAACATGCTCATTGTGTAGAAGGGAACCCACACAGACTTTGGTACCCACTAACTCAGGACCACAGAACTAGTGGCAGGTTGTGGACACATGCATACAAGGGTTCACAATTCTTATGGCAAGCAAGACTGATGGTATCTTGGACATTTTGTTTTGTGCCAAGCACTTTCTAAATACTTTCTGTATGAACTCTGCCAGCAGTCCACCTGGAGGATCACTCACAGTGCACAGGCACTGGACACGGACGCCTGGGTCCTTAATTCAGAAATTGTGATAAATGCTGGGGAGGGAACCGCAGGAGATCATGTGCACACAAACACCAGGTCCTGGCAGTTACACCCGGGGACATACACGGAGTGCCAGAAATGCACAGCCTGAGGTAAAACCATAGATGTCCAAGGTCCTTACACACTCTGTTTCACACATATGCCCACGTGCAAAGACTACAACTACACACACATACACAACACCAACGTCCACACACCCTGATACACAAAAGCACACGCCAGAAGCTGCTGGCTCACTGGGGCAGTTACTGTCACTCAGTGGACGCCTCAGCTGCTCTGGTGCAGGATCCCCAGATGTGCAAGAGATCTCCATCCTGCATTCACCTGCAGTCACATCCACTCACACAGTCACACACCCAGCTTCTCTGTGCTGAGATTCGGCCCGGCCCTGATCACATGAAGCTGCTGGACGGGGCTTGTTGGGGGTGTGTAGTGGGGATGAGTTAGTAGGACCTTCTGCTGTGGACAGCTTCCCGGACACAGGATGGAGTGGCTGAGAGCCGACCATCTGACGAGAGAGGCTGGGAGAGACAGGCAAGAACCGCGCGATGGGACCGGAACGCACGGGAAGGAGCGCTCAGCGGCCGGGAGTGCGCGCGACAGGTTGCTCCCGGTGCCGCGTCTCCGCGGCTGGGGCCCTAGTCGAAATAGTGCTCCCAGAGACCTTGGAGGTGAGGGCAAAGCGGCAGGCCGGAGAGGTGCGCCTGTCCCTCTCCGGGTTGTTATTGTTTAGGGGGATGAGACAGTCACCGCGCGGGAGGCGCTGGACAGACAGACGTGCCGGGGAGGAGGGGGCGCCGACGGACAGACACCCGAACGGAGGCGGCCCCGGGGCAGACGGGAGGAGCGGGCGCCAGCAGACGGCGGCTGTCTACAGGGAAACCCGCAATTTGGGGGCCCGGTCTCCCCCGCTCCATCACCGCAGCCTCCCCCCTCCCGGGCTCCGGGTCGGCCCGTCTGTCCGCCCCGGCCTGTCCTGGCTGCGAGCGGTGCGGCCGCGCCGCCTGGCCGGGGACAAACAACCCTCACGTCGCTAGGCGACGGCGTTCCACAGTCGGTCGCGTCACCGCGTCTGCGCGGGCGAGGGGGGAGCGCACGGGGACGGCGGCAGCCCGGTGGTTTGTTGACGTTGCCTAGCAACCGCCGCAGCGCTGCCTGGCAACGCCGGCCGACTGTTCGCTTTCTTAAAGGGGCAGGTGCACTTTACTGGTGGCTCTGGGAGACCCAGCTTTTCAGGGAGAGAATAGGGTTCCTTCCAGGCATCGAGGGGTTTAGTGGATTTGAAGGCTGGGTTAGACCCTTTGAGACAGAGAGAGACAGAGGCACGAGGCGAGAGCTGTTGTTATTTCAACTGAAGTATGTGAGATGTTAGTGTGATACTGATTGCCAGAGAGCACAGGTACACTTGCCGGCAGATATGCATGGGAGTAGGTGGATTCAAATATCCGCTTTGTGACCTTGACCTGTGACTTCCTATGAGCCTCTTTCCTTCCTGAAGAGGGACTGATAACAACACACACCTCCAGAATTGTGACTTTATGAAATTCTGTGAGGCACTACGTAGTAAGTGCTCTGTATATAATAGGCTTAATTAATTTTGGAATAAATGAAGTGTTTGTTAGGTACTAATGCAGCACAGTGAAATCAGTGCTGGGGTTTTTGCATATTAGTGGTGTTTTTATTATTTTCTCCACTTGTTAAGGATGAGCACTGGATACTGGCAGATGCAGTTTGAATCCTTGTCCTGTTAAATCCTTGCTGAGTGATCCCAAGCAAGTGCCTTGCCCTCTCTGATTCTCTATTTACTTCTCGGTGAAACCTGGAATGCCTTACATCTCTTAGAGTCACTTGCAGGTAACAGTCCTGGGCGGGGGTCCCCTCTCATTGGGCGTGTCAGGTCAGTGCCCCATGTCTATGGCATGACTCATGGCGCTACGTCGTTATGTAAAACTCCTAGATTCTGCACAGAGGGCAGGTTATATAAATGTGTTTAATGTGCATCCTACATAGCAGGCCCAGGGAGGGGACCTGGCTTGGTGAGCCTGAGATTGCCAAACCTCTGACTGCTTGTAGGAAGGAGGGCCTGCAAAGCATGGGCCACATGTAAACTGTCTGGTTCAAAAAAACATTACCTATCCTGGGGGGATGGGTTTTCTCTGGACCCTAAGTAGTTTTTGTCTTTCTCAGTTTGACTCTTAATGGGTCTCATCTCTTTGCAGCTTTCTGACTCCTGTCTCTCTAATCTCTCTCTCACCATCTCTGTCTCTGTCACTGTTTTCTTTTGTTCCCCTGAATTCCATTCCAGTCCCCTTTCTCTCTTATTTTGTTATTTACTTTCCACCAACTTGTTCCCAAAGAGAGTCTAAGGAAGATCTGAGCAGCATGGATCCCCTTCTGGTTGACTGCTGTGTGATGTTGGGGTGGGCCCTCCATTCTCTGGGCCTCTGCTTTTCCCATCTGCAAAATTAGGTACAGATGGGTAGGGATCCCAATCACCAAGGAACATTTTTTTTGCGGGGGGGGGGTACTAGGGATTGAACTCAGGGGCACTCGATCACTGAGCCACATCCCCAGTCCTATTTTGTATTTTATTTAGAGACAGGGTCTCACTGAGCTGCTTAGCACCTCACCATTGCTGAGGCTGGCCTTGAACTTGCCATCCTCCTGCCTCAGTCTCCCAAGCTGCTGGGATGACAGGCATGCGCCCCCACCCCTTGCCCCAAGGAACATTTTAAAGGTGGATTTCTCCAATCCCACACAGACAAGCTGCGAGTCAGAATTTCATGGAAAGAGGCCCAGGGATTGGTATGTAAGACAATTCCTGGGTGGTTTTGAGCAGCGAGCTGGAACTGCTGGCCTGGGGCCCCTACATATTTATCCCAGTGCCAGGTTCTTAGGCCACATAATAGGTGAGGTTCTATGAGCTACACAGCCATAGATAAGAGTCACTGCCCCGCACAGAGAGGATCCTGAGTGTGCAGGAGCAAAAGGGGTAGAGCAGGGGTTGAGGTGGGGTTAGAGACAAAGATGTTAGAGGAAGCAAGGCAGAGACACAGTCAAAAGGGAAAGGGAGGGAGGAAGGGAGGGAAGGAGAAAGATAAGGGAAGTAAATTGATAAAGACAAAAAAATTGTGTCTTCTGCACACCTGCTGAAAATTCAAGAGCAGAGGGCCACATCTCTGTGGGCATGTGTGACAGTGTCTAACAGGTCTCTGCAAGCAGCACAGGGGTGCTGTGATTTGGTGTGGGAGGCAGATGCCAGGCTGGGAGGTTCTGGGTGCACCCTCTCAGCATGTGACTGCCTGCCTCTGAGCAAGTGTCCTGGCCCAGCAGGGTAACTACCTGACAACTGAGCACCAGTCAGGCAGCATTCTCCCTGTTGGGTCCAGACCACACCCTCCTGGGTGTGGCCCATGAGGGTACTGCCCCAGGAGTCCTTGGACCCACATGGGCAAGTGGAGGGTTGGGTGTAGCTCCGGGCACTGAGGATGTTACGTCTGGATGTATGGACTTGGACTTGCCCATCTTTGCAGCCAGACTGAGCCATGAGTTCTTGGGCAAGTTGAATGACCTCTTTGGGCCTCAGTTTCTGTATCTGTAAAATGGGGAAGGTAATGACTTCTATGGGGATGGGGTGACTAACATAATGGTAACTGTTGCCATCTGCTGAGGGCTTGCCAGGAATGTGCTTATTGGCCAACTCCGCAGCTCCAAGTTCAAACACCTCCTGAATTGGATCCCTACTATGTCCTAGTCCAAGTCCCCTCCCACCAGGACCTCTGTAGTTGCCTCCTGCCTCCACCTTGTCCTCCAAAGTCTGTTCCCCCCACACAGCCAGAGGGATCCTGTTGGAATCCATATCAACTCACACCCCTCTTTTGTTCCCAGGATTCCAGGCTCATCAAAGGCTTCCCCATGCCATGCACAGTGGCCCCTTAATCTCTCTGACCTCATCTGCTGTTACAGCCTCCCCTTGTTCTCTACACCACCCTGGCCTCTTCCTGTTCCAACAGACCAGACATGTTCGCACCTTAAGGTCTTTGAACTTGCTGTTCCCTCCGATCAGGATGCACAGCCCAGATATCTGTATGGCCTCTTCCTCACCAGCTCCCGGTCTTTGCTCAACTATTTCACTTAGGCCTTCCGTGGCCACCTCATTTACAGTGACAGCCCTCAACCCTCCCTCTCTGCAGCCCCAGCATTTCTTACTTTCCAGAGGACTATATAGTTTGCTCACTGGTATGTATTTACTGTACATTTGTGTGGAGGTAATCCCCCTTCCCACTCCCAAAGGGTAAACTCCCCAACGGACAGAGATCTTTGTCTTGTTGGCTGCTCTATGCCCACAGTGCTTGCCAGTGCCTGGCATAGAGCAGATGCAGTATCGTTGAATGAAGGCATGAAGAATGGTATGTGCGAGGGGTGGTGCTAGGTCTGAGAATTCACGAGGGAATTCACTAAATCTTCGCAACAGATCTATTTGCTAAGTGCTGCGTATTAATGTCCCCAATTTTATAGCTATGAAACTGAGAGTCCACAAGGGGAAGTCCCTGGGACAGAGTGCGAAGGCCGTGAAGATCTGAGATAGATTGTCCCGTCATCAGGGGCGTCCCTGCGGGTCTGAGGGCTGCCTATTTTTAATCGCACCATCTCTGCTTATTTCTGGGGCCCATCCTTGCTCGACTGTTGATTGTTCGCGTGGTCTCTCCTTATTTCTACGCCTCTGAACAGCACACTGTGGCCAAAGTTTCCACGTACGTCTCCAAGTTTTGGGCTCCGGGGTCCTGTTTTCGAGTTGCAGCCTCGGGGCTGGGGGTCTGTGTGTGCCAGGCCTCTGGAGACCGAGGCCGGGGGTTCTGTGCGTCTGCCTAGGCTCCGCTCCCAGTCCGGGCCCCGCGGCTGAGCAGTCTGCCCTGCCCCCGCGCCGCCCCGGGGCGGGGCGGGGCCTGTTGCCTGGAGACCGATGTTTTGCCTCTGCAAACTGGGTCTCTGGGCCACCGCCGCGAGTGCTGCATGGGAACCTGCGCCCGTCGTGGGAGCCGGCCGGGAGGGGCGCGGGCAGCCTAGGAGGGGCCCTGGGGAGCCACGTTGGGGAAGGGGGAGGAACGGGACTAGGGGGACGAGGTAGGGCTATTGGGGCAAGTTTCGGGGAGACGAAAAAGGATTGGGAAGCTGGGATTCCCGGACGAGAAAGTCGATCAGGGGTCAGTTTCAGGAAAGGGGGAGGAGTCGGAGAAGACAGAGTGACACCGGGGGAATATTCGGGAGCCTAGGGAGGGGACGGGAAGGACAGGGACAGAATAGTGGGGATAGTTTATGGAACCGGAAGAGACCCTGGTGGATGAACGAAGGATGTGGGAAACTGGAAGTTTAGGGAATTACAAGTGGCGATGGAAGGCAAGGAGTTTGGGAGGACTTGTCGCCTGGCCGGGAGTGCGGGCATAGAGGACAGCTGTGTGCCGGGTCGGGAAAGGCTGCAGCGGAGGGGGCCTAGGAGGTAGTGTGGGGTTTAGGGGAGACAAAGATCCCTGAGAAGGCCGAAACCGGCCGGAAACCAGGGTGAATCAGAGCGGGGAGGCTTGCCACTTCCAGACTCCTGGACAATGGCCAAGCCGCCCATTGTCCCCGGCTTAGCCAGGACGTCCGGCGACGTCCTTGGGGACGCGACGACGGGTTATGTAACCTTGCCAGGCACGCCTGCTCCCGGGGAAGCGGCTGGAGTCGGGGCTCGCGGGTTCCTCTCCTCCCCCCATCCCGAGGGCGGGGCCTGGGTCGGGATCCCGGAGCGGTTCGTGACGTCACAAGGGGCGGGTCCACCCGAGGCGCGAACTCCTTTTCTTGCTCCTTCGCTTCCCAATTGAGAAAGGAGGTTTGGATTTGAGACCAGGGTGGGCACGGGTATGCTCAGCGACGCCCCTGTTCGAGGCAATTACTACGGCTTTTAGCCAAGAGGGTAAACTGAGTCCCAGAGAGTGCTGACTCCTTTCACTTGATTCGTCCATTCAAGAAAGATGCACTGAGCACTTGTTCTGTCCCAGTTACTGTCGAGGTGATGGGCAAATCAGCAATTAACAAAACTGGAGTCCTTGATCCCTAAAGTCCCTGGAAAGACTCCTTCCCAAACTGTGACTGGTCCCAGCGGCCCCTCCTTGAGGTCTACCTCCTTAGTGCACAGGACAGAACACGTCCTTCAGCTCCTCAGTCCCTATCCTCTGCGTGACTTCAGTCCCCCCCACCCCCCCGCCTGTCATTTCCTCCCATTCTCATCCCCCCCACAGGGCATGACTAGAGATGCTGGTTGTAACAGCCAGTTGGAGAATCACTCAGACGTCATACACAGCCGGCTGTGTTGTCACCGAGGTGTGTCCCTAGGATGTCATCATGCAACCTCACTCTCCTCACATAAACACTTCTGGGGGCCTTCCAAGGGGGCACTGCCCTGCTGCTGATGGTACCTCAACCTCCCAGAGGGAATGATCTACTTCCATCCAACCCTCCTTCAGAAGGGGCTGAAGGGCCTTGCTGCCGCCCTCACTCCTCCAGCCAGCCTTCCTGGAATCCTGACTCCTCTCCCCAGGTCCTTGGCATCTGTGCCCCGGCCTCTCTGATCTCATCCAGGCCTCCAATTTTGAGAAACCTTCAGAGTCAGTACCTGTGCCTCTCCAAGCCTGTTTCCCCCTTTCTAAAATGGGCATGGCAGTGGTATCTGGCTAACCCAGGGAGGGTGACTCCAGCGGGTTCACTGCTGTGACGACTTAGCACAGGTGGGTGACACTGTGGAAGCTCAATGAATCCTACTGGCCATACACATAAGAAAGGGTTACCATTGGGAAGCTGGGATTAGAGGGTGGAGGGAAATTTACTTTTTTGTTTTTTCTGCTGGGGATGGAACTCAGGGACACTCTACCACTGAGCTACATCTCTGGTCCTTTTTATTCTTTTATTTTGAGACAGAGTCTTGCTAACTTGCTGAAGCTGGCCTTGAACTTGCAATCCTCCTGCTTCGGCCTCCACAGCTGCTGAGATTACAGGTGTGTGCCATCATGTCCACTGAAATTTATTTTTTCAAGGTACATCCTTTTGCGTTTGTTAAAACATTAAAAAGTAGGTACCATGCCAGGCTTGGTGGAGCATGCCTGCAATCCCAGTGACTTAGGAGGCTGAGGCAGGAGGATCACAAGTTTGAGGTCAGTCTCAGCACTTAGCAAGGCCATAAGCAACTAAGATCCCCATCTGAAAAAAAAAAAAAGAACTGGGGATGTGGCTCAGTGGCTAAGCACCTCTGGTTCACCTCCCAATAGCAAAACATAAAGTAACATAAAATAAAAATTAAAAATTTTTAAAAAGTAGATACCATAAAGAAATAATAAAAACTAAAAGTTTAAGGTGGTGAATATGCTAGTTACCCTGATTTGATCATTACCCAATATATACATGAACTAAACCATCACATTGCACCTCATTAATATGTACAAATGTTATGTCAAAAATAAGTAAACAAAAAGATTTAAAAGTGACCATCTCCGGACTGACTTTGAACCTGCTTGGAGCCCTTCCACCCACACTAGCTGCGTCCCTCTCCAGGCCTCATCTGAAAGGACCCCATCTGAGTGGGACCTGTGCCTCATTCCAGTGTGTCCCCATCCCTCAGCAACTCAGTCACCACATCTGGTCCTTCGTGCCTCCTCACAGTCTCTCAAATCTGCTCTCTCCAGCTGGGCTGCAGCTCAGTGACAGAGGGCTCCCCAGCATGTTGAAGCCCTGGGTTGATCCCCAGCACCATAAAAACTAAAAGCAGCCAAAAAAATTAAAAAATAAAAAATAACAACCCTGCTCCCTTCTCCTTCCCACCTCCCGGACTTCCCACTCCCACCGAAGTTCAGGCCCTCTGCTCAGTGTACCTCCACAAGGCAACCAGGAGTCTCACTAAAGCAGACCTGCCCTGCTCAGACCCGGCCCTGGCTCCCCAGTGCCGCTGGGGTCTCCTCGCTCTGGCCCACCAGGCCCTGTGTGGTCTGGTCCAGCCTGGTAATTCCTTGATCCCAACTACATGACTCCTCTAGCCTTACAGGGTACTCCAGCCCTATCCCACTGTGTGTGCGGGTCCCTATCCACACAGCATAGCAATTGACACCTGGCTGAAGCTTGGTCCCCAGGAACCACCCCTTGAGGCTGCCTCCCATCCACAGCCAAGCTGTTGGGCCTATATTGTCATTGAACTAACATCTGTCTGGTGTAGTCCCCTTCCTAGAGCCACACAGGCAGGGCAGTTCCATTTTAGAGACTAGAAGTCGCAGCGAAGGGCTGGAAAATGCAGCGCAGATCCTCGAGGCATGATTCCTGGCGAAGGCACTGAAAGTCACGGAACATGAGGACGGGAAGGGTCTCGGAAGGTTCTAGTGCCTGGGAGATCTGGCAGGGTTCTGACTGTCCCCACTGCCTGGAGCTGTTGTATCCAATCACTGACTTGGAAAGGAGCTTAGAACCTTGGTGGAATTAAGATTGGTGACCAAAGCAATGGGTCTCAGTCTGAACCCCGACTCTGGGAACACAGAGACCCTAAACTTAGTCACAAAAGAACTGCACCTATCCCCAGCATAAGCTCCAACTCTGGCCACAGGATGAACCCTGCCCAGCACCTGAGACAAGTCCCCAGACCCAAACCTAAGCCTAGCTGCCCTCTGTAGAAACAGACCGAGAAGTCGGACCCTCACGCCAGCCTCGCTCGGACCTCCTGTGACCCTCCACCCCCAGGGGTTGGGTTTGAGGACTGGGATAGGAGCACACTCCGGAGGGCACGAGATGGGCGACATGGGAGAACAGGGCAGGAGTAGGGTAGGTTGCGGGATGAGGATGGAGGTGAGGCTGAGGCTGGGGGACAGGACTGCGAGGAGGGCAGGGACCCGCGGGGCTAGCGACAGCGGGGGCTGGGGTCGCGGCGGGAGGCGAGCGTGGCGGCGGGATGGATGGAGTGGGGGCGCCGGGGACAGGCCGCTCCCCCTCCTGCCTCCCTTCCGCTCCCCGGAAGCGCTGAGTCGTCCTGCCTTATCTGGGGGCCGCTATTTCGGGCTCCGCTCCCAGCGCAGCGCCTATTTTTAGCGGCGCTGGGGTAAAAATGGACGCTGCGCCGCGCGGGTCCCCGAGGCCGTGCGCGCCCCTCGCGAGCCCCGCGGCCGGGGGCGCGCCTGAGTCCCCGCTCCGTGCGCTCGACCCGCGCCGCACGCGCAGCTCGCTCCCGGAGTCCGGAGCTCGGAGCCGGCTGCCGCCGCCGCCGCCGCGCAGAACATTCCAGCGACGTCGGGACGCGTCCGCCGGGCGCCGACTGCGAGCTGTGGCGGCGGCGTTGCGCCCCCTGGCGGCGCCCGCGGGGACGGCAGGCAGGAGCGGAGCCCAGAGCGTCCCGGCACCTCGGCACAATGAGGAAACTGAGGCCAGCGTTGGACCCCGCGGCGGGAATTAACTCGAGTGCATGGCAAGGGACGATCACTCAGCGTCCGCTTGGATGCCTCCCGTGGTGGGGCGCTCACTACCCCTCAGAACTCTGGGCAGTTTGGTTGTTTTGTGGCACTGGGGTGAAGCCAGGGGTGCTCCACCACCGAGCTGCGCCCCAGCCCTTTTCATTCATTCATTTATTTATTTATTTAGGTTCAGGGTCTGGCCAGGCTGACCTAGAACTTGCGGTCCTCCTGCCTCAGCCTCCCAAGTCGCTGGGATCACAGCGTGTGACCCAGCACTCTTTGGTTCTATTCGTAATATTTATCTAGTCATTCAAGATTTATTTGTCAAGGTCCTGCCGGTGTGAGGCACCGCGCTAGGCTGTGGGGACAAGACCAAGTGGTGAACAAGACCAAGATCCCTGCGCTCAGGGGACTGAGGTTCCAGTGCCTGGGGCGGGGGCAGAAAGAAAATAAATGATTTCAGATTGTTTTAAGCACCGTAGGGTAAATAAGGTAGGATGACATTACAATAAAGAGGAGGGCAGCCTGTGGTTCCGAGCAGAGCACTCCCCTAGCACGGCGACACCTCAGTCTATCTCGTGCTCCTGGAGAGGGACCAGCGGGGGTTGAGCCCCCACCCCAGGCCCTTCGCCTTCACCTTGGTCCCCTCCTGTGCTGGCGAGCACCTTTCCTCTCAGCATACGGACGTCACTTATTTTTAGTAGATGTTGATGGACATTTTAGGGATACGGCTACCCTTTATTCCGCACCTGCTCAGTGCCGGGCACGGGAAGGTCGCATTGGCATGTTTCGCTGGAGGCTGAACCTCATGCTCTTCCCATAACCCTGAGCCCATAGGAAACCTGCTTCCCATCTCTCCCACCTCCTAGCTGCGCTGGCCTCTGTGGCTTTGCCAGTCCTCTGCCACGCCATCCAGCGCGGTCTTTGGGAAACTCCCCCGCTCTAAATTTCAGCTCACCTGGTTGTCTTGGGACTCACCTCATCTTCCCTTTCCAGAGAAGGGCGTGTGACCCAGGCCCAACTAATCAACCCATTCTGGTTTGTCCGTCCTCTGACCATAGTGACTGATTCAGGGTTGAGCAACGGACCCCACCACAGGGCCCAGTTAATGATGGCTGTGGGACCGTCAGGTAGGTGACCTCTGGGATTGCCAAGAAGGTGGGATGTGAGTCCAGAGCTTCTGAGGTTATCTTTGCTATTCAAGGAGAGCCTGCCCCCGGGGGGAAAATGCACAGAGAAATAGGGACAGTGACTTCATATCATCAGTTGGACCCCTGAATCCAGCCGTGACTGAAGCTGGTTACTACCTTTTTTTTTTTTTTTTTTTTTTTTTTTTTTTTTTTGGTACTGGGCCCTTTCTATTTTTTTATTTTGAGACAGGGTCTCTCTAAGTTGCTTAGGGCCTCACTAAATTGCTGGGGCTGGCCTCAAACTTGAGATCCTCCTGTCCCAGCCTCCTGATTGGCTGGGATTACCCAGCACTGCTTGACTTTTTTTTGCAGAGTCAATACATTGTCCTAAACCAGTTTGCATCTGAGGTTGAGAGACTCCTGATTAATTCCCTATCCCTCTCCATGATCCCCAAGAACTGGTCCTGGGTATACAAGGTTGTACCCTGAGGCAGTGACCCTGTGAGGCCTGGGCTGGTCGGGAATTTTCATGTCTCCTGTGGGCAAGCATCCGGGCTCCCTCACCAGGCAGCTCCCTGTGTGGGCTCTGAGCAGGCACTCCAAGTCCCCAGGTGCAGTCCTGCCTGAGAACCTGGGCTCTTAGGACATGTCTACAGCCACTGCTGGCTAATGGTGGCTACAATTAAGTACTGCAGACTGGGTGGCTTCGAAATAACAGGAACTCATTGCTCCCAGTTCAGAGTCTGGAAATCTCCTCCCCAGGGGGCCAACAGGGCGGGGGTCTTCCAGGTCCTAGATGGCCCTTGTCTCATCCAGCAGCAGCCAAGGTAGGGGTCACTCCAAAAGTGGCAGCAGGGGAATTCCCACCGGGAGAGCCCCAAAGTGTCCTGAAATGGGACCCATTCGGATTTCAAAGATGGGTTACACACAGGGTGAACCATCCAAAGCATTTCTTAGGGGACCTAGGGAGTGGGCAGCAGTGGGCGCTGATGATGGACACTGAGAGCCAGAGGCTCCGGGTGGGTTGTGGCCTTGGCCAGGACCCAGGGCTGTGCTGATCTGGGGACCCCAGGCACCTGGCCCAGGTTGGGGCCAGTTTCTATCAGTGTGTGTGACAGCATGGACACCCGTCTGTCCCTGGGAACGTTCCAGGCCTCTGCTGGGTCCACGGAGGCTGGAGAAACCCGCTGCCCGCAGGTCTCAGAGGTCAAGGCTTTCTACGACAGGACTCAGGAAGAAAGCCCCGGGAGGCGTGGGGGCCACATCAGCCCGCTGGCTACCTCCTCTGTGGTGGCAAGAGAGCTCTCTGGGGTTCCTAATTCCATTTGTGGGGCCCCGCCCTCAAGATAAGGCCACCTTCCAAAGGCCTCGGCCTCCAAGAGCCCCCCATGGGGGTTAGGGTTTCCTCGGATGAAACTGGGGGACATAAAGGTTCGGTCCAGTGCAGTGAAGTTGTCCCAGCACACCCTCCCCCTCTCCGCCCAGGATCCCAGTACCCTCTGTGCACATGGCGTCTGGCTGCTCCTGGACCCCGGATCCAGCCACCTCTTGAACGCCTCCCCCTGGGTGTGCACTGGGCTTCACCCTGACCGCAGGGCCTCCCAGAACACCTGTGCCTCTGCCCCACCCAGGATTCCCGGCTCAGGCACCACCCTGCCCTCACCTGGACTGGAGGCCTGGGCCTCCACCTGCCTCCAGCCTCCCCACGGTTCATCACTCATCTCCAGTCTGACTTTTAAAGATTTCACACCCTGCCAGCCTCCTTCCTGGTCTCCTTCCCCAATGCTGCCCCCCTCTGATCCAGAGGGACCTTGCTAAAGTGCAGACCCACCCTTGTCAGGTCCCTCTCCTGCTCAGAGCCTGCTGGGGCTCCCTAGTCCTCCATTCCTCTGATCCACAAGACCCCAAGTGGCCCGGATGCTGCCACCTTCTTTGATCCCATCTCTCACTCCACTGTGTGCCACTGTGTGTCTTTCCCCAGTGAGCCGCGCTCCAGTATGCCTCTGCCCGCCCTCTGGGCACTTCCTCACTCCTCAAGATCCGACTCCACCTGGCCCCTGGAACTGCTGGCAACTGGCCCTCCTTCAAGAACCCTGTAATCTCAGTGGCGCAGGAGGATTAAGGGTTCAAAACCAGCAACTTATTGAGACCCTAAGCAACTCAGCTAGACCCTATCTCTAAATAAAATATTTTCAAAAGGGCTGGGGATGTGGCTCCGTGGTTAAGTGCCCCTAAGTTAGATCCCTGATACAAAAAAAAAAAATAATAATAATTTTTTTTCTTTTTGAGACAAGGACTCACTAAATTCCCAAAGTTGACCTTGAATGTATAACCCACCTGCCTCAACCTCCTGAGTAGCTGGAACTACAAGTGTATGTCACCCACCCAACTCACAAGTGTGATTTTACTTCTAAAAAAATGTGTAGAAAATGTAGGAATACAAGATGTAGAAAGAACTCAAAAAAAATGACACCAAAAAACCCCCACAAATAACCCAATCAATAAATGGGCTAAGGAAAGGAACAGACACTTCACAGAAGAAGAAATACAATGGATCAACAAACATCTGAAAAAATGTTCATCATTTCTTGCAATTAGAGAAATGCAAATTAAAACTGCTCTAAGATTTTATCTCACTCTGGTCAGAATGGCAATTATCAAGAATACAAGCAATAGTAAGTGTTGGCGAGGATGTGGGGAAAAGGCACACTAAGACATTGCTGGAGGGGCTGCAGGTTGGTGCACCCACTCTGGAAAGCAGTATGGAGATGCCTTAGAAAACTAGGAATGGAACCACGATTTGACCCAGCTATCCCACTCCTTGGTTTATACCCAAAGGACTTAAAATCAGCACACTACAGTGACACAGCCACATCATTGTTTACAGCAGCTCAGTTCACAATAGCGAAACTATGGAACCAACCTAGGTGCCCTTCAACAAAAGAATGGATAAAGCAACTGTGGTACACATACAATGGAATATTACTCAGTCTTAAAGAAGAATGAAATTATGGTATTTGCAGGTAAATGGATGGAACTGGAGAATATCATGCTAAGTGAAATAAGCCAATCCCAAAAAACCAAAGGCTGAATGTTTTATCTGATAAGTGGACACCGATCCATAGTGGGGGGTGGGTAGGGAAGAATGAAGGAACTTTGGATTATGTGGAGGGGAGTGAGGGGAGGGGTGGGGTGGGGTGGTTGGGATGGAAGGACAGTAGATTGTGAGACAGATATTATTACCCGGTATACATGTGTGAAAAGAATTCTAAAAAAAAATTTTTCACTGTCAAAAAAAAGTTAATGAAAATAAATGAATAAACAAAAGCTTAAAAATAGAGCTGGGGTTGTAGCTCAGTTGGTAAAGTGTGTGCCTCCAAAGCACAAGGCCCTGGGTTCAGTCCCCAGCACTGCAAAAAATTAAGTTTAAAAATAAATAAAAATAATTATTTTTAAAAATGTAGGAATCATTTTGTTGTGTTTTATATGACTGGATATAACCTCACTACCAGCAATTATTATTTAATTTTTAAAATTAGAGCTTAATGGCTATACCTAGTCATTGGGTTCATCCCAACAAACTCGTGCGTGCTTGGGAATCGATTTCTGTCCATGGTGCTCCCCTCTCCTCTCCACCTTCCTCCCCTCTCCTATTCTCCTTCCTCTATTGGGCTGCCTTTTGCATGTCTATTAATTTATATTTGTTTGATTCTTTATGTTATCCTATCCTTCCTCCCCCTTTTTTTACTCTAGCTTTCCCCATATGAGAAAACATTGACCCTCTGAGTTTCTGAGTTTGGCTTATTTCACTAAGCATGATATTCTCCATTTCCATCCGTTCACTGGGAAATGCCATAATTTTATTTTTTATGGCCGAGTAGAACTCCATTATATACGTATACTACAGTTTCTTAGTGGGCATCTGGGTTGATTCTATAATTCAGCTATTGCAAATTGTGCCGCTGTGAACGTTGAGGTGGCTGATCACTGTATTGCTGCATATGCTGACTTTAGATCTTTTGGGAAAATACCAAGGAGTGGGATCACTGGGTCACATGGTGGCTCCATCCCTGGTGTTTGGAGGAATCTCCATATTGCTTTCCAGAGTGGTGGTACTAGTCTGCAGTCCCACCAACAATGTTCAGGGTACCTTTTCCTCCCAACCTTACCAGCATGTATTGTTCATATTCTTTTTTTTTTTTTTTTGCGGTGCTGGGGCTCGAACCCAGCGCCCTGTGCTTGCAAGGCAAGCACTTTACCAACTGAGCTATCTCCCCAGCCCTCATATTCTTGATCATTGCCATTTGGACTGGAGTGAGATGGAATCTTAGTGTAGTTTTGATTTGCATTTCCCTGATTGCTAGAGATGTAGAACATTTTTTCATGTACCTTTTGACCATTTGTGTTTCTACTTTTGAGAAGTTTCTGTTTAGTTCTTTTGCCCAATTATTGATTGAGTTATTATTATTACTGTTCTGGTGTTAAGTTTTTATGTTCTTTGTATATTCTGCATATTAATCCCCTATCATAGGAGCAGGTGGCCAAGATTTTCTCCCATTCTGTAGGCTCTCTCTTCATGCTCTTACTTGTTTCCTTAACTATGCAAACTTTGTAGTTTAATGGCAATTATTAAGGGGATTTTTTTACATGCATTTCAACACTCTATGTCTTTAAAATCCAATGTGGATCTTACACTGTCAGCATCTCTCACCTTGAACAAGTCACAAGAACCAGTCCCAAAAACCACATGTGAGCCAGGTGTGGTGGTGCACGCCTGTGATACCAGCAACTCGGGAGGTTGAGGCAGGAGGATAGAAATTTGGGAGCCAGCCTCAGCAGCTCAGCAAGACCCTAAGGAACTTAGTGAGACCCTGTCTCAAAATAAAAAGTTAAGGGGCTGGGGATATAGCTCAGTTGGTAGAGTGCTTGCCTCGCAAGCACAAGGCCCTGGGTTCAATCCTCAGAACTGCAAACAAAAAAAAAAAAAAAAAAAGTTAAAAGGTCTGGGGAGGTGGCTCAGTGGTTAAACCCCCTGGGTTCCATCTCTGGTACTAAAAAAAAAAAAAAAAAACCTTTGAGTGGAGTTCTGATTTGGTTGCTTACATGCTGTGTGTCCTTGAACAAAAGCCTAACCTCTCTGTTCCTCAGTTTCCCTCTCTGTAAAATGTGTATAACACAACACCCCACATTTTAATGGGTAAAATGTGAGATAAGTCATCTCAGAAGGTTGTGGTGTGGAGTAACGGAGACTCAATCAACTTTATTGTTTAACATAAGTCTGGAAGTCTTCGCAAATGCTATAAGACAAGAAAAATAAATGGGATGTAAAGATTGGAAGGAGTTGGGTAAAACTGCTTTTCAGATCATTTTTAAGAAAAACCTAAGAATCCACAAAGTATCTTAAGATGAGAATTTGGCGAGGTTGCCAGTTAGAGAATTAGTCAACTTTATTCAATATTATTAACCAGCTAAGAATTATAAGCACTCATAAACTAGAAAAGTAATGCAGCTTGTGTGACGGTGGCTCAGATTTTGATCATGAGCCCCAAGTTCCCTCTTGCTTACCTGTCGTCACCACTGGGTTGCCTCGAAGGTTGCTCCCACCCTGAGGTGCTCGGTGACAAGCCTCGACCTTCTTCCCACATCTGCCCTGCTGGCTCATATTGGCCATTGCACCTGGACCCTGGGCCCAAGACTCTACCTCCAGCGCCCGAGACCTTTCCCTGGGCTTCCTGCTCCACCCCTGCTGTCTCTAGAACCCACTCTGCACTCGGAATGAAATGCCACAGTCTCAAGGGCCTGCATGGTCTGTCCCTTAATTGTCAAGCTCTTGTCCCCCAACTTCCTCTGCTCTTGCCACAGAGACCTCCAAACCTACTGAGCAACTTCCGGCCCCGGGGCTTCTCCTGCCTGGAAGCTCTCCAGCAGATCCCAGTTACCCGGTGAATCCCTTCTTAACTCCTCCTTGACAGAGGAGCCTTCTCTGCCCCCAACCCTGTTAACACAACACCCAACAATCTTTTTTGGGGGGATTACTGGGCATTGAATCAGGGGCACTTAACCACTGAGCCCCATCCCCAGCACTTTTTTACATTTTATTTAAAATGAGTTGCTTAGAGCCTCGCTAAGTTGCTGAGGCTGGCTTTGAACTCTCCATCCTCCAGCCTCAGCCTCCTGAGTCGCTGGGATTACAGGTGTGTGCCACTGCGCCCCACAACACCCCCACATTTTTGTCCTTCATGACACCAGGCTTGTTCGATGGTTATTTCAGAGAGTCTCAAACTTTTTGGTCATAGCTCCTCTATGTTCTTTTTTTCTTTTTGGTGCCAGGGATTGGACCCAGGGGGCGCTTGATCACTGAGCTACATCCTCAGGCCTTTCTATTTTTTTGAGACAGGGTCTCCCTAAATTGTTGAGGCTGGCTTTGCATTTGCAATCCTCCTGCCTCAGCCTCCTGAGCTGCTGGGATTACAGGTAGGTACCACCATATGCAGCCTCCCTTATGTTCTTAACAATGACTGAGGGGTTTTCGTTGATGTAAGTGATAACTATCAATGTTTATGTATTTAGAAAATAAAACAGCAATGTAGGGAATATGTATTGAGTTGCTAAAAAATAAATTTTCCTGTAATGTACCATATTTCAATGAAAAAACATTTTCAAAAATTCTTGAGAAAGGTGTTGTATGCATACGTATATGTGCAAATACGTTCGGTTTGGGTACTGGGGCTTGAATCCAGGGGTGCTCTACCACGGAGCTACATCCCCAGCCCCTTTTTAAATTTTTTACTTGAGACAGGGTCCTGTTAGTTGCCCAAACTGTCCTTCAACTTGTGATCGTCCTGCCTCAGCCTCCAGAGTCACTGGGATTACAGGCGCGGCGCTGCCCCTGGTCTATGATGATAATGCTGACATCCTCGAGAGGAAGGGGAACCCCCAGGGTTCCGCATGCTGCACTTTGAGAACCGCCCCCTCCTGGGAACTGAATGCCTCTGGGGCTGGGTGACCTTGGCTCAAGAGTCAGTCCTGACTGCAGGCAGTGGGGCTTGGCCCTCACTCAGTTTCTGAGTCTTGGCTGATACCAGGAGGGCCCTGGCGAGGCCCTGGGTCACCTGGAGGCTGCCCTCACTCTAGCATACAGTAAACACTGCTAGGGAACCTCAGGAGGCTCATCTTATTTTCTTACTAACACTTTTTATTCATGCAGTTAATTCCTCCTGAGGCTTGTCCTGTGCTGTGTTAGGGACGCGGTGATGACATGCGGTCCTGGCTCAGCCCTCGTGAGGCTTCCCACGCGGATTTTCTATTTGTAAGAGGTTGCCCTCAGTTCCTGGTCCTCAAGGGTGAGTGAGCTCTCAAAGGCTGAGAAGGCAGGAAAGGCATTCTAGGGAGTGGGAACAGCATGCAGAGTCATGACAAACGAAGACTGGAACGAAGACTGAGCAGGGGCCTCTACCTCCAAAACGCCTCAGTTCTGTGGGTGAGAAACAGATGTGTATATCTGGCTTAACTTCTTTCCTTCCCAACCACTCTTTTTGCTTAAAGACTTCCTCAATTCTGGACTCTTGGGTGAAAGTTCCACCTCTGAGCCAACTTCAACCTCTCATGCTGCAGTTCTTCACTTTTGCTGCAGATCCACCCACGTCTTATTCACTTGGGATGTCCCAGCAAAAAAAGCGTCCCGGAGAGTGCAGGGTCGGGTCCAGGCGCCTCCACTGTCCCCCATCCGGGGGCCTCCGCTTGGGCCCGGGTGAGTCAGCCCCCGGCGGCTACCGCGTCATCCCGGCCGCTCGGTTCCGCGCTATTTCGGGCTCCGGGCGCTATAAATAGAGGCTCGCGGAGCCGCGCCGCCCCCCTCCGCTCGGGCCCCCTGCGTCCCCGGCCCCGCCGCGATGGCCGGGCCGCGCGTCACCGCGGCTAAGTTTAGAGGCGGCGGGGACACCGGCCTGGTCACTGTGCCCCCGGCCGCGCCCCGCCTCCAGGGCCCCGAGCTCTCAGCCCTTCCGGGGTGCAGGGGGACCTGGGGCTGGGACCAGGGGCGGCCCGGGGTCCCACCGTCGCCCGCGCAGCTGGGTGGCGGCTGGACGGTGGACTCGGGGCGTCTGGAGCGAGGACGCGGCTCCGCGGGGACGCCGGGATTCGAACTCGTCACGCCGGGTGCCGGCGGGGCTTCCCGGGGCAGGGACGCGCGTAGAGAGCCAGCTTGGCACCGCCGGGGCCACTCGCGCGCCCCTCCCCAGTCGCTCGAAGTTAGGCCGACCGCAGGCGGCGGGCTGTGCTGCTCCCGAGTGGCGGGAAACGCTCCGGCGGGACGGGGCGGGGACCCAGCGCCAGCTGCAGTCACGGTCCCTTCCGGGAGCTTCTGCCCGCGGCGCCGCGCCCCCAACCAAACCTTCTGGCGGCGCGCCGGCGCCCCCTGGCGCAGGCGGCGGGAGTTGCAGGGGCAGCGCCGGCGGTGCCATTCCCCGGCTGCGCGGGGACGAGTCGTGCCCCGCTCCCCTGGTGGCCTCCCACCGACGCTCTCCGCCCTGGGATTCAGGGACACAAATGCGTGGTGCTTCTTTAAGCCGCTCGGGCCTCGGTTCTCTCGTCTTTCCAGTGAACGAATGATGCCGGGGCCGGGTGCACAGCAGGTGACTGCGCAGCTGCGCCCCAGGGCCCACCAGCGGGCGGGCACCTGAGGTGCTCAGTGCATCGGTATCGAGGGGTGAGCGAACGGGTCCATCTCGAGACCCGACGCTGGTCCTACTGAGTCCTCAGCAATTGCAGATGGGGAAACTGAGGCTGGCGGTGGGCTTTCTGTAGGGCTGGGCTTCTGTTCTGGGTTCATCCACAGGACCCTGGGTTCGGAAGCCCCATGTGGAGGTCCTGGGTGGAGAACTGTGACGCAATGGCAGCTCCAGCCCCACCTCCCAGGACTAGGTCAAAGGCAAACTTGACAAATCCTAGTAATATACCTTCTACTGCGGATCCAGCCCGGTTCTCAGCACTCTACACATATTAACTAGTTTCATCCTGGTAACAATTGTACTGTTGTTATACCCATTTTAGAGATGAGCAGACTGACATACAGAAATGAGTTGCTGGCTCAGGGTCACGCTGCTAATTAGTGACCTGGGGTGGGTGGGTGTGGAATTACACTTACTGACGAGACTGTCTGTGAAGGAAGGAGGATCAGGTGGGTCAAAACTTTTCTCAGAGGCCACCCAGAAGTCAGAGAGAAAGAACAGCAATTGCTTCTAACTTTGCAAGAAAAAGAACTAAGAACCCAGAATTCCAGATTCCAACTGTGAGAATAAGAGAACAAAAGAGATTTTCAGATGAAAATCTAAAAAAAAGTGCTATTTACAGATACACTCTCAAAGAATTAGTAGGGAGTAGGTCGCGGGTGTGGCTCAATGGTAGAACATTTGCGTAGCATGTGTGAAGCCCTGGATTTGATTCCCAGCACTGAAAACACACACACACACACACACACACACACACACACACAAATAGTAGTAAAGATACTCCAACAAGAAGTAAAATGAGCCCGGGAAGAAGAGCACACCTGTAATCCCACCTACTCAGGAGGCTGAGGCAGGAGGATCTCAAGTTTGAGGCCAGCCTCAGCCACTTGGTGAGACACTGTCTCTAAAAGTAAAAAGGGTAGCTGGGGTTGTGGTTCAGTGGCAGAGTGCTTGCCTAGCACATGTGATGCACTGAGTTTGATCCTCAGGACCACATATAAATATAAAATAATATATTGTGCCCATCTTCTAATAGAAAACATTAAAAAAAAATAAAGGGTAAAAAGGGCTGGGGATGTAGCTCAGTGGTAGAGTGCCCCTGGGTTCGATCCTCAGTGCCAACGGTGGGGGGAAGGATTGTCATAGGTTGAATCATGTCCCCCAAAGAAATTCTTAAGTCCTAATCCTGGTATCTCAGAAAGTGACCTTATTCAGAAACAGGGTCTTTCCTGAGGTGTTCAGGTTCATATTACAATATGGTATTGGGGTGGCAGGATGGGCCCTCATCCAATATGACTGGTGTCCTTATAAAATAGGGAAATTTGGACAAAGAGCCAGACTCACAGCTAAAAGGCTGACCTGGGAAGCAGGGAGAGATGGTCATCTGTGATGAGGCAGGGGGCAGTGGGCTCAACAGAAATGTCAGAATGGGCGTGCGTTTGGATGGGAATCTGGTAGGTGACACAGGCAGAATGTCAGAGTAGTGGGGAATGGGCTGGCCTTGGGTACAAAGTGCTACATCTATCCTAAATCAGTGCATTTTCAAAAAATAAATCTGCTAGGCAATAACAATGGAAACATAAAATCAAAACTAGGAAACGTTCAGAAAAAAATGATAGAACATCCAGGGACGACCTTGAGGTGTGGCAGGTCTCTAAACCAGCAAGAGCAAAAGCCAGGATGCAACAGATTAACAAACAGGTGTGAATAAGCCCGAAGAACTTCTAAGTAAATAAAGCTAAAACAGTACAAACGAGGAGGAAACGCTGGCAATACACTGGACTGACTAAGAATTAGAATCAGAATCCAGAACGTACTCCTATAAATTAATAGTAATAAAAAAAGGCATACGAGCCATTTAAAAAATGGGCAAAGGATATGAGCAAGCAACTCACAGAACGTAAAATATCTAAGACCAATAAACTCACAAAAACATGTTCTATTTCCTTAGCAATCAGAGAGTTACAAGTTAGAACAGTGTGATACTATCCTTTCAGGAAATGACTAATACTAACTCATCAACCAAGTCTCCGCTCGGATGTCCCTTCCTCCAGGAAGCCCTTCCTGACTCCCGGGCTGGGTCAGGCGCTCGCCCTAACTCCCATCCACACCCGGTGGGGTCGCCCGTCCCTCCCACTCTGGATGGTCATTGTTTGGGAACGTGGCTGGTCTCCCACTGGATGTAAGGCCCTCTGGAGGGGCAGCCCAGGGCCCTTCTGGGTCACCGCTGTCACAAGCACCTTCCCGCACAGCGCGGGCAGCTGAGGAGGCGTTTGGCGAATGTTGTGGAATGAATGAATGATGGGGAAACTGAGGCCAAGTCAATGGCCAATTTGGGATTCAAATCCAAGTTTCTCTGTACTGAGGGGGGGACCTAGTTCGATTTCCCGCCATCTCTTCTCCACTGAGCTCTGCCCGGAGCCCAGGAATACAGGAGGCGCTCAACAGGACAAGGGAACTGAACCTCTTGCCACCCTGGGCCCTGAAGCCCGCAGACCCACGCCTCTTTCCTTGCCAATCCTCCGCGGTCCTCCAGGAACATAGAGGGCGGCGGAGGGCCGCCCCTCTCTATGCTCTACCCGGTGGGGAGCAGTGAGACGGGCCGCGGGCCAGAGAGACCGGAAGTGAGGAGAACTGGGGCCACGCTAGCCGCGCTGGCGGGACGTCACCTCGATCCCCTGCCGTCTTTCCCTCCCGGATTTGGGGCTAGCAGGTGAGTGAGTCCTCGTGGTGCTGAGACCCCAGGTAAGGGTGAGAGGGGCGGGAGGTGGAGGCCGCAGGTGGCGAATGGCAGCCGCAGAGGCCAACCTTTGCAGTGTCTGCGACCCGCCTGGACGCGACCCAGGGCGTCCAGGTGCGAGCCTTGGGGGCCGGGCCAACGGCCCGCGGAGACAGAGGGGCGGAGCGCGAGGTGCCCAGGGCGCGAGGGGCGGGGCGAAGGAACCCAGGGACCCGGAGCGGGCGGGGCGGGCAGAAGGCCGATGGGCGGAGTGGCCCTTGGGGTGCGGCTTTCTGCTACCTTGGGCTCTGGATATTTGGGACTTAACGTTTTGGGACACTGGATTTTGTGGGGGGGGGGTGCGGGGGACGGCTGTCCGTGGGGGTCCCTGCTAGGAGGGTGGGAATGCAGACGCCAGTGCCTCACTCGCTCCTGCCACCACCTCTTCCCTTTCAGGCTCCTAATGGAACCAGGGAAGGACGAGGAGGCGGGGCCGCAGCCTGCAGGGCCACCCTCAAGGAAAAAATTTGTAATACCGCTGGACGAGGATGAGGTCCCTCCTGCAGGGGTAGGACGAGGAGATGGGGGACGCCTGGGAATGGAGTGGTTGGAAGAGATCTCCAGGGCCACAGCGTGGTTAGGTGTGGGGGCCTGGGTGGCCTTGGTGAAGCAGCCCTTTTTCTGGCAAGTCTCAGTTTTCCAGTCTGTAAACAGATGGCAGAGCAGTTCTAACAGGGCCAAGGCAGAGGCCGAGACTGGCAGCCCGCGGGTGGCCCTATGTGGTCTGAACCCTACTTTTATGTGTTTTATGTGGTCTGAACCCTACTTTTGCAAAACGTGAATTTGTGACTGATGTGCCAAGCCAGAGGAAGGGGAGGGACTCACAGGGGTTCAGTGTTCCCTCTCTGGCCCCCTGTGACCCCTGTTCCTCCCCACAGGCCAAGCCCTTGTTCAGATCCACAGGGAGCCTTCCTACTGTGGAGACCTCTGCCCAGGTGTCCCCTCAGACCTATGCTGAGTATGCCATCTCACGGCCTCCAGGAGGGGCTGGAGCCACGTGCCCCACAGTGTCAGAACCCCTGGCAGGAGAGACCCCCAACCAGGCCCTGAAACCAGGAGCAAAATCCAACAGCATCATCGTGAGCCCCCGGCAGGTGAGGAGGGAGACGGAGCGGAGCTTGGAGATTTCTGGTGGGAAACCTGTTGTGGGATGGCTCTGGTGGGCGCAGGGGGTCTGGTTGGCAGAGTTCTAGCCACTTCGTTTGAGCAGTGCCACCATTCATTCACCACCTGTGTGTTGAGGGTGGCCCAGCTCTGCTTGCTGGGACTGTGACTGTGTAGGTGCAGCTGTTTCGGTTCATTTAGTAAAAATATATTGAATGAACACAGGTCAGAGTTTGAATCCCTGTTCTGCCATGCAATGGCTGTGTGGCCTTGGGCCAGTGACTCAACCCATCTGGTGCCTTTAAATGGGGATCCTTGCACCTCTTTAGTTCTCAGAGATGCACGGAGAGTTTGGAATGCTACTTCTGCTCTGGGGATAGAGTGGTGGAAAGGAAACAGGGAAAGTCTGATAGAGCCAGCGTCCTAGGCAGGGGATGACAGGGCCCAAGCACATGAGAAGGCTCATCACTGTTGCCACCAGAGAAATGACATCTGAAGCACAATGAGATACTACTCCCTGCCCACCAGGAAGGCTGTCACCAGAACAATGAACAAGCTGGGCACCATAGCACAGTCTTGTGAGTCAAGAAACTCAGGAGGCTGAGACAAGAGGATCGCAAGTTGGAGGCCAGCCTGGGCATCATGGCAAGACCCTGTCTCAAAAAAAAAAAAAGGCTGGGGATGGGGGATGTGGCGCAGGAGTTAAGTGCCCCTGGGTTCAATCACTGGTAACAAAAACAAAAGTAAAAAATAAAAAGGGCTGGGATGTAGCTCTGTGGTAGAGCTCCTGTGTTTCAATCTCCAGAACCACACACACGCACACGCACACGCACACGCACACACATACACATGCACATGCACACGCACAAGTGAAATGGAGAGCTGTCACATGGCCCAACCATTTGACCCAGCCATTCTACTTCTAGGGGTGGACTCAGGAGAAATGGAAACGCACATCCACAAAAACCCAGGCCTGAGTGTCCATGGTCCATCATTCACAGCAGCCGACAAGGGAAGCCTCCAGGTGCCCTCAGCTGGTGCCTAACTCTCGTTTTTCTTTTTCTTTTGGTACCAGAGATTGAATCCAGGGCCACTGAACCTCTTGCGCCACATCCCCAGACCTTTTTAAAATTTTATTTAGAGACAGGGTCTTGCTGAGTCTCTTTAAACTCACGATCCTCCTGCCTCAGCCTCCCAAGCTGCTGGGATTACAGGTGTGCACCATGGCACCTGGCCTTTTCTTCTCTTTTTTGAGACAGCGTTCCTTAATTGCTGAGTTTGGCTTGGAACTCACAATTCTGCCTCAGCCTCCTGAGCCACTGGGAATACAGGTGTAATTTTATTTATAAAAAATAGAAAAGGACTGGGGATGTTGCTCAGTGGTTAAGTGTCCCTGGGTTCAATCCCTGGTACCAAAAATAAACAAACAAACAAAAAAATTAAATTTGGTGGACTGGGGTAGAGTAGAGTACTTGCTTGATGTGGATGAGGCCCTGGGTTCCAACCCCAGCACTGCACATGCACATAAAATAAATATCAGGTTCTATTCCTTCCTTGCTCATAACCCTTCCAAGGCTCCCAGGGGCCTCAGGTCCGATGGCCCAGGGCCATATGAGACTTGGGACCCCCACAGACTCTTCCCACGTCAGCTGCTCTGACTACCCAGGCTCCTACTACGATAGCACATCTTATCTGCTGTTTAGATCCAAATTTCACCTCACTTGGTAATTACACATTCATTGTGTGATTACTTTGCATACTATCCCTGAAAGAAAAGGAAAAGAGTCTCTTTTTTCCTTTTTGCTCTCATGCATCACTCAACACAATTTTTTTTTTTTTTTCTGGATGTGGGGGATTGAACCTGGGGATGCTTAACCTCTGAGTCACATCCCCAGCCCTATTTTGTATTTTATTTAGAGACAGGGTCTCACTCAGTTGCTGAGGCTGGCTTTGAACTCATGATCCTCCTGCCTCAGGCTCTGGATCTGCTGGGATTACAGGTGTGCGCCACTGCGCCTGGCAACAGGGCACTTCTGATACCGGATATGTGGAGGTTCCCTGACCCTAGGCAGTTCTCCCTCGGACACCAGCTAGGAGTCCTACAGGTTAACTCAGTTCCGCCACTCCCTCCTTGGGGATAGCCTCAGATCCCACAGGTGCAGGGCCCAGGCCCAAGACTGACCCTACCTACCTGACTTATAAACCAGAGGTTTCCACCACCCTCTCCTTAGTTTCAACTAATTTACCAAAGCAGCTCACAGAACTCAGGGAAATACTTTCGTTTACTGTTTTATGAATAGGGAATATGGGAGAGGATGTGGGTGAGCACCGGGATGAAGAGGTGCACCAGGCAGAGAAGGTGGCTGGGTGGGAGCCCCCTCGTGCTTTGGACAACCCCCTCTAGGAGCCTGCACGTGTGCTGCGATCAGGAAGCTCCCTGGACCCCAGCCTTCGAAGGCCTGTGGGGACCTCATTGCACAGAAAGGACCGGTGACATCACTGGCCATTGCTGATCAGCTCTGCCCTCAGTCCCCCCGAGTGGGGGTGGGACTGAAAGCCCCCAACCCTATAGTCCAGGATTGACTCCTCTGGCCACTATCCCCCACGCTGCAGCCAGCAGGAGCCACCCAAGGAAAACAAGTTGCTCCCAACACCCTGGAATTCCAAAGGATTTAGAGCTCCGTGTCAGATGTTATCACTCCAGAAATTCCAAAGGTCTTAGGCGCTCAGTACCGCGAGGAATCCGGGTCAGAGACCAAATGTCAGAACAGAAAGTTCTCTTAGCGCCTTGTCTGCAAGGGACTCGGGAGCTCTGGGTCAGGCCCCCGGGGCCGAGACCCAGTTAGAGATCTTTCCTTCTTGTTGGTACTAGGGATTTGACCCAGGGGCACTCCCCCCTGAGCTCCACCTCAGTCCTTTTTATTTATTTTGAGACAGGGACTTGCCACGTTGCTTGCCAGGGCTGGTCTCCAACTTATGATCCTCCTGCCTCAGCCTCCTGAGTAGCTGGGATTACAGGTGTGTGCCACCCCACCTGGCCCAAATACATATTTTTATCATGTCACAGCTTCATACTATGTGCCCTTCATAAGATCTTGGTCTGTCTTGGTCACTGCGATAGTCCCAACACTGAGACACGTGCCAGGTTCTCCGTGAGCATATTTTAATGGATTAGGTTAGGATCAGAGTGTGTCGTAAAGGATGTCCTGCTGGGGCTGCAGCCTGCGTTCAGTAAGGTACGAGGAGAGGTGGGAGAGAAGGGCCTGGCCATGAGCAGTGCCAGTCTTTGGAGGGTGACAGGCCAAGGGAGGAGCTTGGGCTTCCTGAGGGCACTGGGGAGCCATGGTGGGGTTTAGAGTGGGGAAGAAGCAGATCCGTGCTGCAGCCGGGGGTGCAGCTCAATGGTAAAGCGCCTGCCTAGCCTGTGAGAGGCTCGGGGTTCAATCCCCACCACCACAAAAACATTAAAAAAAGTCCTCTCTCGCTGCCATTTGAAGGGTAGTCAGGAAGGGCGACCCTAGCAGGAGCCCAGAACGGGCAAGCTGGGAACTTGGGCAGGGGCTGTGCAGTAGAGGAGGGGACATTCATGAGGGATGTTTAGATGGTCCAAGTTCCACCTGAGGAGGGGACAGAGAAGCATCCAGGATGAGCCTCCATCTGCACAGTGGGGCTTTCTCTGAGATGAGGACGGGAGGAGGGGCCAGTGTGGATGATGCTGAGGTGGATGTCGAGGGGCCGTGTCCTGCAGACCACAGGACATGGATTGGGGCTGCAGCCAGACTGTAAGCCCTTTAGTAAAGGCCAGTAGCATCAGTGCAAGCCTGTAAGCCTCCTGCTTGGGAGACTGAGGCAGGAGGATCTCAAGTTTGAGGACAGCCTGAGCAACTTGGTGAGGACCTGTCTCAAAGTAAAAAAATATTAAAAAGGGCTGTGGGTGTAGCTCAGTGGTAGAGGGCTTGCCTAGTATGCGGGAGACCCTGGTTCCATGTCCATCCAGTGCTGCAAAGGAAAGTGAATGAATGGATGCAGGCAGGTCGGCCTGGCGGGGAGGAGTGTGGCAAAGGACAAGGGAGACACTGGGAAAGATCCAGAGGCGAGGCAGAGGGCCCTGCCTGGCTGCTGACCCTGGTCCCCTGGTCCAGGGGTCATCCCTGTGAATGGCTCTTGCGCTTCCTCCCAGAGGGGCAACCCGGTGCTGAAGTTCGTGCGCAACGTGCCCTGGGAATTTGGTGAAGTGGTCCCCGACTACGTGCTGGGCCAGAGCACCTGTGCCCTCTTCCTCAGGTGAGCTCCGGGGCTCTGGAGCACCAGCCACCCTTTGGGAAGGGCTGCCCAGGAGGCTGGGGGGGGGCATGTTTTAGCACTCTGGGCCATTCCTCGGGCGGGAGACTGCTCTGCTCCATTCTGCTGGCTCTGGGCCTATGTGTGACCCTGTGCTGGAAGAAGGAGTCTTGACCTGGAGGGACCCAAAGTGATCACAGCGGAGGCCTGAGGGAGGAGGCTAGGCCTGGACCCTGGGTCTGAGGGAGGAGGCTGGGCCTGGACCCCTGGGTCTGAGGGAGGAGGCTGGGCTGGACCCCTGGGTGTGAGGGAGGAGGCTGGGCTGGACCCCTGGGTCTGAGGGAGGAGGCTGGGCCTGAACCCTGGGTCTGAGGGAGGAGGCTGGGCCTGGACCCCCGGGTCTGAGGGAGGAGGCTGGGCCTGGACCCCTGGGTCTGAGGGAGGAAGCTTAGGGTCTCATGTCCCCAACATTCCTGGCGAGCTGACAGGAGGATTCTCTGAGCTCCGTCTCAGTTAGGCAAGCTCCCTTCCTGTGGCTGGGAGAGCCGCAGGCTGCTGGGGGAGATGGCTCTAGGCCTCGGGCCCCTCCTGCCCCTGCTCTGAAGCCAGTTGGATAGCATCCCCTGGGCCCTGTGCAGGGACTCTGGGGACCCTGCTCCTGTCCCCCTGAAGCCCAAGCCTCCTCCCCACTCAGTGAAGAAGCTGGGGTCCAGCCTTCAGGAAGCCACAGCCTGGCAGTGGAGCACGCCTTCTTTGCAGGCCACTTAGTTTCTGTGGGCCTCGCCCCAGCCAGGCAGGTGGCCCATGCTACACTCACGGTGGCTGGTGTCCAGGTCAGGTTGCAGGGGAGTGCAGATGGGGCTTCTGGTGTCTCAAGGAGACAGACCCCAACCTACTGTCTCCTCTGCCTCACCAGCCTCCGCTACCACAACCTCCACCCAGACTACATCCATGAGCGACTGCAGAGCCTGGGGAAGACCTTCGCCCTGCGCATCCTGCTGGTCCAGGTGGACGTGGTAAGTGGGATCACTCCTCGTCAGCCTCACCCTTCCCTTCTGTGAAATGGGTAGTGAGCCTCACCATTATGAAACGGACTGTTGAATCCCTTCCACGAAGAAAGGCGTGTTGAAACCTCTGTGAGGCCGGGAATTGTGGTGCAGGAGGCTGAGGCAGGAGGATTGGAGTTCAAAGCCAGCTTCAGAAACTTAGTGAGGCTCTAAGCAACTCAGTGAGACCCTATCTCTTAATAAAAAATAAAATGGGTTGGGGATGTGACTCAGAGGTTAAGCACCCTGGGTTCAATCCCCAAAGAGCCTTCAGCAAGGAACCATTTTTCATATCTGAGATTGACACAGGTCACCAACACCCTGTGTTGGCAAAGAGATGGGACAGTAAGATGATCTGTTTCCTTCACACCCCCATCAGCCAGTCCTAGCCCTCTGCCACCTAAATTTCTCTTACATCTACTTCATTCTGTGTCCCCACAGCCCTTACCCCAATCTAGTCCCCTCCTGGGTCCCTGCCCCTGCCTCCTTCCTGGTCTTATGGCCTCCAGTCTTGACCCTTCCTGTCCTTACAGTGACCAGAGAGGTCTTCCTAAAAAACACATATGAGGTCAACCCCCTCCCTGCACACTCTCCCATGACTCCCGGGTACCCTCGTGCCTTTCCATAGCCCATGAGGCCCTGCACAACCTGTGCTCCCCACCTTTCCAGGTCCCCCGTCCAGCTCCCCTTCAGTCACCTTCGCCTCAGTCCATCCCACCCTACTGGAGCAAATCGCAGTTCCTCAAGCCCCTGCTGTCCCGTCCTCTCGCCAACCTGTGCCTGGAGTTCCCTGTCCTCCTCTGTGCTTCCTTGTCTCCTCCTCCTCCAGGCCTCAGCTCAGATGACCCCTCCTCCAGGAAGCCATTCCTGACTGCTCCAGGTCCTGTCTAGGGACAGGTCTGTTCCCCTCATTAGACTATGAAGGAGGGCAGGCAGGGCCATGAGTCTCTGCTGGGTCCTGCTGCTGCCCAGCGCAGGCTGGCACCCTGTAGGGGCTTGGAGGGTGTGGGGTGCGTGAAAGGCGCTTGACGTCTTGAGCTACTGCGTTTGCAGACAGTCAGTCCTCACTTTCTGCCAGGTCCCTAATGCTGATTTTCTCCTCCAGAAAGACCCTCAGCAGGCCCTCAAGGAGCTGGCGAAGATGTGCATCCTGGCCGACTGCACGCTGATCCTTGCCTGGAGGTGAGGCTGTGGCTCCCTCCCCGCCTCCTCCTCACCTCCATGCCCGCTTTCCCTCTCCCCCTCCACTCAGCGCTCCCTTCTTGTCCCTGGACACCCCGTGTGAGCCCGCTCCAGGCTCTGCCTCTCTCAGGGCCTGGGTATCCTCAGCTGTAAAATGACGTCCTCACCTCCCTGTGGAGTAGCAGCCATGGCCCCATGTCGATCACATTTTCAGGACAGTGTTGGGCGCTTCGGGCTGCAAAGTCAGTTCCACGTGTAGGTATCTAAAGACCAGTTAGACTGGCTTTCCAACTGGGAAAAAGGGTCCCTTCCTCACACCATGAGCAAAGTTAAACCCTGGTGAGTTTATAGCCTTTTTTTTTTTTTTTTTTTTTGGGTGCTGGGATGGAACCAGGGCCTTGTGCACAAATACAGTAACTCCTTCCATCCCTACAGCTTTAAACTCAAAAAGAAAAACTATGATAAAAAATTGATAAGAAATCTTTTTCTTGGTACTGGCGATTGATCCCAGGGCACTTAACCACTGAGCCACATCCCAGCCCTATATTTTATTTAGAGACAGGGTCTCGCTGAATTGCTTAGGACTTCCCTGAGTTGCTGAGGCTGGCCTTAAACTTTCCATCCTCCTGCCTCAGCCTCCTGAGCTGCTGGGATTTCAGGGGTGGGCCACCACACCCATCCGTGTGACGCGTTGGCACATATGTGCACTGTGATGGTTAAAACAGGCTGTCACACCTGTCTCCTTGGTTACCATTGCTTCATCATGACCACTTTCGAGGTGCTTTTTTTTCTAGCTTTTGAAGCACATGGCGCATGACCGTCACCTGTACGCAGTAGTTGCCCAGCAGCGCTTCTTGCCAGCCTGGCACCTGGTTCCCACTGGTGCCCCCTCCTCCCCCGGCCCCTGGGACTCCATTCTACCCTCCTCTTCCATGAGACTTTTCCCCTTTTTCAGTGAGTAGACTTTTTTAGACCAGTTTAGGTTGGTGGGAAGGTCGACTGGAGAGTGGGAGGATCCTCAGGCCCTGCACCCCTGCCCTGGATCTTGTGTGATCTTTGTGTTTCTCTGCGGTGCTGAGGCTGGATCCCAGGGCCTCACCTGTGCTAGGTGAGCGCTCCACCACTGAGCCCCAGCCCAGCACCTCGCATGGTCCTGTGTGATGCATGTTACAGCCCAGGCACCTCTGTGCACATCACTAATGAAGTCCCTCGTCTACTTAGGGTTCATTGTTTGTGTTGTACATTCTGTGGGACTTAACAGTTTTTTTTCATCCTGTCAAACCTACAGAAGTTTTCATAAGGGAATGTCCCCAAACTGTCCCAAGATGGGAACATTGTGGATTCCAAAGAAAGCATAGTGAATCATCCAAAGTGTTTCTTAGGGGACCTACAGGGCAGGCAGCAGCGGGTCCTGGTAATGGACATTGAGAGCAAGAGGCTCTGGGTGGGTGTGGCTCGGCCAGGGCCCAGGGCTGTACTGACCAAGGGCCCAAGGCACCTGGTTCAGGTCAGGCCAGTTTCTATCAGTGTGTGTGACAGCATCGACGTCCGTCCATCCCTGGGAACGTTCCAGGCCTCTGAAGGGTCCATGGAAGCTGGGAAAAATCAGCTGCCAGCAGGTCTCAGAGGTCAAGGCTTTCTGTGATTTTTCGGTTAGGACATAGCAAGATGGTGGGTGATACAGAGGACTCCATGTGTCCCTCCTCATTGCATCATTAGATGGCTTTTCTGCCCTAAAACTCCTGTGCTCCACTTATTCAGCCTCCCTTCCTCCTACTCAACCACTGGCAATTACTGGTCTTTTTACTGTCTTCAGTTTTGCCTTAATGTCATGTGGTCAGGATCATATAGTATCTGTAGCCTTCCTTAGGCAACATGTATCTGTGGTTCCTTCATGTCTCCTTAGGATTTCCAGCTCCCTTCTTAAAAAGGTCCACATCCTTTTTACACAGCTGTATTATATTCCATCACACAGATAGACCAGGTCACAGCACCACCCACTGGCCAACTCTTGGGTAGTGTCCAGTCTTTTCTGTTACCAGCAACCCCCACTTCTGCCTGGCTATATTCATAGGACAGAACATATTTGTAATTCTGTGCCCTCTTTAGGGTGTGCAACTCTAAACTGCATGACACTTTGGAAAATGTATTTGTATTAGTTGTACATTTTTTAAAAGTATTAAAATCTTTCTGTTTTGTGGGAAGAAACAGGGCAGTGTTAAGAGCCTGGCCCAGGTGGACAAACTCCATGGGGCTGCCTGGCTTCCTCACTGGCTTCAGAATCTTGGGCAAGTGGCCTACTGGCCTCTATAACAGCTTGAAAATAGTTACTGCCTGACAGATCCTCTCAGGGGAGTCTGGAAGCTTCTGAACATAAAGGGTTTAGCATGGTGTCTGGTACTCTTGAGGCCCCTGCACAGGAAGGGAAGTCTCCGTGTCTTTACGTCTGGATGCTGGAATGTTTTGCAGCCATTAAATTAACAAAGTCAAGCTCTGTCTGCTGATGTGGAAATGTGTGCTGATTATATTGCAGAGTGGAAAAAAAGTAGACTGTAGAACCAGATAGGCTGTTAAACAAAGGATCCATAATGACAGTGTCCCCTGCAGCGACAGGAAACCCACCGGAAGAGTGGATGTCTTTTTAAGAAGAAAAATCAACATTCAATCAACAGACATTCATTACTAGCTCCACTCTGAAGACTCAAAAATGGCCCCAAGACAAAGAGAGTGGTCCCTCAGGAGCAGAGGGGATCAGTTCCCTGACCCCTGTGGGATGCCAGCCTGAATGCTGGCTGTGGATCAGTCTGTGGACTGTGCACCTGCCCCAGATCCTTTTTTTTTTTTTTTTTGCTGTGCTGGAGACAGAACCAGGGACTCCTGCTTGCTACACACTGGCTCCCACAGCTTCGCCCTGCCTCCAACAGCCTTTACATTTCCTCTAGATTATTTTAAATACCTAATACAGTGTAAATGCTATGCAAATAGGTGTTTACATAAAATATGTATTGTTTAGGGAGTAATGGCAAGGGAAAGGTCTGCACATGCTCAGTACAGATGCGGCCGTCAAGGGCCCATGCGCAGTGCCCATCCCAAGGAACCGCGGATAGGGAGGCCCACTGTGCTTTATTTCCTTTAACTCACTGCTGAGTTCCAAAGAGAAAAAAAGGCCATCATTTCTCTCTCTTTTTTTTTTTGTGGTGCTGGGGATCGAACTCAGGGCCTTGAGCTTGAGAGGCAAGCCCTCTACCGACTGAGCTCTCTCCCTAGCCCGGCCATCATCTCTTGACACTCATGTTCTTGAGTTACTTTGCTCTGCTCACTAGACCCTTTTTATCAGTTTCAAAAGCCGTGTGTCAGGCTGGGGCTGTAGTCCTGTGGCAGAGCCCTTGCCCAGCATGAGGGAGTCCGGTTCTGTCTCTAGCACCACAAAAATCTTCAGAAGCTCATTTTTCTCTGTGGTGGGAATCTGAATACTTAGTGAGGTTGTCTTCTTTCTGCACTTCAGAAAATAAATGGAGTTTCCCGATTCCCTCCCTCTTTACCCAGCAAAAGGCCCAGAACAGGAGTGCCAGCCTCCCTTCCAAAAGACCTGGTATTTGTTTTTTCCTTTTTTCTTATTTTGGCACTGGGAGTTGAACCCAGGGGTACTTTACCACTGAGCCACATCCCCAGCCCTTTTTTATTTTGAGACAAGTTCTCACTAAGTTGCTGAGGATGGGATCAAACTTGCGATCCTCCTGCCTCCATCTCCTGAACCACCGGGATTTCTGAGCTAATTCTTAAATAGGCCTCTGAGAGCCAGGCCCTGAGGGTGGACACAGTGACTCCTGTCGTCACAGTCTGACCATCACCCCACTTTACAGATGAGGAAACAGATCCGCAGAGATAAAGTCACTGGCCCAGGGTCACCCAGGTTGGAAGCAAGGCCTGAGCCAGAAGAGACATGCCAGCTCCACCCAGCAGGGATTCTGGCCAGGGCCACAGGGGAGCGACAACTTCCATTTTTCTGTTAGAGTTTGGAATTTACAGCATTAGCAATCACTGCTGTGAAGTGAAGCCAGTCTAGAACATGAGGGCCCTCACCTGGCTGATGTGTGTCCTGTCACCCTAGCCCCGAGGAAGCCGGGCGCTACCTGGAGACCTACAAAGCCTACGAGCAGAAGCCGGCAGACCTTCTGATGGAGAAGCTGGAACAGGACTTTGTGTCCCGGGTGAGGCCTCCCACGCTCCCAGACACCTCCCGTACCTGCCTGGGTCTCACCAAAGCTCCTGGGTGGCTGAGCTTCAGTTCTGGTCCCAGGGCGAGTCTTATCGGGCTCTCCTTCCTGCCCGGTCCCCTCTGCCTCTCCCACCCGGAGCAGTCTTTTGAGTGCAGAGCTGACCCTGTCCTCCGGCTCCCAGTCCTGCCATGGCTCCCCAGTGCCCTCGCGGGCCCGCGCTCCTCCCGGGCCTAGCTCTTCCCTTTGAGCTTTTGCACTCTCCTCCACCGGGTACCCGCCCGATTCCATCGTGGGCCTCCCAGCTCTGATGCTCCCTCCTCCAGGAAGTCCTCCCCGAGCCCCAGCCAGCCAGAGGTCCTCACTGTGCTCCCCTGTCCCAGCCCTGCCCACTGGTCTCCCCACTGAACTGGCGCCCAGGAGGGCAGAACTGGAGTTGGCTCAGTGCCTGATGTGTCCCCAGCACCACCCAGCACTCAACAGCCATTCAGGGAGTTTGCTGAGGGACCTGCCACTGATGCCTTCCTTGGAGGTTCTCCTGTGCAGAAGTGTCAGCCGGAGGACCTGTGGTCAGTCCGGTCCCGGCATTCACAGCCCCTACATCCGGGCCTCCCTGGAGCTGGCACATCAACTCCAAAACCTAGTTATAACCTGGAGCCCCATCTCCTGAGGGAGGGAGGGGAGTGACTTCCCCAAGTCACACAGCCATGACTGGCAGGGCTGCCATTTGAACCAGGGCAGCAGCGACCCCCACCCAGGCATGCTGGCCGTCACAGTGCTGCAGGCTGGGCCGCGTCTTAGCTGCATCCGAGTGATGTCCAAGTTCTCTGGGTTTTACTGGGAACACCACTTGCCCAAAATGGAGGCCAGAGTGGTCAGCTCCCTTGCTCTGGCTCATGCAGGGACAGGCAGTAGACTGGTTTTGTACCCCTAGTGCCTCTGGTCTTCCTGGGTGGAACCAGTTCCTCAGATAAGCAGGATTCATTTCACGTGACCCACACCCTAGGCTAGTCAGGGATCACTCTGATATGACCTTGTAATCAGCCCCCCACAAAAAGAAAACACTTATTGAGCACCTCTTGCATGCTAGGCAGTCTGGGGACCGGCAGTGGCCCAGCCCTGCCCTCCGGGCTAGGTCTTACTGGGCTTTCTGCTGCTCCCTTCCAGGTCACGGAATGTCTGACCACCGTGAAGTCTGTCAACAAAACAGACAGTCAGACCCTGCTGGCCACCTTTGGAGTAAGGACCAGCTGCCCTGCTCTGCCAGGCGCTTCCCCTCCTTACCTGTTCTAAGAAGCCCACACCCTGCCACCTCCCTGCCCCCCATTCCTCACCTCCTCCCAGGAGTACCTGAGGCCCCTCATCAGCTGGGCCAGGGTGGGGTTTAGCGTCACCTCCCTGACCCTTGGCTTCCACCCTCCCAGTCCCTGGAGCAGCTCATTTCTGCATCACGGGAAGACCTGGCCTTGTGCCCAGGGCTGGGCCCCCAGAAGGTAAGTGCTCTGGGAAAGGACTTGAGGGGTGGGGACTTGAGGGGCCCCAAATCAACCAGACCTCAGATCCCAGAGTTTCCAAGTTTCCAGAGGCCCAGCAACCATCTGCCTGTCTTGCAGATGGGGAGGCAGGTCTAAGTGGGTGGGGCCGACCCAGGCTCAGTCAGCCATTGTGGGGGAGAATCCAGATGGGCTGCTTCTCTCCTGTCTCCCTGGCCCTGCAGGCTGGGAGAAAAAGCCACAACCTCACTCCAGATGCAGCAAACACATGGCTCATTTAATGACTGGGTCCTTTCGCTCCCCGCCCCAGGCCCGCAGGCTGTTTGATGTCCTGCATGAACCTTTCCTCAAAGTGCCACGATGAACAGCTGCCACCCCCAGTGTGACAATAAAGCATTCTTTGAGGCCAGGCTCCTGCTGGGTTACTGGGGCAGGTGCTGTTGGGGTTCAGGGTCTGTCTGGGTCT
This sequence comes from Sciurus carolinensis, assembly GCF_902686445.1. Lineage (NCBI taxonomy): Eukaryota > Metazoa > Chordata > Mammalia > Rodentia > Sciuridae > Sciurus > Sciurus carolinensis. Next base: position 53,214,385 of record NC_062228.1, on the reverse strand, counting down.
GATGCTTTGCTCATCTGATGCCCAGGGGGGGTTTACGTTCCTCAGTTTAACTGGGGAGGCTACACAGGATCCTGCTGTGGCTTCCTCTTCCGCTTCTTCTCTCGTCCTCTGGAAGCCACCTCCCCAGACTCCAGGTTTAGCAGTGGCACTGGAACCTCCTCCCGGGGTAGCCCCTCTGGCATCTCACCTTCCTGCCACTGCTGCTGCTTCTTGGTCAGTCTTGGTGCTGCGCTGACCTCAGGCTCACCCTCACCAGGCAGCTCAAGCTCCATTGTCCCCTGTGGTGGCTCAGTCATCTCAGTCCCTGGCTCTGTCCTTTTGTGTCCCCTCTCTCTCTTCTTCTTTTTGGTAGATGCTGGAGCTTCTTGAGGCTCAGTGTCACCTGGCAGCTCAGGCTCTGCCACCTCTGTCCCCGGCTCGAGCATCACGTTTTGCCACTTTTCTTTCTTCTTCCTCTTCTTAGACACCAGAGCTGCCTCAGCCCAAGGCCCCAGGTCGCCTGGCAGCTCAGGCTCTGTTCTGTCTGCACACAGCACCAGAGGCCTCCACTCAGGCTCCGCAGCGTCAGCCCCTGGCTCCGCCACCGCACCTTGCCTCTTCTTCTTCTTCTTCCTCCTGGGGGGCAGTGGGATGGCTTCCTCCTGCAGCTCCACCTTCACCTGTGGCTGACTCTCAACCACTGACCCTTCCACCAGCTCCATTTCTGCCCCTTTTCTTCTCTTCTTCCTCTTGCCGGGGGACAGGGCTGACTCTTCAGGAGACTCTGCTTGCACCAGCAGCTCCGGCTCCACCATCTCTCTTTCTGGTCCTGGCATCCCCACTTTCGGATCCACTGCTTCGGCCCCTTTGGGCTTCTTCTTCTTCTTCTTCGAGGTGGATGGGAATAGGGCTCCCAGAGGCTCCAGCATCTCAGCCGTGGGCTCTGTTACCACAGACTCCATCACCTCTACTGGCTGCTTTTTCTTTTTCTTCCCTACATCGACTTCTAGGGACCCCAAAGTTGTGTCCACCTCCAGGGCCCCATACCCATTCACTGCCTCCTGTGTAGCCGAGGCCTCTGGCATCTGCCGCTTCTTTTTCCTCTTCCCCAATGCAGGTGACTTCAGTGCCAAAGTTGACCCAGGCCCTGTGACTGGGGGGCGCCCTCCAAAGGCACAGAATCGAGGCCTCAGGCCAGGGGGGATTTGTGGTGGGGGACTTGCTGGAATGGGCTGCAGAGGGGTCCCTGATGGGGATTCTTGGGGACCCTCAAAGATCCTTAGGCTGCCCTGGGGGGCTGGGGCACAAGTAAGTCCACCACCTGCGTGGACTGAGGGAGCCAGTAGGGTTGCTTCTCCTTCGAGGGTGCCACTGCTGCTGAGGACCTGATAGCGCAGCCGCTGGCCTGCCAACTTGCCCTTCACTGTCTGGGAGCCCAAGAGAGGCACCAGCCGCCCGTTGAGGCTGAGGGAATAAGAGGGAGGGCAGAACTTTGGTCAGTTTCGTTTGGTAAGTCAATGGATCCGTCCAAATACCCCCCAAGTTCTGCTTCTGGAGAGGGAAGTATTCCCAGGAGGTGGGTGGGACCACTCACCAGTCTGGGGAAAAGTTCGCAGGGGCCTGGATAAGCCACAGCTCTGTATCTGGGCCAGACAGCTCCTCCAAGGAGAAACGAGCTTCTGAGGCTGGGGGGATTGCGGTAAAGTTTGGGGGACATGAGAACCGAGCAGCACCTGCGGGGGGAGGGGAAACGGGGATCTGTTGACATCCAATCCCGAAGGGCGCCCACTGATCCATCAGTCCCAACCTCGTGAGTGTTCCGTTTCTCACCACGTCAATCCAGTGCCCACCTGTTCTCCAGGGTCGTCCCCATTCCCACCCCTGGGGGCGCCTTTCTTTCCACCGCTATTCCCCTCGAGGTTCCCTCTCGGCCCACATTGCCGGCGCCATCGTTGGAAGGTACGCTTTCTTCCCCGTCTGCGGGAGGCTCCTTTTTTCACCAGAACTTTACTGGGTGCCCCTTTCTCCTCCTACAGACCCCAGTCCACATGTCCGCTCACCAGCGGGCTGGGTCGCCGCCATCCCGAGTCCCAAGCAGCGCGCAGACACAGCAGCCAGCATTGAGCGAACCCTGACGACCACGTGGGTCGAAAGGGGCGGGGCCTCTCTCCGAAGTGCCCAAGTGGAAGGGGAGCGCAGGGGGTGTCGCTCGACGCCGTTTGCTCTGTTGGGCAGAAATGAGGGGTGTTTCCACTTATCTAGTGCAGACTAGCAAGAAAGGAATATATTACCAAAATGAGCTCCAGAAAGACGGCGATTCACTGTGCGAGGGAGTCAGAGCCGCGCCAGGTCTCGGCGAGCCTCCCCCACACTATCTCAGATATGAGTTGTTCCAACATCGTCTTAAAGGGGCAGTCACAGTGATAGGCTCTAACTCTTTTAAAGAGACAGGAAGAACGATTGGGCTGAAATTCTTAAAGAGGCAGGTAAGGATCCTGGTTGGCAGGACTGTGCTTGCAGCGATAGAATCTCTTCTGGAGAGGTCTAGATGCCTTGGAAATTTAAGACTTGAGAGGGAGAGTTCGAAAAATGGAGGAACGGACTAATTTTCCCAGCAGGGCTTTAAGTACCAGCTAGGGGCGGGGCTTCTGGATTCTGGTAGCGGGAAACACAAGGGGAGGAGCCTGCAGGTCTGTGGGGTGGAGCCTAGGAAGCGGGACACGCGTGGAACTGGAACTGTGCTGGCTAAGGGGCGGGGCTCGTGGATCAAAGGAGACTCATAAATGCCCTGGAGGATCTGGTCCGGTGCTTGAGAAATATCCCTTATGGCTTTGAGGAAGTTTGAAGGGTCAGAAGTTCTCATCGCCGACCCCTCCCTGCCCCGAGGCGCGTGTAAACAGCGGCACGTGGATGCGAATTTGGGGGACGCGCCCACGCCCCTTCCCACCAAAACTGCACCGCGTGGGGCGGCGGGTGGAGCCGCGGGACAGTGACTAAACAGGGTGACCCGACTGCATTCTTGGCCAGTGTGTCAGCGCCGTTTCCCGTCCCCTTTGTCGAGATTTCGGATCCAACTCCAGACTTGGGGTTCCCCCTTCCTCTGCGGCTTGCCAGAGCAGAAGGAGGGTCAAAGGGAATGGGAAATGTTCTTTCCGCCAGGGATCTCCAAACAGTGACCCGCCAGTGGGCGAGAGAAAGTTAGGGGAGCCGCCCCTACGGGCTCTGAGACTACAATTCCCAGATTATCCCAAGCTGCGAGGCGCCGACGTCGGTCGCGGGTGCTACTGGGGATTGTAGTTCAGCTCCATTGGGCTCTTGCTGGGAAATGCTGTATATCTTCATTCCGCCCCTTTTCACCCACCGCGAGACTGAAGTTCAGAGACCCAAAGGGTTACAATTTAGCCTTAAAGCTGTGAATTGGAGCCTGTGACTTTCCCCCAGCCTCCAATTTTCTACTCCTTTGGTCGCGTCCAAATTTTCACTTGGAAAGGGGAAACTGAGCCTGGAGGGGTGGGGAAGGGCTCAGGAGTTCGTCTTCTGCAGCTACCTGAGGTGGGAGTCTCTACCCTTCTGTGTCTTGCTGGCCGGCTCACCCTTAACTTCTGGACCTTGCTCTTCCTGTCTGTGAAATGGATTTAGAATGAATCCATATGGAAATGTCTGCGTCCTGCCCCCTTAGGACTACAAGTCCCAGGGTGCTCCAGGTGATATCTGCTCCCCCTCCCCTGCGGGGACCCGCCTCCTTTCAGCCGGAGTCACGTCGTCTAACCTGTTCCCAGCGCCTGCCCCGCCCCGTCCTCCGCTCCCAGCAGCTGGAGCTGGAGCCGGAGGAAGACCCCCCGGTGCCAGGATCTGCCCCGGACCGTGAGTTCCACCCTCCAGGGATCCAGCGACCCTGGAGGAACCAGACACCGCGTCCCTGGGGGGAGTGGGAAGGGACTTGGACGCCAGGTCTCAGGGCAGAATTTGGGGTGCGCAGATGCCAGGGTACCTGGAAAAGAGAACTAGGATGTCTGAATAACTGGGTGGAAGGAGAGAGGGTTTGTATGCCTGAGTTCTTCAATAGAGGACTCAGGTTCAAAGGGGTCCAGTGAGACGTTGTAGGTGGGATTCCTGAGTCTCTCGAGCTGCGGGCTCTTGGAAGTCTTCTGAATCCTAGGAAAATATTGGGGTCTCGGATCCCTGATTCTTAGGCAGAAGTGGGAGCTTGGACGAGAGGCTCTGGAATGGGTGGTCACCCCTACCGTCCTCCGGCTGCCTCCTCCGTTGGGCCCCTAGCTCTCTCAGCAGAATTAAGGGTGGGTCGGGCATAGTGGAACCTGGTCTCTGAAATGGAACGGGACAAGGACCCGGGGTCCCTCCGGAGGGTATGGCCCGGCCCTCTTCCCACTTTCCGGCTCTAGGGTGGGGGCAGGGGGTGAGAAAACCGGGGCAGTTCTCCAACCTCCCTTGTGCCGCTGAGCGAACCCCAACATGTCATTAACTGAGGCGTCAGACCTGCCTAACCAGAGCAGGGACGTCCGCCCCAGGGCGCCCCCTGGCGGGGGTGAGGGAGCCTCCCATTGCCACATGGGGATGAGAAACATCTGGGGTTTGTAGAGGTCATTCTAGAGCCTAGGGCGGAATTCCAGAATGCTGGTTTGGTCTGCCACTTAAGCGTTACACAAAGAGGAATTGGTAAACTGAGGCTTAGAGGTGACAGCAGAGTTGGGGGGTCAGGATTTGACCTCTTCCTTCCTCTTGTGGCATCTCTCTGGGGGGCAGGATTCCACCAGAGTGTCTAACTAACCTCCCTCCCAGAGCTCCTTGTCCTGACCCTGAAGTGAGAAATGTCACTTCCACTCCCACTGTATGACCTGAGGTATTGTGAGAGATAAGGGAGGGATAGAGGCTAATTCTGGAGGTGTCTGTCCTTGAGGCAGGGGGAGGGCAGGGGCAGGCAGACACCTCCCTCTCTCTCCCCCCTTTTCTCCACCTCCATGCGTCATGAGGGGGGATTAAACAGGGAGAGGGGTGTTTGCTAATGTCTGGGCTTGAAGGGCATTTGGTGGCAGCCCGAAATGAAGTTAAAAATAATAACTTAACTGCCAAAACAGGGCTCAGGTCATGCCAGGCTCAGCTCTGGCAGGGAGACAGGATGGATCCATTGTCTAGAGAAGTCTCAGGCAACTGCCCAAAAGCTGGACCTGTGAGTTACCAGTAAGGAGGGTTGCGACCCAGGGGAGGACTTCTCCCTACTAGTGGGGAAACTGAGACTGGAGGGCAGACGCTGCCCACACTCTGGGCTCTTGCCAGCTTCTGCCTGGAATCTTCCAAGGTTCTCCCTGTCCCAGTCCCCAAGTTACTGGGCATGATCACTGGGCAGAACTCCGGAATGTACAGGAGGAGTTTAGAACTCTGAGATCCTTGGGTCTGGCAAGCTGAGAGCAGAGGCATTGAAACTTAGGACTTTTAAAATCTCAGAGTTCAGAGGACCCTTTTGAGAGAAAAATTACTCAAGATCTTCAGCCCTCACGTGGCCTGACCTTGTCTTATCTTAATGAACTGCCAAGGCAGGCTGTTGATTTAGAATTCCGGATGTGTGAACTTTATTTCCTGCACACACTCTTCTTAACACTGTAGATCAATCAGGTCACCGGATCCTCACACCTTTTTGAGGTGAAGCTATTAATTCACCCATTATACACATGAGGCAACAGGTACAGAGAAGCTAAGTAGCTAGTGGAGGCAGAGGCTGAGAGGGGAAGTCCCTAGCCCATTCCACAGAGGGGAAAATAAGCCCCAGAGAAGGTGGGGCCTCGTCCAGTGATCGTGTCGGGACAAAGCTGTAGGATGCCCATCTAGGTGTTCCCAGCCTATTCGGGCGTCCTGACTTTGTTCCTACTGGGGACGACTCCTCCAGGAAGCCCGCGGGATCCTTAACCCCAAAGAACCTGGCTGGGGTGCAGAGGAGGCGTGAAGAGGGGAGCCCAGGGGAGGACACCTGGGGGCGGATGGGAGCCCGCGGGAGGGGGAGCTGAAGTTGGAGGGATGCCCGGGCTAGAGGACCTGAGGGCGGAGGGCGGGGGCAGGAGCCTGGGAACAGAGACGCGGCCCGCGCCCCGCCCTCGCGCCCCGCCCTCGCGCCCCGCCCGGCCCCGCTCCCCTGCCCCGGGAGGTGAGCACCTGCCCGGGCCCGCCGCGCATTCCCGAGCTCTGAGCTCAGTGGTGTCCGCCCGCGGGGCTGGGGTCGGGCGGTGACGGTGCGCCCTCTGGCGGTCCCGGCGCCAGCCTCCGGGACAACCCCACACCCATTGCTGGCATTTCCTTCGGATGTCGGCGTGGAATCTGAGAATCATGCAGTCCCCCAAAAGAACCGCTTACTGTCGAATGCTGGCACTGGAGGCCGCATAAAATTGATCGTTTTTATATTTTGACAGACGCAGTGGTTCCTGTGTATCTCTGAGATTCTAAAATCCCCGAGTTTTGATTCCTATAGCCTCTACTTTCTGAGGTCTCAATTCCCAGAACTCTGAATTCCTACTGCTCCTTCAGACCAGATGGATCCTCACAATAGTCCTATGAGGTGAACAGTTATTTATCCCCATTTTACAGATTAGGAAACTGAGGCCTGGCCAAAGTCTGACAGAGATCCTGCTGTACTTGAATAAGGGAGTCTGACTCCTTGCTCCTATTTTTATCTGCCAGAGACTTCGAAGACAGTGTGGTCTCTAAAAAGTGGAATAGGAAAACAATTCTGGGCTAGCCAAATTAGAGAATTCTAGAATGTTCCCAAGTTAGAATCTTGGACTTAGAACTTTCCAACAATTCTCAAGTTGAGGGATTCCGTCTGTGAAGAACTTTAATTACAATCTCAAGTTCCCTATATCTTCGGAATGGACGGCTCTTAGAGATAGAAAGGACTTCTCAGAATCGTTAACCTCCTCCTTCCACTGTGGGGAAACCGAGGCCCCAGGAGTGGAGAGGATCATCGCCCAAGGCCACACACTCCCAGTACACCCAAATGAGCCGCCAGCTCCAACAGGTTCTGTTTCCGTGGTTTCCCAGATGAAGGCTGCAGACAGCATGCCCCAGCCCGCCCTGCTGCCCACATCTTATGGCCAAAGCTAAGAGATGGATGTAGCAAGGAGGTGACAGGGCTGTCAGGCGTGGCGGCTACCATGGGGATGGAGATGGGGCTGGCTTGACCGGTTCCTGGTGGCCTAGGTCCCTCCCACTGGGCCAGTGGCCACAACTGCCCATCCAATCCCGGCCACCTCCCTGTTCCTCCTCCTAACAATGGGTCAGTGTGAGCCAGGCCTCCTCTGGATGGGGACTCTTGAGGAGAAGAAACTGAGCAGTCACTGCCCTCTGGGACTCCTCCAGTCTGGTGGAGAGGACATAGGATTAGCAAGTTAGATCCTGATGTGAAACCCAGCTCTACAGACTTCTTGCAGGGTGAACTTGAACAAATCTCTCTGTGCCTTACTTTCTCATCTGCTAAGGCGCTTTTGACCATGGAATGAGGTATGGAGCACAATGCATTTAGCGCAATTCTTGAAGGCAGTGACCCCTCAATCAGTCGTTCTTGTTTTTATTATATTAAACTCTTAAATAATGGGCATGGAGTCTGGGACGTGTGAAGCGGCACAACTATTACTGAAAAAAAAAAAATACCTCTAGCATTTAGCAGAGTCTTCTGGTCCCTAGGTGGTCCCTAGCACAGTAACTGATAGTTGCAATTTCATTCCATGTTCATTGGCATATGGTAGATAATCAATAGATACTCATAACTGGGCACGGTGGCGCACACTCGTAATCCCAGTGGCTCGGGAGGCTGAGGCAGGAGGATCGTGAGTTCAAAGCCAGCCGCAAGAAAATCGAGGCGCTAAGCAACTCAGTGAGACCCTGTCTCTAAATAAAATACAAAAAAAGGGCTGGAGATGTGGCTCAGTGGTCGAGTGCCCCTGAGTTCAATCCCCTGTATGCCCCCCCCCCCAAAAAAAAAGATGCTCATTGAAGGAATTCATTTTATTAGGACAGAGATAAAGAGATGAACAAGGAACCATGTAAAGAGAGAAAAGTGTCTCTCCCAGAGAAAAGTGTCTGGAGCCTTCTAGAACGGGTTTGGACTTCTAGGTAGTGAATGGACTGGGCTTTGAAGCAGTGGACATTTCCCATCTGGGAAGTGGAAGGGTAAAGCGCATCTGGCGGAGGAAAGAAGAGTAGAGGCGCTGTCGGGCTCCTGCAGGCACAGCGGTCCCTGAGGGCGGGGTCTGAGCCGGCTCCCCCACCACGCAGGCGCCCCGCTCCAGCCGGCACCATGGACAGCGAGGCATTCCAGAGCGCGCGGGACCTTCTGGACCTGAACTTTCAGTGTGAGCTGGGGTCGGGGGCGGGGCTTGCGGGGCGGGACGCTGCCAGGAGGCCGGGTCCTTACCTTCACTCCCGCCCGCCCAGCGCTGGCCATGAAGCACATGGATCTGAAGCAGATGGAGCTGGACACGGCAGCGGCCAAGGTGGACGAACTGACCAAGCAGCTTGAGTTGCTGTGGTCAGACTCGCCAGCTCTTCCTGGCCCGCAGGCTGAAGTCCCCCCTAGGGTGAGCCTGGTTCCTGCCCTGACCCCCCCAAGCCAGCTTCTTTTCTCCCCACACCCCAGGTCGGAGGCTTGGATTTCAGTCAAGGCTGCTCACTATGGTTGTGTAGGTCGTAGGTATTCAAGGACACTTGAAAGAGAGGACCGGTAGAGGTGGATGTCCTACAGGATCCCGGGAAGCAAAGGGGCTTTATCCTAAGTTGTGCAAACAGTGGCAGGCTAGCCTGAGCCCGAAGTCAGGGCTCCTTCCCCAACAGCACATCTGAGCTCACTGTGCCAAAATTTCCACCCTGGTGCCCTCCTCTGGGTTGAACTTTGATGACCTCTTCTGACTTCCCCCATAGACCCCTCTACTAACGTGTCCTTTCACCCCTCAATGCCCTGGCCTCCCACAGCTGTCCCGCTACAGCTCCAGCCCGGTCCCCGAGCCTCTCGGCAGCCGAGGGTCCCCCCGGAAGGCAGCCACGGACAGCGCAGACACCCAGTTCGGACGCTCCGAGAGTGCCCCGGCCCTGCACCCCTACAGCCCGCTGTCCCCTAAGGGCCGTCCATCGTCTCCGCGCACCTCGCTCTATCTGCAGCCGGACGCCTATGGTAGCCTGGATCGCGCGCCCTCACCCCGGCCGCGCGCCTTCGAAGGCGCCGCCAGCCCCCTCGGCCGTGCGCCCTCCCCGCGGCCGGGGTCAGGCACGCTCCGTCAGCAAGGTCCCCCCACGCCCTTCGACTTCCTGGGCCGCGCGGGCTCCCCGCGTGGCAGCCCTTTGGCGGAGGGGCCCCAGGCCTTCTTCCCCGAGCGCGGACCCTCCCCGCGCCCGCCTGTGGCCGCCTACGACACACCGTCGGCCTTCGGGAGTCCCCTGCTGGGCGCGGGCGGCAGCGCCTTCGCCCCGCCTCTGCGCGCGCAAGGTGAGTCAGGGGCCCTGAACTTGCGGGGTGACGGGGGCTGGGGTCCAGCCCGCCATCACATCCTCATGCGCAACCATCCACCCAGACGACCTGACGCTGCGCCGGCGGCCCCCGAAAGCCTGGAACGAGTCTGATCTGGATGTGGCGTACGAGAAGAAATCTACGCAGACCTCCAGCTATGAACGTGAGCGAGCGAGGCTGGGAGCTGGGGGACCCGAGGCGAGGACCCCCCCACCCCTGCTCTAATGATTCCTGCCCTTCAGGCCTGGACGTCTTTGCGCGGCCCGCCTCGCCCGGCCTGCAGCTGCTGCCCTGGAGAGAGAGCAGCCTGGATGGGCTGGGGGCCACCGGCAAGGTGAGGGACCAGTGAGGTCAGTTGAGGGAGTGGGACCAGCCTCCTCCTGGCAGAGCCTGGTCTCCTTGCGCCTCCTTCTTCATCCTGATTTCCACCCCTCCTGAGCCCTAACCCCTCTGGCTTCCTGCCTCCTCTCCCTTGTCCCTTCCCTTTCCCACCCGAGCCTCTGCTCCCTGCCCACGCCCACGTTTCCTCTCTCTATCCCCCAGGACAACCTCACCAGCGCCACCCTGCCCCGCAATTACAAGGTCTCGCCTCTCGCCAACGACAGGCGTTCTGACGTGGGCAGCTACCGCCGCTCGCTGGGCTCCGCAGCGCCGTCAGGCACTTTGCCCCGCAGCTGGCAGCCTGTCAGCCGCATCCCCATGCCGCCCTCCAGCCCCCAGCCCCGCAGGGCCCCTCGCCAGCGCCCCATCCCCCTCAGCATGATATTCAAGTTGCAGAATGCATTCTGGGAGCAGGGGGCCAGCAGGGCCATGCTCCCTGGGTCCCCCATCTTCTCCCGAGCACCCCCACCTAAACTGCCTCCTCAGCCCCAGCCGGCCCCCCAGACCCAACTGCAGCCCCAGCCACAACCCCAGTTGCCCCCCCAGCCCCAGCCCCAACCCCAGCCCCAGCCTCAGCCCCAGCCTCAGCCCCAGCCTCAGCCTCAGCCCCAGCCCCAGCCCCAGCCCCAGTCCCAACCCCAGGCCCCAGCCCACCAGGTCCCTCAACAGACATGGCCACCGGCAAATGAAGGTGAGTCAATAACGGGGCCCCAGAGGGCTGGTTGAAGGGAGGACAACGACAGGGACAGATCAGCTGGGAGAACATCTCCTTCTAGTCACTGTCCCTACAGAGAGTTAGGCCGGATGAACTTGGGAATTGGCACAGGAGCCAGGGATTGTACCATGGTTCAGCTGGGCCCTGGGGCCAGCCTGCCTGCTCCACACTGTGCGACCTCAGGTGTGGCACGTCACCTCTGTGGGCCTCAGTTTCCTTGAGTGTAAAAGCTGAACAATGAAAAACCTATCTTTTTTTAATAAGTTTTTTAAAAATTTTATTTTAGTTATCAATGAACCTTTATTTTTTATTTATTTATATGTGGTGCTGAGAATCGAACCCAGTGCCTCATGCATGCTGAGCCACAACTCCAGCCCCGATAGAACCTATCTTATTGGGAGATGGTATTAAACCATATCCAGTCCTTGAAATAGGGCCAATGCATATCCCACAGTAGCTATCATTTGTTATAATAATTATTTTTGATATGAGATCCATGGAGTTAAGCAGAGAGGATTTCAGCCTCTTTCCACCACTGACTTACTGTGTGACTCAGGATGAGTTACCTAACTTGTCTGAGTATCTGTTTGCCCATCTGTGAAGAGAGATTAATGTCTACTTTATAGGAGTGTGATAGGGATTGTGTCATAATAGTGATTGTTCCACTGGGTGCGGTGGAGCACGCCTAAAATCCCAGGAACTTGGGAGGAGGCTGAGGCAGGAGGATCACAACTCAAGGCCAGCCTCAGCAACTTAATGAGTTGTCAGCACCTTAGCAAGACCCTGTCTCAAAATTAAAATTTATATATATATACTCTTTATATATGGCTGGGGATGTAGCTCAATGGTAAGGTGCACCTGGGTTCAATTCCCAGTACAAAAAGAAAAAAAGTGATCGTTGCTATTTCCACCTGCTTGCTTGCTTTCTTTGGGACCAGGGATTGAACCCAGGGATGCTTAACCACTTAGCCACACCTCCAACCCTTTTTGTTTTTTATTTAGAGACAGGGTCTCACTAAGTTGCTTAGAGCCTTGCTAGGTTGCTAGACTGGCTTTGAACTTGCAGTCATCCTGTCTCGGCCTCCTGAGCCCCTGGGATTACAGAGGTGCACCACCACGCGCAGCTCGCACAGCCAGAGGGCAATAAGACAGAGAGAAGAGATCATTAAATGCTGGGATTCTACTTCTGGCAGAAATTTTCTGCCTGAGATGCTAGGAGAGGAAAGCCTGAAGATCTTGGAAAATCAAGTCTGTCATGGTTGCTAGGAGTAGACTCGAGTCAGCCAGCTGTGTGACTTTGGGTAACTCAGTTATTCTCATTGAGGTTCAGATTTCCTTCTCATAGTATGGAGACGATAGCCTATCTACTTCAGAAAGTAGTGGGGAGAGTTCAGCATGACCAGCATGTAAAATGCCAGGTGCATCCTAAGTGCTCAGTAAATGGGAGGTATGATTGTATATTATTCACAGTCCAGGGAACATGTAGCCCAGAGAGGGCAAGAAACTGCCCTGAGGTCACACAGCAAATAAGGTGGTGATTGCAGGCCCCGGAAGTTGTGGAGAGTCTTGGGGGCCTCCAGAGGACTTGTCCTCTGATTGGTTTCTTGTTCCTGCTAGGCCTCCTCAAACCCCCTGCCGAGACAGAGGCTGAGCCAGAGCTAGAGGGGCTGCTGACACCCGTACTGGAGGCTGGCGATGCAGATGAAGGCACTGTAACTCGGCCCCTCAGCCCCACGAGGCTGCAGCCAGCACTGCCCCCTGAGGCTCAGTCGGTTCCTGAGCTGGAGGAGGTGGCACGGGTGCTGGCAGAGATTCCCCGGCCCCTCAAGCGCAGGGGCTCCATGGAGCAGAGCCCTGCCGTGGCCCTGCCCCCCACTCACAAGAAGCAGTACCAGCAGATCATCAGCCGCCTCTTCCATCGCCATGGAGGGCCAGGGCCTGGGGGGCCTGAGCCAGAGCTGTCCCCCATCACTGAGGGATCTGAGGCCAGGGCCGGGCCCCCTGCTCCTGCCCCACCAGCTCCCATACCACCCCCAGCCCCACCCCAGAGCAGCCCAGCAGAGCAGCCACAGAGCATGGTGAGTAACACAAGGAAGCCGGGTGCGTCTGCTAGCGGCTGGGGCAGCGGCTGCAACAGGAAGCCTGCAGAGCAGGGCGCCTACGCACGAGGCAGCGCTCTTCCAGGCACGCGTCCGGGAGTCTGGGAATCCACTCTCCCCTGCTCTGAAGACGGAGTCTCTGGTCCCTGGGGCCATGTAGTTAAGGGTATTGCTGCAGAGCTGGCCCGAGTCCTGGCTGTGCGCCACTTACCCGCTGTGCATTCTTGGGTGAGACACTTAGCCTCTCTGGGCCTCAGTGTCCTCATTTGTGAATTGTGAGAATAACAGCCACCTCATGAGGTTGCCGTGAAGGTCAGGTGTGTCGAGTGGGTAGAATGGTGCCTGGCGCCAAACCGCTAACTGCCACCATTGTCATGTGCCCAGGGCACGGTCTCCTGCCGATCTTGGTATTGAGTGTGCGCCGTGGCTGGGGCGGTTGTAGTCAGATGGACTGTCCTGAACACCGAGTGTCCACGTGCCTGGGACAGTTTCCAGAGAAGTGGGCGTGAAGCAGACACCCCAGAATGCCCGTTCCCAGCCCCTCCAGGGTAGAGCCAAGGAACACACAGGCTCAGGAACCTGAGATCGAGAGGGAAAGAATGATATCTCGAAATGGGAGAATTGTCCCATCAAAGAATCGCAATGTCCTGGCCACAAAGAACTTGAAAAGACCCAGAATTCAAGAATTAAACTCTTGCCGGGCACGGTGGCACACGCCTGCTATCCCAGTGACTCAGGAGGCTGAGGCAGGAGGATCACGAGTTCAAAGCCAGCCGCAGCAACTTAATGAGGTGCTAAGCAACTCAGCGAGACCCTGTCACTAAATAAAATACAGTAAAGGGCTGGGATGTAGCTCAGTGAAGCACCCCTGGGTTCAATCCCTGGTACCAAAAAAAAAAAAAAAAAAAAAAAGAAACTATCACAACCTCAGGGCAGTAAAATATTGGAATTCTAGAACACAGGAAGTTTAAAAAACAGGATCCTAGGATTATAGTTAATATTGCAGACTCATTGTTAATGATTTTTGAAGTTACCAAAACTGAAAATCAAAAATTCATAATTTGAATTATAAAGTCACAGGTTAGTGCACTACTAGGTTGTAATACAAGAGCTATTTATTTATTTGTTATTGGTTCCAGAGATTGAAATCAGAGGTGCTTTACCACTGAGCCACATCCCCAGCCCTTTTTATTGTTTTATTTGGACATAGGGTCTCACTAAGTTGCTTAGGGCCTCCATAAATTTCTGAGGCTGACCTGGAACTTGTGATCCTCCTGTCTCAGTCTCCTGAGTCACTGGGATTACAGGCAAGTGCCACCATGCTCATTAATATTTAATATTAATCAAATAAAATTAACATTTTAATTAATTAATTAATTTAAAAGTCATTTAAAAATTTTTTTAGTTGTCAATGGGCTTTTATTTTATTTAAAAAAACAGGGGCCAGGGTTGTAGCTCAGTGGTAGAGCATTTACCTAGCACTGTGTGAGGCACTGGGTTCAATTCTCAGCCCACATAAAAATTAAAAAAAAAAATAAAGTTGTCCATCTACAACTACAAAAACATTTTTGAAAAAGAGTAATATTTTCAATTAACACTTTCTATAATAAAATAATATATAAACAACATAGAAAACATGGGAGAAACAGAAATCAATAAGAAGGGCAAAAATCTCAGTACTCAGGACTATGCTAAACATTTTGATTATTTCCTTCAGGCTTTTGCAATGAAATGCTAACAGCAAAATATGAAAGTCCTCAGTCCTAGAATCTCAGGATTGCAAAACCCTGACCCCTCCACAATTTGAAATAGTACAGCTTAGCATTTCTACAATCACAGCATATTGGAAACTTGAAATAACAGGGCATATCTGTAATCCTAGCCACTCAGGAGGCTGAAACAGGAGGATCACAGGTTTGAGGCTAGCTTGGGCAACTTAGCAAGAACCTGTCTCAAAAAAATTTTTAAAGGAGCTGGGGATTGTAGCTCAGTGGTAGAGCTCTTGCCTAGAATGCACCGGGTCCTGGGTTCAATCCCCAGTACTGGAAAAAAGAAAGGAAAGAAAAATAACTGAGCATCAGAAGACTTTGGATTCGGTGCCTCTTAGGATCTCTAAATTCCAGAATCTTGCAATCATTGAAATGCTGGAGACAACCAAGACCAGAATAACTAACACTGCATACACACACACTCCGTGCAAATCAATCGTCTGGTAGGAAAGTTAAAAATAAGAAAGCACAAGGAATAATATGATAAATACTCACATTCCAAACCTCTGGAATTGAGACCTGGTAACATCTTGCCATGCTTGTCATTTTACCTATATGTTTTAATATGGATCTTATTTTGTATATTCATATATATGCGCGTGCACATACATGTGCGTGCACGTGTGTCTGTGTGGATAGGGAATAACCGGCTTCCACAATCATTGCCTTGAAGGTCTAGAATTACTTGGCCCACTCCAAGGCCTCTCAGCCACTCGCAGGTCTCGGGGCTCAAGATCCAAAGTTATGTACTGTCACAGGGACCTGAAGCGTCTGGGAGGACGTGGCACCCCAGCCCCTCTGGACTGGGACTCACCTCCCTCCTGGGTGCGAATCCCAGCCCTCCCCCTGTGTAGATGCGTGATCTGGGTGGCTGCCGCCGGGTTCTTAAACCTGGGGTCCCCCGCGGCCCCGTAATGGGTTTGCAGTGCCAACAATCCCTCCTGGTCTCTGAGGTCCCCACCCTGTCCCGCAGGAGATGCGCTCAGTGCTGCGGAAGGCGGGCTCCCCACGCAAGGCCCGGCGGGCGCGTCTCAACCCGCTCGTGCTGCTGCTGGACGCGGCGCTGACCGGGGAGCTGGAAGTGGTGCAGCAGGCGGTGAAGGAGGTGAGGGGCACTGAGCGGGAGGGCGCGGGTGTGGGGAGGCATCCACTGGACTGAGTCCCTTCGCGGTCCACCAGATGAACGACCCGAGCCAGCCCAACGAGGAGGGCATCACCGCACTGCACAACGCCATCTGCGGCGCCAACTACCCCATCGTGGACTTCCTCATCGCCGCGGGCGCCAACGTCAACTCCCCTGACAGCCACGGCTGGTGAGGCCTAAGCCGCAGGGGGCGGGCGGGGGCGTGGGTGGCCGGCGGGCTGGCGCGGCCCCCTCACGCTTGCCTCCCGTGCCTAGGACACCGCTGCACTGCGCGGCGTCGTGCAACGACACGGCCATCTGCACCGTGCTTGTGCAGCACGGCGCCGCAATCTTCGCCACCACTCTCAGCGACGGCGCCACCGCCATCGAGAAGTGCGACCCCTACCGGGAGGGCTACGCCGACTGCGCCACCTACCTGGCAGGTGCGGGCCTGGCTGGGGCTCAAGGGCTGGCCGCTGCGCAGGCTACGCCCAACGGGGAGAGGAGGACCTGGGTGCCGCACCAGCCCCTTGGCGGGATCTTGGGAGAGAGGGAAGTGGGATGGAGCACCTGCAGGGAGAGGCGTGGCAGTGGGGGGCTGTGCCATTTTTAGGGAGAAGGGGGACCCAGGCAGTGCCATCAGCTGGACACCTGCAGGGAGGGCGTGGCGGTGGAGATAGTGCTGCTCCGCTGCCTTCTCGCCTGGGGTGGGAAGTCGGAGTTTCAGCTGCACCACGTGCCTGGCACAGGGCTGAGCAGGTGGCTCTACCACCTGCCTGAGACACAGCACTACACACCTGGCAGGTGAGAAGCCGTGCTGCTGGGAGACCTAGGGACTGCTCCTCTTGAGGGGGGTCTAGAGGCTGTACCATCTCTGGGGGCCGGGCTGCATCACCTAGTGCCCCTCCCCCAGGGAGGGCGAGTAGCGGGAAACCTCGGGGATTAGCGTGGGGTCTCTTCTGCACACCTGGAAAAGCAACTTCTATCATAGTTTGGCGTGAGGGACCATGGACTCCAGTGATTCAACAGTGTACACCGGGGAATGGGGGACGCTGACCCGCGTCCTGGGTCCTGGAATGTTAGAGGCTGCCAATTCCGGCATCTGACTTTCCCTCTGGCTCCCGTCCCCTGACATGGGCATGCACAACTTGGCTAGTCCCGCTGTGCGGAAAGTGCCAGGTCCCAGGTCAGCCACTATCCCCAGCGGGCGCCACTTGGCGGCGCTTAGCCGGGCTCTCACGGTGGCGATCGTGGCCTTTCAGACGTGGAGCAGAGCATGGGGCTGATGCACAGTGGGGCGGTGTACGCTCTCTGGGACTACAGTGCCGAGTTCGGGGACGAGCTGTCCTTCCGTGAGGGCGAGTCTGTCACCATCCTGCGGAGGGACGGGCCGGAGGAGACCGACTGGTGGTGGGCCACGCTGCATGGCCAGGAGGGCTATGTGCCGCGCAACTACTTCGGGGTGAGGACCTCGTGGCGGCAGTGTGGGGCGGACCTCACAGGAAAAGGGAGGGAGAAGCCCAGCCCAGGGGAATGGGAAGCCGCAGAAGGGTCCCCCCTGGGTGGAGGGAGAAGCAAACCCGCCGTGGTAACGGTGGGGAAGGGAGTCGGGGGAGCAGGTGAGGAAGAGCCTGTCAGGGCTGGTGCTTTGTGAGGCCCTCACCCGTACTGCCATTTGGTTCCTGCTCGATCAGGTGTTTCTGCTGGGCTGGGGGGTGTGGCCTATCTAGCTGGGCAAGGTTCTGGGTTCCATTCCTAACCCTGCAAAAAAAAAAAAAAAAAAAAGTTTTATTATCATCCCCGATTATTTTGATGGGGAGGTTAAAAGAATCCCATCTGATTGGGATGAACCCAACTACTATGTATAACTATAAAGTTTAATTAAAAAGAATGAAAAGGTTTTTAAAAAATCCCACCTTAGTGATGAGGAAAAGGTAAGGAATTGTACATTATAGCTGTGCACTCTGGCACCTGAATGTGACCCCAGCGACTGGCGAGGCCGAGACAGGAGGGTGCCAAGTCTGACACTCCTTGGCAACTTAGTTGGTCCCTCTCTTGATAAATCAATAGGGCGGGGGCTGGGGCTCAGCAGTAGGGTGCCTTAGGAGGGTGCCTTGGAGCAGAACTCTAACTTCTATAAAGTTAGAGAAGATTCTCCCAGGAGTGAGGGGTCCATTATCTTCCTGGGAAAGAATATTCGGGTAGAGCTGGGATTCAGGAGAAGCCCCGGTGGTGGGAGAAACAGGCATCGCCTTCATGGTCGATGAAGAGCCTCAGGATACCCGCTTCCGTCATGGCTGCTGGTGCGAAGGCCTTGTGTGTTGGGGTTCTGGGTTCAGACTTGGGGTTCTGGGTTCTGGGGGGGGGGCCCATGAGGAAGGATGGGGGATGGAGGCAGCCCAGCTCTGTGGGGTGGGTGTTGGGCAGGATGAAGGTTGGGAGCCCCTGATGTCTGCCTGAAGGTCTGCTTCCCTCAGCTCTTCCCCAGGGTGAAGCCTCAGAGGAATAAAGTCTAGCAAGACAGAAGGATGTTCTCCCAGGCGACGAGAGCAAGCTGGCCTGCCCTCGCCCCAGGCCTCCCACTCCACATACTGCCGTGTTTACCGTGCCCCCAGCCCTGCAGGGGTGGCCGTGGGGCCCTGGCCACCAGTTCTCAGCTCTTCCAGAAGCCCGGGGAGGAAAACTTCAGCCTTAAGTCTAGGAATCTGCCTTATCCATGGGAGGTCCGAGGGGCAAGGCTGGGAATCTTGGGGGTAGGAGAGCCTCTGCATTTGCCAAGGCAGATCCCGTCCAAAGTGCCTCCTGCCCCAACTGCCAATCACTCCTCGCTGTCTGCAAGCCAACCCGCCATCCCAGCTGAGCCTGGGATTTGTGACCCCACCAACTGACTTTCCTGGAGTCACCTCCGATCCTGTGTCTCCCAGAAGCCCTGGGGTTCGGGGGGAGGCCTGTTGATTTCTACCAGCATCCTCCCCCCTCTCTCCCCAGTCAAGTGCCTTCACAGAGTGCTGGTTTTATGTTTATAACATAAATGGGGAACTTTTTCTTTATAAATAAAGGTAGTTTGCACAGAAATCGATTCCCTTCTCTTTTGATTCTGTTCTGACTTAATAAATGCTCACTTTGGGCAAACCAGTGTGTTTTTTGTTTGTTTGTTTTGTGACTTTGGGGATGTGGGGCCTCCGCATGTTGGGCAGGTGCTCTACCACTGAGCTATGCCCTCATCCCCTGGCAAAGCAGTCTTAAAGCGGTCACTTTCTAAGGGACTTCCCTGACCAGAGGTGAATCCTTCCTCTTTTCTGTGCTTAACATTCCTCTTTTGTATCTTTTATTTTATAGTATGTATTAGTTAGCTTTTCGCCACTCTAACAAACTACCCAAGGTAAGTTAACTTTATAAAGAAAAGAGATTTACTTAACTCACAGATTTGGAGCCACATCCGCAGCCCTATTTTGTATTTTATTTAGAGACAGAGTCTCACTGAGTTGCTTAGTGCCTCACTTTTGCTGAGACTGGCTTTGAACTCTCAATCTTCCTGCTTCAGCCTCCTGAGTCTCTGGGATTACAGGCTTGCGACACCACACCCAGACATATGCAGAGTCCTAAAGCCCAAACACCATGGCACAGGCTCTGGCACAAGGGCTGCTGGTGCTTGACCAGAGGGTGTGCAGGAAGGAGGTGTGTCTCCTTGGGGTGGGTTATGTCACTAGGGTCCTGTGTTTGATTCCTACCAGTCTCCTGGCTGCAGTTCTTCCACCAGCCCTCGGCCTGACGCTGTGGCCACCCTAAGCTCTACCTGCTCAGCCCTTCATATATCTGAGTGACATAAACCTAGCTTGGAAGGAAGGAAGAAAATCTAGATTTATCACTGGAGAAATTTAGGAAAGATTCTCTGCTTGCTGGGCCTGTTTCTCCATCTTAAATGGATCATGGTAGTATCTTAGGGATCATCATGAGTATTCAGTCATTCATTCCCATTTTTGAGCACCTATTGTTTGCCATTGTCTGAAGCTGGGAACACAGCAGTGAACAAGGAGACTAAGGTCTCTACTGTCAAATTCATACACTGTGGACCTTTGACGATATTAAACAAGGATTACTACTTTCTGTGAGTTGGCTAATGAGTTGTTTTCACAGAGTCCTCAATTTTAGAGAGACATTTTGAAATACTTATGGATGAAATGATACGTGAGATTTGCTTCAAAATAACGGTCTGGGGGGTAAGGGGGTGCGTAGAAGAGGCAAGATGAGCCCAGAGTCAAATACTGCACAGTATGAGTATGTGGGGTTTGTTCTACTCTTCTTTCAACTGTGTGTTTGAAATTATCCTTGACACAGTTATAAAATGTCCCAGCTGACTGGGCACGGTGGCACATGCCTGTAATTTCAGCAGCTCAGGAGGCTAAGGCAGAGGGATCCTGAGCTCAAAGTCAACCTCAGCAAGTTAGCGAGGCCCTAAGCAACTCAGGGAGATCCCGTGACAAAATAAAATACAAAAAAAGGGCTGGGATGTGGCTCAGTGGTTAAGCACCCCTGGGTCCACTCCCCAATACCCCCCAAAAAAAAAAAACAGAAAGAAAGAAAGAAAGAAAAAGTCCGTGGGAGACACACAAAGTAAAAATAAATAAATAAATAGATAAATAGATAAATAAATAAATAAATAAATAAATAAATAAAATGATGAGCAAAATCTACTTCAGATTCAGTGGTGACCACCATGAGAGAAAAACCAAGTCATGGGGAGGTGGTGAAGCCCTTGTGCCAGGTTGGGAGGTGTGTTTCCTGTGGCTGCCGTAGCAAATGTCCCAGACTCTGTGGCTTAAAATCACATATTTATTTTCCCCACGACCTTTGGCACCAGGGGTGCTTAACACTGAGCCACATCCCCAGTCCCCCTTTATTTTATTTAGAGACAGGGTCTTGCTGAGTTGCTGAGGCTGGTTTTGAACTCAAGGTCCTCTTGCCTCAGCCTCCCAAGCCACTGGGATGACAGACAGGCGTGCTCCACTGTGCCCAGCTTTCTGACTCTTTTGAAGGTCGGAAGTCCCAGTTCACTAGCACTGGGCTGAAACCAAGACCTTGGCAGAACCATCTTTCCCAGAGGCTCTTGGGAGAATTCATGCCCTTCCTTTCTGGCGTCCAGAGCCGCATTCTTTGCATTCCTTGGCTCCTGGCCCCTTCCTTCACCTTTGAAAGGAATCTTCCTGTTAGAGTTGGATTTGAGATGATGTTTAGGGGCCAGAGACACTCCAGCATCAGCTCCCTGGCTCCTGATCCCAGGGCTCTGTGTGCCAGGCAAGCCCTCCACACAGAGCTGTCCCCCCACTCCCCAAAGAAAACCGCAATTGCAAAGACCCGGAGCAGGATATTGCCAGTCGGTCATTTCGTTCTAAACCCCCCAGGTGGTAATTCTCTCCCCTGAGCATAAGCGGGGTATAGTGACAAAGTCTAAGAAACAGAACACAGAAGGAGCACTTCTGAGATGAGGTTCTAAAAGTCAACAGTAACTTCCATCTTGCTTCCATATCTCTCTGGCTCTTCTTGACATAGTCAGGAACCTCCAGGAAAAACAGGACCCCTTACGGACAAAGGGATAAACATCTCAGGGGAAATAAGACAGCCAATCGAGCTCTCAGTCTTAAGGGGTTAACAGCCATACTAGAGAATTAGGAGTTCAAAGGTAAGCTGGTCTCCAAGTCTGTGGCAATGAGAAGATGGGAGGCGGAAAATTCAGCTGGGCCTTCTGAGCCTCTGTGGTCAGCAGCAATGAACGCCAGCTCCAGCGGAAGTGGGGTCTGCGCTATTGGAAAAAAATATCACAGACTTTCCCAAATGGCAAAGGCAGTGCCAGATGCTGAGAAACCAAAGCGTATGTGAAACAGTCACCTTTACCTTATCAGCCTAGGAAAACGCACACCTCTAGATGGACACAAGATGGTACTGAGCCAAGGATGGAGGCGTTGGAGCTCTCCTGAAATCCCAGCAGCAGGGGTGGCGGGTGGGGCTGAGGCAGGAGGATCCCAAGTTCAAAGCCAGCCTCAGCAACTTAGTGCGGCCCTAAGCAACTGAGCGAGACCCTGTCTCTAAATAAAAAAAATATTTAAAAAGGGCTGGGGATGTGGCTCAGTGGTTATCACCCCTGGGTTCAATCCCCAGTACCAAAAAGAAAAAAAGATGGTAATGACTGTGACCCCTGATGAAGAAGAGCACAGGCGCAAAAGAAGTCCCGACTCTGCATGTGATGACATCAGGAGACCGAGTTCCTGCCTCCCGTACAGACCTTTAAAGCCCTTCCCTCCTGGTCTTTGCTGGAGTTGGCACAGGCTCAGGGCTGCCTGCCTTCTGGCTCAAGCAGACCTCATTCCTACTATAGTGCTGCCTGAGCTCAAAGTTTCTGAGTCCAGTGTTCATTCCTAAAACTCTGGATCCAAGAACCTGATCTGGTCACATTCTAGCTTTCTGGCTTTGATGAGACAAGCTGCCCTTGAAAACGCCTGCAAGGCAGGGGCCAGGAAGGACCTGAATCCTATAGCAATCCCCTCCAGGGACCGTTTCCCAGCGGACCCTTTCCCAGTGGGGCTTTAAGATGACCGCAGCTGTGTTCAGCTCCAGATCTACAGAAACAGATAATAAGCCAGGCACAGTTCACACTAATAATCCCAGTGACTTGGGAGGCTGAGGCAGGAGGATCGCAAGTTCAAGGCCAGCCTCAGCAACTTAGTAAGACCCTGTCCCAAAATTTAGAAAAAGAATTGGGGATGTAGTGGTAGAGCACCCTTGGGTTCCATCTCCGCTGCCACAAAATAAGCTTTTTTTTTAAAGGCTAGAGAAATAGTTCAGTGGTAGAGCACTTGCCTAGCATGCGTGAGGCTGTGGGTTCCATCCCCAGCACGCACACACACACACACACACAAAGAAATGAGAGAAATGCTGTTGTTTGTAACTGAGATATTTGGGGTAATTTATACAGAAACGGTTAACTACTGCAAGAGGGCCTGTTGCCTGGATGGCAGAACCAGAGGCCCATGTGTGCCTGGAGGAGTGGGGTTGAGGGAAAACAGCAGAAGATGACGTCAGGGAGGTAACAGGGTATTTAGCACAGAGCCTGGGACATGTAACTCCAGCATTCTATTTTATTTAATTTTAAAAATTATTCCTGGTGCTAAGGATTGAACCCAGGGTCTTGTGCATGCTAAGCATAGGCTCTACCTGTGAGCTGCAGTCACAGCCTGGCCCTCAAATATATAATTTACAGAACTGTCACGAGGATTCAATGACATGATCCTTCTTCTCTCCCACCCTAGCCTTGGCCCTGACTGGCTTCTGTTTGTCAGTCTTATTTCCTCCAGTTTATGTGTCACAGGGCACCTTAAGTGACTTATGAGTTCAAAATGCAAACGTGACCATTGCCCTCCACAGCTGAGACCCTACTGTATGCCAGGCATGGCTGTAGGCTCTACAGATCCGGAAGTGAATAAAATGAAGAAAATTTTTGTTCTCTTAGAGTTGACATTCTAAACAAAATAAATAACCATGGCTAGATGGGCTCTGAAGAAGAATGAAGCCAGCAAGGGAAATGTAGAGTGTGTGCGTGGAAGCATGCAAAGGTCTCATTGAGAAGGTGACTCTTATTTTCTCTGGTTGGGGATTGACCCCCAGAGTGCCCTACCACCAAGCTATATCCCCAGTCCTTTTTATTGTGAGACAGGTTCTCGCTAAATTGCTGAGACTGGCCTTGAATTTATGATTCTCCTGCCTCAGCCTCCTGAGTCACTGAGATTATAGGAGTGTGCCACTCTGCTGAGCTGAGAAGGTGACATTTGAGCAAAGACCCAAAGGAGGTGAGTGAGCCGACCATCAGGGGCAAGAGCACTCCAGGCAGAGGTAGCTGGGATGGGTCTGGTGTTCGGCTCCTACAGCAAGGAGGCCGGCCTGGTGGAAATGAGTGAGTTGAGGGAGACAGAAGGAGATCAGAGAGAGATGAGATGGGTTGGCACAAGGGCAATGAGGAGTGGGCTAGTTTGAGAGGGTTCTGAAGGCCGCAGGAAGGAGCTCTGATCTGGACCCGCCTGCCCATCCAGCTGCACTACCTTCTACTCTCCGTCCTAGTCTCTGAGCTCTAGCCACAGTGGCTTCCTTTCAGGGTCTGCTCTCTTCTGGTCTCAGAGCTTTTGAATATGATGGTCTCTTCCTATAACACCCTTCCCACTTCCTTCCTCCACCCCCATGGGCTGGATAGCTCCTTCTCATCCTTTCTGGCTCCACCCAAACCTCAGTTCTTCTAGGAAGACTTTCCTGATGACTCTGGTCAATATACTCCACAGACCATAGCAGGAATCCCGGTAAAGACTTTATGGTTTTCTGAAAATTTCCTTCACAGTATATGCCACACTTACTATCATATATTTTGTTTGTTTGTTTGTTTGTTTTTGGTACCAGGGGTTGAACCCAAGGGTGTGATCCCTAACCCTTTTTATATTTTATTTAGAGACAGGGTCTCACTAAGTTGGTTAGAGATTGGCTTTGAACTTGTGATCCTCCTACCTCGGCCTTTAAGATGCTGGGATTACAGGCATCTGCCACCACACCTGGCTTCATATGCTTCTTGTACATTTAATATTGTTCTTTTTTTTTTTTTTTTTTTTTGGGGTGCTGGGGATCGAACCCAGGGCCTTGTGCTTACAAGGCAAGCACTCTACCATCTGAGCTATCTCCCCAGCCCCTTAATATTGTTCTTTGAGGACAGGAGCCAGAGTAGTCATGGACATGTTCCCGGACAGGATCTGGAACACAGCAGATGCCCCATAATTATTTGTTGAGCAAACAGAAATTAGCACTTATCAAATGCTTAGTGTTTGCTAAGTCCAGCTTTAACTGCTTTATAGGCGTTAATTTAAGCAGCACTTACATTGTAGATCATTTAATTGTTCCTTCTTTCCAGCTATTGAGGTGGAATCCCAGAGAAGTAGTTTGATCAAGGTCACAGTTAACAGTGGAGTCGGGATTTGAACCCAGGTGTTCTGATGCAGAGCCCACACCTTAGACACCAAACCGTGTGCCTTTCCATTATTTCCTGATTAAAAAAGCACAGAGTGGCAAAGAGTGGGCACTGGATAAACAGGAGGAACTATTTCTAAATTACTTATCCCAAGATTAGGACACAGCAAGTAGTTTATAAATGCATGTTTGTCTGATACGGCAAAACCATTGCTAACTTTTGGCCTCGAAAGTGTTCCTAATTTCCCTGTCATTCTCTCCTAGAATCTATTCACTACTCAATCTGAGCAGGTACAGTAAGATCTAATCCACCCCACTCCCATGTTGGGGACTGAACCCAGGGGTACCCTACTAGTAAACTAAGTCCCTAGGCCTTTTTAAGTAATTAATTTAGCTACTTGTATTTTGAGACAGGGTCTCAGTAAAGTTCCCAGGATGGCCTCGAAGTTACGAGCCTCTCGCTTCAATCTCCCGTGTTGCTGGGATTACTGATCTGCGCCCACCGGAAGATCTGAGTAATGGATTGAATCGATTCTCTCGGCTCTCTTCTGTCTATGTTTTGTACCTGGTCCTCGACGATCCACAGCAATGCCTCCGACACCGCCTTTCCCTGAAATCCGCTTTTGCGTCTCTATGCGCATGCGCAATATCCCGATTGGCTCCGTCCCAATGGAGTGACGGGCACGTTCAGCCAATGGTGTACTGACGAAGGTGGAGCAGTTTCTCCAGGACACCCCCCCACGTCCCCGCCCCTCGCTGAATATTCATAAGGAAGGCGAGCCCGCTCCTCTGCACGCCGCGGCCGCCGCCATGAAGTGAGAGTGGGGCGGAAAATAGCGGTTCGGGGTCGGGTGCGGGGGTCTGGAAGATGAGGGTCCGGTGGACGCGCGTGAGGACCCGGCCGGGCGAGGGGAGACTGAAGGGGTGGCGTGGGGATGGCTGCGGGGACCGGCGGGGCGGCGATGAGACCGTGGGGAGGAGACGCGGAGGGGGTCGAGGGTCTCCTGGGAAACCTGGGGACGTCGGACCTCACGGCGGGGGAGTGTGGAGGCTGGAGAGGGGCTGAGGGGGCGGGGACTGACCCCACAGCCCCCGCCGCCAGGCTCAACGTGGACGGGCTGCTGGTCTACTTCCCGTACGATTACATCTACCCGGAGCAGTTCTCCTACATGCTGGAGCTCAAACGCACGCTGGACGCCAAGGTGGGTGGGCCCGGCCCGCGCTGCCCTCTTGACAGGTAGCGCCGTTTGTGGGGATCTAAGGCTGAGATTGCAGATCGTTGGGTTTTAAAAATCCAAGGCTTTCTGGGCGCGGTGGCTGGCGCCTGTAATCCCAGCGACTCGGGAGGCTGAAGCAGGAGGATCGAAAGGTCGAGGCCAGCCTGGGCAACTTAGCGAGACCCTGTCCCAAAATAATAAAAATAAAAGGACTGGAGATGTAACTTGGTGGAAGAGCGCCCTTGGGTTCAGTCCCCATGCCGAAAAAATCAATCTATCTGAGGTTCTCAAGATCCAGGAGTCCAAAATCTCCTGTTATCTAACAATGGTTTGAGCTGGGGGTGTAGCTCAGTGACAGGACACTTGCCTAGCATGGGTAAGGCCTGGGTTCAAACCCCCAGGACTGCCAAAAACAAAAACAAGAAGCTGAAACAGTAAAGGTTAATAGGAGCAGCTGAATTGCCCAGTACTTACCAATATACAGACTTTGGAGTGGGTGCTACCTGGTTTGGAATGCTGGACGCACAGGCTGTCAGCCAGGCACCCTTGGGAGAATCACTTAACCTCCTGCCATGGTTTCCACCTCTGTAAAGTGGAGCTAGCACTTTGCTAGCATGTGTGAGGCCCTGGGTCCCATTCCCAGCAGCTTGTGCAGGGCATGGACACACACACACACACACAGTAACTTTCACCTCAGGGTGTTGTTGTTAATACACAAAAGGCAGCAGTTCCCAAGTGAGGATGGTTTTGACCCCCAGAGGACATTTGGCAGCATCTGGGTATATTCCTGGTTGTCATCCCAGGAGGAAAGGAGCTACTGGCATTGGGTAGGTAGAGGCCATAGGTGCGAGACATCCTGCAGCTCACAGAACAGCTTCCCCATAACCCAAGTATTTTTTTGGCCCCAAATATCAAAGATATTTAGACATAGCACTAAGCACACAGTAAGTGCTTGGAAGCTTTTGCTAAACTAGAAGAAAAAGTGTTCATTGTACTTTATATATGTGTTTTTTTCTTTTTTTGGGGGGGGGGGGTTACCAGGGATTGAACTCAGGGGTACTCAACCACTGAGCCACATCCCCAGCCCTTTTTTGTATTTTGATTTAGAGACAGGGTCTCACTGAGTTGCTTAGCACCTTGCTGTTGCTGAGGCTGGCTTTGAACTGGAGAGCCTCCTGCCTCAACCTCCCGAGCCACTGGGATTATAGGCATGCGCCACCCTACCCGGCTATGTCAGATATTTAACCCACAGTTTCTCATATGTCCTCATTGTCATGCTGAGTAAGGGCGTAGTGTTAGGCCTGTTTTGGAGATGAGAATACTATGGCCCAGAGAGGGACACGTACTTACCGAAGACCACTCAACAAGGAGTGACAGAAATGAGGTGCAAACCCACTGCCCCTGGGACGCAGACCTTAATTTCTGTGTTGTCTTGATGGTCTCAGGTGGTGGCAGTTGAGGTAGGGTCCCCAAAGTTCGTGTTTCACGTTCTGAGAGTCAGCGTCTGTCTTTCCTGCCCCAACACACAGGGTCATGGAGTCCTAGAGATGCCCTCGGGCACTGGGAAGACAGTGTCCCTACTGGCGCTGATCATGGCCTACCAGCGGGTAAGTGACCCCCTGAGCCCAGGGAGAGGAAAGGTGCTGGACCAGAACTGAGCCCACTCGTCCTTGGCAGGCATATCCACTGGAGGTGACCAAACTCATCTACTGCTCAAGGACAGTGCCAGAGATTGAGAAGGTAGGCTGGAGTGGACCCCATGCCCATCCCCTGCTCTTCCAGGACATCTCTGGTCCCCTGGTGGTTGCCCTTCCTAGCCTAATGTGGTTGGGAAGCTGGCGAAAGGCTGGGACCTGGCAGGGCAGGGGCTGGAGCTTTCCGAGGCACCAAGCCCCTGCCCCTCGACTATTTGAGCAGGTGATTGAAGAGCTTCGCAAGTTGCTCAGTTTCTATGAAAAGCAAGAGGACGAGAAGCTGCCATTTTTGGGGCTGGCTCTGAGCTCCCGCAAGAACCTGTGTATTCATCCTGAGGTGATTACCCATTCCTTCCTCTTGCCCTGAGTCCCAGGTCCATTCAACCACAAGTCCTAGGTGCCCAGATGAGAGCTTCTCAGGGAGTATGAGAACTTCTCAGGACGTATGTGGGGGCTGTGAACAGAATTTCCTTATCAAATTCTTATTTCTTATTCATGGCCCAGGTGAGTGTACCTCCTCCTGGGAACCTGCTTATCTCCTCCAGCTCCCCAAGTCTGGCAGGCCTGACTTCCTGGCTCTGAAATTTATTAACCATGTATTTTTGGATAGGTGATTTGGGGCACCTGGGTCTCAGTCTTCCCTTCTATAAAATGGGTATAATTAAGCATCTGTCTCATACAGTTGATGAGATTGGGTGAGATGGTACAGTCGAGACCCTTAGCAGTACAAAGAGCTAAAAGAGTCTTAGAAATTATGATGTTTTTATGCATAATATATGGCATAGAATATTAGTTATTAAATTGTTATAGAACTGTTGCACTTAGCATGTGCTAGGTATTTCTAAGTGCTTGCGGTGCGGCCACTCATGGAATGCATGTCACATTATGTGTAAGAATATATGAGAAGTCTGGGCTGGGGACATAGCTTGGTTGGTAATGCAAGCACAAGGCCCTGGGTTCAATCCCCAGGACCGGGAAGAAAAAAAAAAAAAAAAAAGAATATATGAGAAGTGGTACATACATGGGATGATAAAAAGTAGCACAGACCTCCATGATCAAGGAAATGCAGAAAGGAAGAAGGGTTGGCAGGAAAAAAGCCAAAAATAACAAAAGAGAAGGGTCAGCAGCCCCCGAGCACTCCCTTTTTGGTTTTTTGTTTGTTTGTTTCCCTTGGATTTGGGAATTGAACCCAGGGACGTTCTACCCCTGAGCTACATCCCCGGCCCTTTTTAATTTTTTTTTTTTTTTTTTTTCTTTTGAGACAGGTTCTTACTAAGTAGCTGAGGCTGGCCTCAA
Source organism: Sciurus carolinensis (assembly GCF_902686445.1). Lineage (NCBI taxonomy): Eukaryota > Metazoa > Chordata > Mammalia > Rodentia > Sciuridae > Sciurus > Sciurus carolinensis. Next base: position 53,185,610 of record NC_062228.1, on the reverse strand, counting down.
ACTTAATCCTCCTGCCTCAGCCTCCTGAGTCATTGGGATTATAGGTGTGTGCTACCACACCTGGCTCCAGAGCCCTCTTGTTGAAGGGAAAGGCAGCCCTGGGCTGCCACACATCAGAGCCTTGATGGGTACAGAATAGGACAAGGACTGTGGGCTCTCAGACTGTGGGTCTGGAACTAAAGTTTCCTGAAGGTTTTATGGTTTATTTATTTATTCATTCACTTTTTTGTGGCTGGGAATCAAACCCAAGGCCTTGTGCATGCTGGGCAAGTGTTCTTCCACTCAGCTCCATCCCAAGCCCAAGGCTTAATGTTTTAAAAATACAGGTTTCGAGTTGAGGTGGTGGCTTAGTGGTGGAGCATTTGCTTAGCATGTATGAAGCACTGGGTTCGAGTCTCAGCACTGCATATAAATAAATAAAAAATAAAGGTCCATCAACAACTAAAAAAAAAAAATACAGGTTGGCTGGGCATGGTGGTGCACACCTGTAATCCCAGTGGGCTCAGGAATCTGAGGCAGGAGGATTGCAAGTTCAAAGCCAGCCTCAGCAACTTTGCAAGGCACTAAGCAACTCAGTGAGAGACCATCTTTAAGTAAATGATAAAAAAGGACTGGGGATGTGGTTAAGTGCCCCCAGGTTCAATCCCTGGTATCAAAACCAAAACCAAAAAAAAAAAAAAAAAAAAAAAATTAGCAGGTTGAACATTCAAAAAAAATCCAAAATATTTCAAGATCTAAACTCTTTGAGTGCCAATATGACATCACAGGTGAAAAATTCTACACCTGACTTCGTATGATTGGTGAAAGTTGAAATACAGGCACACTCAAAGTACTGTATAAAATTTAGCCTGTGTACATGAATGAACCATAAACGAATTTCACATTTAGTCTTGGGTTCCATCCCCAAGATATCTCATTACGTATATGCATCTACTTCAAGAATCCGAACGACATCTGAAATCCGAAATCCTGAACACTTCTGGTCCCAAGCCTTTCAAAAAGGGACAGCTACCCTCGGGTAGTGGTGAGTCTGACTGGGCCGCAGTCCGGCTCCCCATGACGAGTCCCCTGGTGTGCTGACCAGTAATAAAACAGGTTGAGGTTCGAATTGTCCAGAAGTCCAGGCCAGCATGTCTCAGTACCGAGCTGTCCCCCGTGCCCCTAGGTGACACCCCTACGCTTTGGGAAGGACGTCGATGGGAAATGCCACAGCCTCACGGCCTCCTACGTGCGGGCACAGTACCAGCAGGACGCCAGCATGCCCCACTGCCGCTTCTACGAGGTGCCCGGGGGGCTGGCCGAGGGAGGGCGGGAGGGCCAAGATGCTGGGGCAGCCAGTCTTCCTGACCTCTGCCCCCTCGCCCCGCCCCAGGAGTTCGATGCCCATGGGCGCCAGGCACCCCTCCCTGCCGGGATCTACAACCTGGATGACCTGAAAGCCCTGGGCCAGCGCCAGGGCTGGTGCCCCTACTTCCTCGCCCGCTACTCAGTGAGGCTCACGGGGATGGGCAGAGGGGTGGGTGTGAGGGTGGTGGGCTGCCTGTGTCTGTCAGTGTCTAACCCTTAGCCTCTGAGCCTCGCCTGTGTGACCTGGGGTCTTTTGGCCCTGCACGTGTCTCTCCCCTTGTGTCGTCTGCCTCCGTGGGCCTGCGAGGGAGGCGTGTGGCAGTGGGGTGTCAGGCAGGCTAGAGTGCCCTGTCCTCCCCCAGATCCTGCACGCCAACGTTGTGGTTTATAGCTACCACTACCTCCTGGACCCCAAGATAGCAGACCTGGTGTCCAAGGAGCTGGCCCGCAAGGCCGTCGTGGTCTTTGATGAGGCCCACAACATTGGTAAGGAGGGACCTGGGTACAGAGGTGGTGGCAGCCCCTCAGACCTCCAGCCTGCCGGTCCCACAGCCCAGCCCGCGCCCTCTGTTCTCTAGACAACGTCTGTATCGACTCCATGAGTGTCAACCTCACCCGCCGGACCCTCGACAGGTGCCAGGGCAACCTGGAGACCCTGCAGAAGACAGTGCTCAGGTGCTGGCGGGGATGGGGGGAACAGCCGAGGCCTGGTGCCTGCCTGGCCAGAGACCCTCCCCAGCCCCCAGGGATGCGGTGCTATTCTGGTCCCCTGCATGTGTCCTGCAGGATCAAGGAGACGGATGAGCACCGCCTGCGCGATGAGTACCGCCGCCTGGTGGAGGGGCTGCGGGAGGCCAGTGCTGCCCGAGAGACTGATGCCCACCTGGCCAACCCCGTGCTGCCCGATGAGGTGCTGCAGGGTGAGCCGCCGCCCTCGCCGCCCACCTGCCTCCTGCCCCCCATCTCCCCTGCCAACTGGCTGACCCTCCTCCCCCGCAGAGGCGGTGCCCGGCTCCATCCGCACGGCTGAGCACTTCCTTGGCTTCCTGCGGCGGCTGCTAGAGTACGTCAAGTGGCGGCTGCGCGTGCAGCACGTGGTCCAGGAGAGCCCGCCGGCCTTCCTGAGCAACCTGGCCCAGCGGGTGTGCATCCAGCGCAAGCCCCTCAGGTGAGGCCGCGGCTGGGAGCTGGGTGCCTGCGGCACTGGGAGCGGATCCCAGCCACTTATCTGTGGGGCCTTGTCCTCCACACCCGTACTGTGGGCCACTGCGTTGCCAGTGTTGGGAGTGAGGTGTTGGCAGGGGCCACCTGGACGCTGGCTGGCCTAACTGGGCAAGGTTGGAGACTCTGGGTCGCTGGGTTGGGCGGGCCTGGCAGGCAGCGCACAGCTGGATCAGGGATTTGCCTGAAGAGAGTTTAACAGGCGCTGTTTATGGAGGGGATGTGCTGACAGCAGCTCGGATACTTTTTTTGCTTCTGGTGCTTTTGGTGCTGGGGACGGAACCCAGGGCCTCCAGTGTGCTAGGCAAGTGCTGTCCTGCTGAGCTGCACCCCAGCCCTGGGAGCGTCAGGAACCAGCAGGACAGGCCCTGGAGAGAGGCTTCTGACGGAAGCCGAGACCAGAATCCCAAGGTGCGGCAGGACTGGCGCTTGGGGAAAATGCCCCCGGCCCCCAGACCCATGTCACCTCCTGCCAGTGCCTCGCACTGTGCAACACTGCCTTCACCCCGCGCTGGGGCCGGAGCCTCCCCACGGTGCAGTCTGGGAGCACTGAGTGGAGGCTCAGCCTCCTGGGGCATGGAGCCAGCAGGTAGTGGAGCAGGAAGAGGAAGAGGGGCACCTGGACTTGCCCTTGCTGATTTGGGTTTGCAGATCATTGGTTTCCTCTGAGCCTCAGTTTTCTTTGTAACGTGGGTGGGTGTCTTCAGGTGGGTGAGGGAGAGGGCAGCAGAGCCAACAGCTGACCTTGTACCTGTGATCAGCTAAGCCCTCCATGTGCCTTATCCCGGCCGCATCCCCTGTGTGATGTCCTGTGCTGCAGATGAGGACACTGGGCCTCTGAGAGGGGACACACTCACCCAGTCTCGGCACTGCATGGTGGTTGTGACTTTGAAACCAGCTCTGTAGGACTCTGCAGCCCCTGGCTGCCCTGCCCCCGAGGGAGTGGAGCCGCTCTTGACGTGACTTTGCTCACCTCCCCCAGATAGGAACTTACAAGGGTAGAAACAGGGGCTCTGTCACTCAGCATGTGTTCCCAAGTGCCCGCGGTGTTCTGGGGATGCAGCGGTGACTGAGATGGCCTAGGCCACCCTCATGGGGCTCCTGACCCAGTGGAGGAGACAGACATACCCAGACAGGTGATCCCCACGGCAGGGCAGGGAGAACCTAAGGGCACCTGGGTCAGCTGGGGCCACAGACAGGCTTGTGGTCTGGGAGGCCGGCTTGAAAGTCTGACCACCCACCAGGCTCCAAAGCCAGGCGCTCCTGCTCCGGACCCGTCCCTGAGGGGCGAGCTCTGCGGGCCTACCTGTGTGCCACTGGCTGGTGGCTCTGTGTGTCGGTGCAGTTGACACGTGTCTACATGAGGGTGTGTGTGATCGTATTCCTCCTGAGGGTGGGGGACTGTGGCAGTGTCACCAAGGTGCCTGAGAGGTAGGAGAAACTGGTGTGCGTGAGACGCGTGGTCGTGCAGGACGAGTGATGTGATCGTGAGGTTCTGGGTGTGGCTCTGGGTCTTGTTTTGAGGAGACCCCACAGCAGAGAAAGGGGCCTCTGATCTTGTCCTTCCCTCTGCCCCCGACCCCGCCCGCCTGCCACCAGGTTCTGTGCTGAGCGCCTCCGCTCCCTCCTGCACACCTTGGAGATCGCTGACCTGGCCGACTTCTCCCCGCTCACTCTTCTTGCCAACTTCGCCACCCTGGTCAGCACCTACGCTAAGGGTAAGCTCACTTCTTGCTTCTACTGAGTCTCCTGGCAGCTGGAATCAGGGTCCCAGCCAAGCCTGAACTGCTGCTGGCAGGGGTTTGGACACAGGCCTTGTAGGGCTGGCTTGGAGGCTGGGCTCTATTTTGAGGGCACTGGGGAGCCACAGATAGATAGTTCCTGAGTGAGTGAGCCTTGTGCTCAGATTTGCATCTGCAGAGGCTCCCTCAGGCCACAGTGGGGAAGGACGTGCTGGGTATGAGATGCACCCTGCGTGCTGCGGGGCAGCTTCCTCTGGGGCGTGGCAAGGAGTTGGTCACTGTGTGACTGAGGGCAGTGGGGAGCCATGGCAGGTTCTGAGCAAGGGAGGTGCCAGATCAGATTTGTGCTTTAAAAAACTCCTGGCAGGGACTGGGGGCAGTTGTTGGGGTGGACGGCAGGTACCTGAGCAGGAGAGGAGGGGGCAGGAGCCTGGGGACAGAGGAAGGGGTAGTTTGGAGAGAGATGTGGGAAGAGAGGCTGAGATCTGGGAAGCACGTTAGTGGTGTGAGGACCCTCGGGTGGATTAGTTGAGGACACTCAGGTCTCCGGCTTGTGGGAGAGGGGGACATTCTGAAGGCTTCAGTCAGGGTCCGCCCCTAAGCTGACCGAGGGCTCAGCCCAATCCCTGGGGATTACCGGGAAACTAGGTCACGAAGCTGGGCCTCACAGGAGGAGGGTCTCCTCCCACCCAGGCTGTCAGCAAGCACGCTGGACGTGCCTCCTGAGGCCTCCTCTGTCCTGCTGTCCTCCTCGTGGCCTTTGCCTTGTACCTGTTCCCTGTCTACCAGCCGGCTCTTCACATGCATTGGCTGGAACATTCTTCTCCGTCTTCATCATCTCCCAGCCACCTCCCCTCGCCCTCCAGTCCTGGCCCAGCAGAGGCCACCTCCAGCCCTCCCTGAGCCCAAGGCTGGACCGTGCCACCTGCCCCATCTCCTCTGCCGCAACCCTGCCCACTCTGAACCGTTGCTCTCCTCCTGGACTGTGTGCCCTGGTGTGCAGGCCCCAGGCTGTCTTTGGCCACTGCTGTGTCCTCAGCACAGGGCCAGGCACAGAGGACTTGATTGTTTTTTACTAAGTGAAACTGAATATGCGAATTCATTCATTCGTTTATTTATGTAACAGAAGGCCTGGCCAGGCGCTGTGGAAACCCAGGACCCAAAAGAGGCCTCATCCCTGACCTCCTGGAAGTTATGTTCTAGAGGGGAAATTCAGTAGCAAAGAAATAAACAAAGACAATACTGGAAGGCACTAGTTGTGAAAAACGGGGTGTGTTGCTACTTACCTGTTGGGGGCAGACTGGCCAAGGACCCGCCGGAGGGGCTCCGCTCTGAGCGCTGGGGCTGGAAGCCAGGCCTCACGTTGGCCTCGCACTCCACCCTGGGAGCTGACTGTGAACAAAGGCTCAAATGGCCACCAGGGCTGCTGGGACGCTTTCCAGCGAGTGGGAGTGGGAAAGGGTGAGCTGCTTTTCAAAGGTCAGGCAGGAGGCTGGCGAGTGAGGGGAGGTGAGGGTGGTGCTGGGTCCCACGGTGATTCTGGATCCCTGGGTGAGATGGTGGCTGGCCAGGACTGGGCAGAGCACAGGGATATTTTGGAGGCAGCCCTGTGGGTTGCCGATGGCCCGGATGGAAGGGAGGGCTGTGGCAGGGGCCTGTGCTTGGGTCCTGGGCGGGCCTCCCATGACTGAGGGACGAAGCTCAGTGCTCCCGTGACCCTCGCGGAGGTCAGCCCGCGGGGCAGGCAGGCTGGGGTGTGTTTGGGCTCAGGCACCTGCGTTTGGGGCTTGGGACGCTGGTGTTTGGTCCCATTTGCCCCAGGGGTGGGGACTGGGCAGAAGCAGCAGTTGCTTTGTGGGAGTGGTGGAATGGGGGGCGACCTGGTGGGGGGTCTCACTGGCCTCCGTCTGTCCTCTAGGCTTCACCATCATCATCGAGCCCTTTGATGACAGGACCCCAACCATTGCCAACCCTGTCCTGCACTTCAGGTGGGACCCTGTGTCCGAGTGGGCATGACAGGCAGGTTGGCAGGGCCCCGCCCTCCTGGCCCGGCCCTCACTGCCCGGGTCTGCTCCCGCAGCTGCATGGACGCCTCCCTGGCCATCAAACCTGTGTTCGAGCGCTTCCAGTCTGTCATCATCACCTCTGGGGTGAGGAGCCTTCCCCTGACCCCTCCAGTCCTCCACCCTGGGTTCCTGGTACCTGCGTGGTCCTGATGACATCCCTCTTGCTGTCCCTCCTACAGACGCTGTCCCCACTGGACATCTACCCCAAGATCCTGGACTTCCACCCCGTCACCATGGCAACCTTCACAATGACACTGGCCCGAGTCTGCCTGTGCCCCATGGTGAGTGGAGAGGGTGGGGTTAGGGGTGCCTTCCTCTCGCAGCCTGTCTGCCCTTCCTCAGGTAGGAGAGCTGTTCAGCTGAGTGACAGGTCTCCATTCAGGTGGGCGGGCTCAGTGCTGCTCCTGTGGGCCTGGATGTGGGCCTGGATCGCAAAGCCCATCTCCTCTCTGGTTTTTTTTTTTTTTTTTTTTTTTTGATACCGGAGATTGAACCAGGGCACTTAACCACTGAGCCTAAGTTGCTCAGGGCCTCACTAAATGTGAGGCTGGCTTTGAACTTGTGATCCTCCTGCCTTAGACTCCCAATCTGCTGGGATAGTAAGACTGTGCCACTGTGCCCAGCTCTGATCTGTGAGGTGGAACTGCCTCCTCTCTGATCTCCCAACGCCACTGAGAGGATTCAGAGAATGAACACGTGGCTTTGCCCATTTAGTTTATTGCCCGGCTGGGATCTGAGTAGGTGAGACTTCCTCTCTGCATCAGTCTCCTTGGTAAATGGGCAGCTTAACACATGCCCAGAGTCTGGACATATTTTGGAAGTTGGAATTTTCCAGGCTTTAGAGGTGTTTTTTTCTTTTTGTGGAGCTGGGATGGAACCCAGGGCCCCACACACTCGAGGCAAGGGCTCTCCCACTGAGCTGCAGCCCAGCCCTGCACAAGCTTTTGAAGAGTCCCATGAGGTGGGTAAGCCGCCTCTAAGTGGACTCAGGTCAGCGCAGGGTTTGACAGAGCTTTCCAGCATTTGGAATTACCCTTCAGGGATTGTGGCCCCAGAACGACCACCTGCTGCACAGTGGCTTTGTGAGGATGGCCAGGGGTGCACGTTGGTGGCGAGCCATGTTTTGGACAGTCAGCCCAGCACTCGGGGCTGGCTGGGGTGTAGCTGCTGGTTGGGAGCGTGGACAGGCTCCTCGGGCTCAGTCCTTTTTCTGCTGTTCGCTTGCTGTGTGACTGTGGGCAGGTGAATTGCCTCTCCTGAGCCAGGTCACGTGTTCATACAACACCAGTAACAGGTAAGCCAAGGGTTCATCCAGTGACACTGTATCTATTTAAAGCTTTGAATGGCAGTAGCAGGTGAAGCACTCGTATGTTGCGACACTGCGGCTGCTTCCCTTATTGTGACCTCTTGCTTGCTCCAGATCATCGGCAGGGGTAATGACCAGGTGGCCATCAGCTCCAAATTTGAGACCCGGGAAGATATTGGTATGCTGCCTGCGGGGTCGGTTTCTGTGGGTTCCAGGAGGGAGGGGTGCCAGATGGACGAGGTCGCGCCACCTTAACAAAGTATCCTCAAACCCGGTAGCTTAGCAGTTACTTCTCACCCTCGGGCCATGTCTGTTCTGCATTGATGGGGGTGGGACGTCCCAGGTCCCCTCACTCTGGGGACTCCAACTTTGGCCATGTCACTGAGGCAACTGTGACAGGAGGGATCACCGATTGTAGTGGGCTGTGCAGCCACTAGTGTAGTGGGCTCCTAAAGCCACTTCTGCGCTCATCGACTATGGCGAGTCACAGGCCACGCCTGACTTCAGGAGGCTGGCCAGGGAGGAGAGGTGGGGGGTGTGAACAGCCCTACGACGGCCTCACCCCAAGTTCAAGGTAGGGAACGGGCGATGGACCAGCAGGGGCCCAACCTCTGACCCTCACAGCTGTGATCCGGAACTATGGGAACCTCCTGCTGGAGATGTCCGCCGTGGTCCCTGACGGCATCGTGGCCTTCTTCACCAGCTACCAGTACATGGAGAGCACTGTGGCCTCCTGGTATGAGCAGGTACGCCCAGCCTCCTGCCACTGCTCAGGGAGGCCCCTCACTCCTGGTGCCGCTCCTGTGGGCGTCGTTCCTGTTCTCAGTGCTGACACGTCACGTGACAGGAGGGCCCTACCACACGGGGACGTGCGTAGAACGGAAGGCACGCGCCCCTGTGCCCTGCTCCGTCCCCACCAGGTTGGGGGCTCAGCCAGTGTAGCCTGTGGGCTCTGGTGCCTGGCTGCTCTTTGCGGGCTTACCCTGTGACTGTCCCTCCAGCACGTACTGCTGGGTGTGGACGTGGGGAGCAGGTGTGGCTCGCTGGGCACCGTGCTCTTGTTGGGTGACGGTTCTGGAGAATTAAGGCTGGACCAGGACTCCAGGCAGAGCCTCTGGAGAACCTGCAGGAACCCTCTGGGGAGCGTGTGGCCAGGCCTGGGGCACGGTGGGGGGGGGCTCCTCACGGCCACACGGCCACGGCAGGATGTGGCGGGAGGGCCACACTTCTGCCCGGCTCTGGCCCAGCGCTCAGGGCTCGAGCACTCCCAGGTGAGATGAGTGCGCTCCAGGGAGCAGAGCCGAGACAGTGGCCTTGTCCTTGTATAGGCTTTTTCCATACAGTAGGAACGATGGCCGAGTGCCATTTGTGTCTTGCTACCCTGAGGTGATGAAAGTGGAGCCTACGCTGTAGCTTCCGCATCTGTGTCTGAGGCAGGGGAGTTCAGCTGGGTGTGTGGGTGAAGTAGGTCATTTGAACCCCACTTGCTTCCACAGTATTCGCCGAAAAGAGCTGTCCCCAGCGAAGTGCACAGGTGACCATGGGGGCTGGTTTCTGTCCCTGGTCTCTCGGTCCCAGCGTGAGTCCCTCACTGTCCATTAGAGTGTGGTGTGTGCACTCGGGGAAGCCTCCGCTGGCCCGGGGAGGTTACAGTCAGCTCCTGCACCCTCGCTGGTTTGGCGCTGGGTCCTGATTGGTCACCATGGGCCACGCACGCGCCTTTCCCACTGGACTCACTAAAGTGAGGTTGGACAATTCTGTCCTTCCCTCCACGTGTGTGTCCCAGACGGGCAAGCTGAGGCCCAGAGGCACGGCCCCTACACAGGAGTCTGTGGCAGGGCTGGGTTCACACGATGGCCACGCCCTGAATCCACTGCCAACCTGGGCCATGACTTCTGGATGTCCCTCCTTAGGGCATCCTTGAAAATATCCAGAGGAACAAGCTGCTCTTCATTGAGACCCAGGACGGGGCAGAGACCAGCGTTGCCCTGGAGAAGTATCAGGAGGTGGGTGTGGCTGGGGAGGCTGAGGCAGTGCCCGCGGGCTCAGGGGGCGGCTCTGAGGGTGACATGGCTGCCCCACCCCCCAGGCCTGCGAGAATGGCCGAGGGGCCATCCTGCTGTCAGTGGCCCGGGGCAAAGTGTCTGAGGGAATCGACTTTGGTGAGTGGACCTGGCTTCCCCTCCCAGGCCTGCCCGGCTCTAGAGCACCCGCCCACCACTCCGGGTCTGCTCCCTGGGGGTCCAGCGGCCTCAGCCTGGGCCGCAGGCCCCGCCCAGCACCCCGGGGCTCCCTCCTGACCCCGCCCCTGCCCGCAGTGCACCACTTCGGGCGAGCGGTCATCATGTTTGGCGTCCCCTACGTCTACACGCAGAGCCGCATTCTGAAGGTGAGCCGCACCAGGGACTCGCGGCTGTGGAGCGGCTGGGGGAGGGCGGGCACCTGGGCAGGGGTGGCTCCCGCCCTGCCTGCTGACGCCTCACCCCTCACCCAGGCCCGGCTGGAATACCTGCGGGACCAGTTCCAGATCCGCGAGAACGACTTCCTCACCTTTGACGCCATGCGCCACGCAGCCCAGTGTGTGGGCCGCGCCATCAGGGGCAAGACGGACTACGGCCTCATGGTCTTCGCCGACAAAGTACGTGTGTCCCCGTGGGCCCCGCCCTGGCTTCTGAGCCCCACGCTATCTCCCATTCAGCGTCCAGCCGGGAAGGGTGGCAGGGGCAGCGGGTGGCCCCGGCTCCTCTAGTCCCGGCCTGACGCCCTCTCCCCGACCCTGCCACGCGACAAAGCGGTTTGCCAGGGCCGACAAGCGGGGGAAGCTGCCTCGCTGGATCCAGGAGCACCTCACAGACGCCAACCTGAACCTGACTGTTGACGAGGGGGTCCAGGTCGCCAAGTACTTCCTGAGGCAGATGGCGCAGCCCTTCCACCGGGTGAGCCCCGGGCCCTCGCTCCCCCAGCCCGCTGCCTCACTGTGCACACGCCCAGCTCCGGAGCCCAGAGGAGGGCCAGGGCCCCAGGCAAGCCCAGGGGAAAGCGACCTCCTCCAGCATGGCGCTCGCGCCCTGGGGCCGCCTCCCTCCCTGGCACCTGTCTTCTGTTTACATGGGCAGCACGCTCTGGATTTTGTGGACATCTCCAAATTCGAAGTCCTGTCCTTTCGCCCACCTGTCCCTCCTGCCCCTCGAGTCCTGGGATCTCCCCACCACAGAGCTTCCTCAGTCCCGTCTGACTTCCTTTCTCTGACCCCGGCAGGAGGATCAGCTGGGTCTGTCCCTGCTCAGCCTGGAGCAGCTGGAGTCAGAGGAGACGCTGCGGAGGATAGAGCAGATCGCCCAGCAGCTGTGAACCTGGGCAGGGTCATCAAAGGAGTCTGAGGCCACTCCCTCATCTTGCCTGGCCCTGTCCCAGCAGCTCAGAGGACCCCTCAGGTGGACATTCCAAATATACAGCCTTTAATTACAGGGAGAGGGCAGCACTGATGCCCCATCCGCTGGGCACCCCCAGGCAGGGGTGTCCTGGGGAGATGGACAACCCTGTGCCTCCCGCCCCGCTCTTCCGGAGAAGCTGCAGCCACGTGGTCCTGTCTGCGTTAGCGGGGGCTCAGGTCCTGGGTACTGGCACTGAGGGTCCGAGGGGCCTCACTCAGGGGCCGACTGGGGAGCTGGGGACAGACACAGGGAGTGGTTAAAGTGGGTCTCTGCCCCAGTTGTCACGATGCCTGTCCCCCTGCCTCCACCCCAGGTACAACCTCCCTTCTGTCCTGGGATGTGCTCCACCTGAAACCTGCCAGTCCCTGCCACCATGGCTCCGCCCCACCCTTGCCCAGGTGTCCCTCTCACCTGAGCCCCAGTCGCTCTGGGACCATCCATGTTCAGCATGTTGAGTGACATGGCTCTCTTCATCCTGCAATGGATGGGCCAGAGAAGAACAAGGGAAACCCGGGAGGTCTGGCTCCCGCTCTGGGAGGACCTCTCCGCGCTAGGCTGGACCTTCACAGAGGAGCTGGGAGCCACCAGGAGCAGCATGGGGGGAGGGGCTCTGCCACCGAGAGCCAGCACTCACCCTGCGGCCCCTGCCAAGCCCTCCCCTCGGAGGCGGGAGACCAGCTTCTCACTTCCACGCCGGAGAGACTCGCGGAGCTTAGAGAAGGAGCTGCTCCTTCGCAGAGCCTGAGGAGGGCACGGGACAGTGACCGAACCCTAGCTGGCCCGTCGGTCCCCACCCCCATCAGGAGCCACAGCAAAGCCTGTCTCACCTGTTGTTCTGCATCACCAGCCGTGCCTGTGTTGGGAGCTCCTGGGGGACAGAGGGGGACATTGAGAGGGGCCCTAGGGAGCCCCTTGGAAGGGGGCAGGCGGGCGGGCGGGGCTCACCCCTTGGTGGCGGCAGGCCCTCCCTGCTCAGGATCTCTCTGTACAGCTCCTCCGCCTGCTCGTACTTGTTCTGTTTCAGGTAGGCAGAGGCCTGTGGGGAGGGCGGGCGTGGGGACCTTGGCTGTGATCTGGGAACTTCTCGGGACCCCCAGCCCACCTTTCTCTGTGCAAACCTGGCCATGCCTCCCAGGGCTCTTGGAGGAAGCCAGGCCGCCTCCTCGGAGGCCTGCCCTGGAGCAGGTGAAGCCCAGAGGGCACACGCCTGCTGCCACCAGCCTGTTCCCTGCCCTGCCTTGGCCAGTGACACCTCTGTGCCTGTACCGGGTGCAAACAGGGTGACTAGCCCCGGCTCTTGAAAGTGCTGAGATGGGGCTGCCCATAGTGGGTGCAATAAAGGCCTGCTGTTGGCATCTGGGCCTGCCCGTGTCCTCTTTGCTGGAATGTCCTCCAGCCACACACTTCTGTGTTTCCTGATGCTCCCAGTTCCTGGGCTGAGGGGACTCTTCAGTCAGGGCCCTGCCTGCAGACTGGTGTGACAGGACACCAAGGGCCTGGCAGAGCCCCCTCAGCCCCTGGGTGCTCCTGGTGCACCCCCTGCAGGCAGGGCCCCGTCAGCCGCGTGCACCTTACCAGGTTGTTCTTGGTCTTGGCCACGTTGGGGTCGTGGGGGCCACCCAGGGCCTCATAAATGCTCAGGGCGCGGGCGTAGTGCCGTTCCACATCCTCAAACTTGCCCTGGTTCTGGCAGAGCAGGGCCAGGTTGTTGAGCTGCTTGGCCACGTCTGGGTGGTCGGCGCCCAGGACCTGGGGGGTCACAAGCCATTGGAGTCATGGGGTTGGTGGGCCCTGTGATGTGGCACTGCCATGGGAGCCATCGGGCAGGGATTATAGAATAAAAGAGGAGTTACAGGGGGCAGAGGCCACAGTGATGCAGAAACTTGTGGAATACAGGGTTCAAGGGTAGATCAGAGAGCGGGACTGGGATGGGGCATATGAGGTCAGTGACGGTGAAGTTGAAGGTCAAGGGATGGGTCATGTGATTGAGTGATCTAGGCCCAAATTGGGGACCCAGTACCAAATGTGAGGGGCACAAGAGGTTGAGGATCAAAGGGAGAGGTCACATGGCACCAGGTCACAGCTACACAGGGTAAGGGCTCCTCTGGGATCGGGCAGGGGGACCTTCTCACGGATCTCCAGGGCGCGCTGGCACAGGGGCTCTGCCTCCCGGTAACGCCCACGCTTCCCGTAGAGGACTGCCAGGTTGTTGAGGGTGGCGGCCACCTGCAGGGCGGGGGTGTGCGGGTTGGACCGGGCGGGCTCGGCTGGCCCTTCCTCCTGGGGCCCCCACTCACCGCAGGGTGTTCAGGACCCAGCGTCTGCTCCCGGATCTGCAGGGCGTCATGGAGGAGGTCTGTGGCCTCCTTGTACTTGTTCTGGTCCCTGTGAGGCAGGCACAGGGATGGCGGGGCTGGTCCAGACAGGCCCAGGGAGCCAGGCATGAGTGGCACCCTGCAGGTCTCCCCTCGGGTCTCCCCACACCTCCCAAGACTAGCGGTGGTCCCCGCACTGCCAGGTCTCTGCCAAGCCTCTGGCCACCCCATCTCTCCTCTCCACTTGGGTCTGGTGCCTTGCTGACTTGAGTCTCGGCCACTCCCACCATCTCTGCTGTCCTCCCTGTTTTCCTGTCCTCTCCCATCCTGTCCCCCTGCCCCCTCTTGCCCACGAGCCCCACGTTGAGGGGATGCCAGGTCCTTCCGCTTCCAAGAGTGGGCCCTGTCAGCTACAGCCCTCACCGGTACACCAGGGCCAGAATGTTGAGCATGGTGGCCACGTCAGGGTGGCAGTGGCCCGAGCTCCGCTCCAGGTCCTCTAAGGCCTGGCGGCACAGAGGCACAGCGACCTCGTAGCGGCCCTGGCCCGCATACTGGATCACCAGGTTGTGCAGGGTCCGAAGGCGGGCGGGGATCTCGTAGCCGCCCTGCTGGGCTGCTGCGGCCGCTGCTGCTTCGGGGCCTAGGGGAGGCAGGCACTGAGTCACCACAGGTGCCACCAACCCACAACGGCCATGCTGGGCCTGGGCCCCCACGCTGACTTCTGAGCTGGGGAACAGGCATCTAACCGGCTGGTGCTATGTGTCCTGGGCTGGGGACAGATGTGCTGGGGGGGGCGCCTTCACGGGTCCCAGCCTCACCTGCCTGTCATCCCCGCCAATGCCGCCGCCTGCCCATCCTCCTCCTGACCATGCCCTGCCGGCCCCCTCCTGCCCAGAGAACTTGGGGTCCCTCCCTAGCCTGGCCATGCTCCACCCACCTTTCCTCTCCTCCTCCTCACTGGGGAACAGGGAGGCCAGGCTGTCTCTGCGAGGCGGGGACTCAGGTCGCTACGGGGAGACGGGAGAGCGGCAGTCATGAGAACGGGGCTTGTTTCAGAGCCTGGGGTCCTGAATCCATCTTGGGGTTTGAGGGAGGTGCTGATCAGAAGCCTTCAGGGTCTCCTGGGACTTGAGGAGGATCTGGGGCTTTGTGGAGCAGCCAGGGGGGCTTTTGGGAAATTCTGGTGGGTCTGAGGGCTCAAGGCTTCACAGGTGCTGGAGGCCTTGGGGTTCTGAGGAGGGACGGGAACTTTTGGAGCTCTGTCATGGCCAGTGTCCCGCCCCGCCTTGTCTGGTACCTGGCTCTCCTCGGGCGGGTCATACTGCCGCAGCTGCCCCAGGAACTGGAGATGGTTCTTCTCCTCCTCCAGCTGGGCCACGGCCTCCTCGCTGGCCCGCAGCCGCCGCTGCGTCTCCTCCAGCTCCTCGCGCAGCCAGGCGTTCTCCTGCGCCAGCCTCCGGGCCTGTGCCCGCAGCCGCTGCTTCTCAGCCTCCAGCACGCCCACGTGTGCCGACAGGGCCAGCAGCACCTGCCAGGGTCAGGGTCGGGGCCGGGGCTGAGGGCTGTCCTGGCCCAGCCAGGCTGCCAGGCAGGGGAGCACCCCCGTTCTCCCTGGGACCCTGCAGATGCTACAGACGCCATGGGGTGCTCAGAGCCTCCGAGGGACTCTTCTCAGGGCCACTTCATATTTCACCCATGGAACCCAGAGTCTCCCCAGGACCCACAGGTGCCACCAACCCCACAACGGCCATGCTGGGCCTGGGCCCCCACGCTCTACCAGAGGACCCCGTCCAGTTCAGGGCATACACTGATGCTGCTGCGGGCTCCGTCCCTGGCCTGAAGCCTGTCCCTCCAGGCCGGTGTCCCATCGCCTTTCCACCTCAGACTTGCTTCCCTGCATACCTGGACCCCCAGACCTGAGCCCCACCACCTGGCCCCTCATACCTGGGCCTCGCCTAGCCCCAGCTCGATGGCCTCCAGGGAGTGGCCCACCACCTGCTGCTTCTCCTCCAGCAGCTCCGAGCCAGGCACAGGGCCCTGCACGGCCAGGGCTTCCGCCAGGTGACCAGCCAGGCTGCGGTGCTCTGCCCGCAGGGCCTCCAGCCCCTGCACCACCTGTCGTGTCTGCCGCACCAGCTCCTCCGGGTTCAGGCGCTCTGGACCCAGCCCCATGCTCCCGGGGGCCGCCACCTGCACAGACATGGCTGCTCCTGGGGGTGGCAGGGGACATGGGGGAGTCACCCACCGCAAGGCAGGCCAGTCCCCATGCCATGCCAGCCAGTCAGATCCCAGCCTCTCCTCATGCCTCTCTCTGTCCACCCATCCTGGCCAGTCTCTGCCCCTGAGCCCTCTTCATCCCAGCCAATTGCTCTCCACTTCCGTCCCTGCCGTGGGTCCCTCACCGGGCTACCTTTCTAGTCCACCTTCTCTGTCTTCTGAACCCAGGGCTCCCCTGAGGACAATTCCAAAAGTTTACTATATGTAATTAACCAGGAGGGCACACCGCTGGCTCTTGAACCCCCCACCTGCACTTGGCCAGTCACACTGGCCCTCCCCACCCAAGGTCCCCAGCTGCCTGGCCCAGAGCTCCCAGCAGGCAGGGTGCCCTGGGACGAAGGCACCTCCTCTGCTGGGTGTGGGGGGCGGGGCGCGTGGAGGCGCAGCTCCCTGTGAGCTCATTCTGAGGGTGTTTTTGTTAGGAACCAGTCAGGCCACCGAGGGTGGGTGGGGCGGAGGCGAGGGCCAGGGGCTGGGGCACCGGAAGCAGAGGAGCCTCTAGGTTGGGAGGAGAAGGAGGGGGCCGCATGGTAGCTCCTGGGCTCCGTGGACCCTGAGGAGACAGGGGCTCCACCCTCCACCACAGACAGGCTCAGCCAGCCCAGGGCCTGTTGGAACACACGTGTGGCACAGGTGTGGCCCACGGATGTCACTGGCTGTGTGACAGTGGAGGTCTAAAGCCTCCTAATAAGCTGAGATCCCACATGGGGGATTTTGCGTGGTTGCCTGTGGGTGACCAGGTCTGGCACTTAGCTGGTGATGCCTTTGGAGTCCTTGTAGAAAACTGTCCTCAAACCCACCTCAATTTATGACGGCTTCATCCGATGCATCGCCATCGCGTCTACACACACCCTCCCAAGGTTTTCTTCTGGTGCGGGGGAATTGAACCCGGGATGACTGACCACCGGGCCACTTCCCCAGCCCTTTTTATTTTGAGACAGGGTCTCACTAAATGGCCCAGGCTGGCCTCCCCTTGCAATCCTCCTGCCTCAGTCTCCCTAGTGGGTAGGATTAGAGGTGTGGCCACCAACCCAGGTTCCTCCCGAGTTCTTAAAGACACAGTGCAACACACATTCTCCTCGTAGAGACAACTCAACACACACTTGCACACGCCCTTCTTTCGAACAACACAACACACACATTCCCTCTCGACATACACACACTTCCTCACTAGACATACGGTACAATACATGCTTGTTCTTATCTTAGGAATACGACACACACTTTCTCCTCTTCAAAATACAGCTCAAACTGGGTGTGGCAGCGCACTTGGAATCCAGCGGCTCCGGAGCAGAGGTAGAAGATCGCCAAGTTTGAGACCAGCATCAGCAACTTAGTAAGACCCTGTCTCAATAAAAAGAATTATAAAGGGGTGGGGATGTGGCTCAGGGGTAGAGCACCCCTGGGTTCAATCCCCAGGACCACAAAACACAGCTCAACTCGCAAGCTCACACATCCACATTGTCCTTCCAGAAACATGACCTAATGCAACATGTGACCTCAGGTGCACGCATGTACGTTCTTCTTTTAGAAACACCCACTGGAAACACAACCCCACACACAGACGCATTCTCCTTTCAGAAATACAAGCCAACACACGCAGAGAGGGGCTCTGAATACTCCCGGCCCTTCATCTCCCAAAATCCAACCAAATCCCAAATTGCTCACAAATTGTGTCCCTGCACTCATCCATGACTTCCTCCCATGCCCACACAGTCCCCTGAGCAGCCACCCCCTCCTTACGTCCCTGAAGCCCCTCCAAACACACTCCAAGAATCCACTGGGGACAGGACCCCTTCTCCATCTCCCCCACTTCCTCCAACTCCCTCTACCTCCACCCTGCCTGGCCAGGGAGACTCACAGGGCACACACCCAGGTACCCAGACACACCGATGGCCCCAAACTCAGAGTTGGATATTCTGTGGGCCGCGGGTGCCCACGGGCGGGCGGCTGCAGTGCCCTGTCTGCCTGCGCGCCCTCTCAGGCGCTTCACACCACCAGCACCGTGTCCACCACCAGCAGCCTGAGCTCTCCACACCTGCTGGCCAGACCATCATCACGCATGGTAAGTGTCCCATGCACTTCACACACCACAGACTCTCCATCACCAACAAACTCTCGGTATATCTATACATCTGTATCTGTATACAGAGATGTTCCTCCACTTATCCATGGCACGGCGTCCTGATAAACCTGTTGCAAACTGAAAATATCACAAGCTGAAAACTGATTTCGTGCAGCCACCTCCTGGACATCTGAGCCCAACATAGCACACTGCAGAGTGCTGCTCCGCTCCTCCAATGATCACCAGGTTGACCAGGGACTGAGGTCACTGGTCCTGCCCAGCATCACAAGAGAGGATGGCATGGCATATCGCTAGCCCAGGAAAGAAAAAATCAAAATTCGGAACTCAGAGTTCGAAGTACAGTTTCTCCTGAATGCACATCACTTTCACAAACTGTAAGTCAACTATTCCTAATCATCGTTAAGTCAGGTCCATCTGGAAATGAATCCATCTCCAGTTTCTGTGCGGGGGTGGAGGTCTGTATAATACACCCTACTGTCTCACCCTGTGCACACACGCTACATAGAAGGTCACACTCACGGCCCCACAGTCCATCAAGGGCCAGCCTGACAACCACAAGCACATAAAGTGTTCACCCAGTTT
This sequence comes from Sciurus carolinensis, assembly GCF_902686445.1. Taxonomy (NCBI): domain Eukaryota; kingdom Metazoa; phylum Chordata; class Mammalia; order Rodentia; family Sciuridae; genus Sciurus; species Sciurus carolinensis. The sequence continues at coordinate 53,167,231 of NC_062228.1, read as the reverse complement.
TGTCAGTGTAACAACCCCCCCACCAACCTTATCTCAGATGTGGCCTCACCTACACCACCCCGGGGCTAGGGCACCACAGAAACCACAGCTCTGCCACAGCCATCCATCACTCAGCCTGTCACCTACACACACACCAGCCCCTCAGCTCATGCAGAGCCCCACGTGCACAGCAGCAGAGCCAGCAGGAGAGTAATCACAGGCACGGCCCACACATGGCTCTCCTCTTCCATCCTGTCACCCAGGCACAGGACAATCCCAGCCACACATTACTCCCTACAGTGAGGTCTCCCCGCTCTCCGCTGCCAGTCCACAGCAACTGCGGAGAGCGCTCACACGCGCGCACACGCACTCACTTCCTCTCCGGACTCACGGCCTCACTCCCAACCCCACGGTTCCACACACGCCGTCCCATGAAACAGTCCCCGGCCACAGTCACACACAGCTCCATGCACCACCACGGTGACACACCACCAAAAAGGCAACTGCCGTCCCCTGTGCCCACACACTCCACCGTACAGGCAGGACAACCGCAGCCGCACAACACCCACGTCTAATCCTACACACAGCGGCCAGGGGAGGGTCAACTAAAGCCACAGGATCCTTGGCTGCACACACGAAGTCCTACGAAGGGCCCAGCTCCCAGCACACACACACGCCATCCCAGACGCACAATCAGAGGTCACATCACAGAAAGCTGCCACCTCGTCCACACGGTCCTGGGTTACGGGGCAGCGCATCTCCCTTCCACACTCACAGCCGGACCCCGCTCTCTTCTGCACACACACGCACCACAGGGCCGCACGCACGGGCCCCATCACCGTGCCCCAGCCCCGCACCCTTCCCCAGGCGGCGGCGGCCGGCCTCCCGGCGGTCACCAGGGTCCCCTCCCTCCGCCAGGCCCCGCCCCATCCTCGCTCTGTTTACCTGAGCTCGGGGGAGGGCGCGGCGCGGCGGGGCCTGGGGACCCCCGGAGGCCCCGGTCTGGACGGGGGCGTCCGGGGGCCGCAGGTCTGTCCCGCTCACAGGCCAGCGGGCCCCAGGGCGCGCGCCAGGCCCGGCCCTCGTCCCCGCCCGCGCCCCCAGCACCGCGGCTCCCCGGACGCCTGCGCCCCTCTCCGGCGCCCACCTGGCCGCGGAGGACTCCGGACCGCCCGGCCTCGCTCCGCCCGCTGCGCCCCGCCGCCGCCCCGTGCGCCCGCTGCGCCCGCGGCTCGGCCCCGCGGCTCCTCGAGGGGCGGGGCGACCGCAAGCCACGCCCCCGCAGGTGTGCAGCCCCGCCCACCTCCCGCTGGAAGTTTGGCCCCTGCCTCCGCGCGGCCCACCGGGATCCCAGCGCCTCCGGCTCCCGTGGGCCCGCACCTCCCGGCCACGTCGAACCTGACCTGAGGCCAGAAGGGCCGCGCTGGAATCTTGGAAACTTGGGACCTTCAAAACTCTGGATCCCGGACCGACGACATTCTTTACCTCCCTTCCCACTGATCTCATCGTTTGTCAAGTCTCTTCTCAAAGGCCTCCTCCTCTAAGAGGTCTTCCTTGATTGCTCCTTTTTTTTTTTTTTTTTTTTTTTGGGTATTTAGGATTGAATCCAGGGGCACTTAGTCACGGATAGTCACGGAGCCACAGCCCCAGCCCTTTTTATTTTTATTTTGAGACAGGGTCTCACTCAGTTGCTTAGGGCCTCACTAAATTGCTGAGGCTGATCTGGAACTTGCATTCCTCCTGCCTCAGCCGCCCAAATTGCTGGGATTACAGGCGTGCGCCACCATTCCCGGCTCCGATCGCTCCTTTTAATCGGCACTTTCCTACCGAAATGTCACTTCATTTTTCTGCTTGATTTTGTTCACGAAACTTTTCAGGGTCTAAAATCATTTTATGTAACATATACCACTCTGTTATATTACATAGCATAGGTTACATTCTTGGTGAGGGAATGTGTTGGGTTCAAATGCGATTCCAGCATTCACTGTGCAACCTTAGGCAATGAACCTCCCCGTGCCTCAGTTTTCTAACCTGTAAAGTGGGAACAGTTGAAGCCTGCAAGGATTGACTCAGGGCCTGGCACATAGAAAGTATTTGGTATCTATTAGCTACTGATTGTATTACTGGTTCCTATTTCCCCCTACTGGAATGTCACCTCCTGAGGGCAGGACTCTCTTGTCCACAGTGTATCTTTGGCACCAGTACAGAGCGTGGTGCAAAGTAGGTGCTCAATAGATATTTGTTGGGCGAATGAACGAGTCAAGTTCTAGAACCCTGAAGTGGGTGCATGATTTTTAACCATAGAACTTAGCTAACCGAGTTCCTGGGATCCCTTACAGGTCAGCTCACTGCACTGTGGGATTCTTCCAGCAGAGGTCGCTGCTGCTCCGTGGACCAGGCCCACTCCAGGGTGGCTTGGAACCCGTTCTTCGATCCCCAACGCAGAGGCTTCCTTCTCCAGGAAGCCCTCTCCCACCACCCCCACCCCAGGCCTGCAGTCTCTGGGGCTCCCATACCCCTAGCCCTGCGCAGTCGGGGTCATCACTGTCTGGGGACAAGTCTGTCTCCAATACTAGACTGCGGAGGGCAGGGCAGGACAGGGCTAGGGCTGAGTCAGTCACCATTCTCTGTCCCCAGGGCCACCCTACAGAGAACAGAAGGCACTCTAGAGACTGGGTGTTGACTGGATCATGGAAAAAACTCGAACTCCTCGAGGTATTTCCAGCTAGCAGGATTGGAGGGGCAGGGAGCCCCTGAATGGAGGTGGGCTCCCTCAAGTAGGGAGGGGACTGGAATCAGGTGGCCCAGCGTGGTCATTTGTTGGCTGTGTGATCACTTAACTAGGAAGTAGCCTCTCAGGGTTTCAGGTTCCTGGTCTGTGAAACCAGACACCCAGGGGCAGCCTACTTGGTGAGGCTGTGGAGAAGATGAGTGAGAAATCCCCCACAGAGTCTTAGAACAGCATAGCTGCTGGTCGACACTGTGGGGAGAGGGGAGAGGGAAGGGGCCGGGGCAGATCTGGGTTCAAATCCTAGTCTTACCATGTCCTTTCCATGTAACCTGGGGCAACAGTGATCTCTGTTGAGCTTCTGTCTCCTTACCTGTAAAACAACCACCGCAGGAGGATTAAATGAGGTAAAGATTAAAGGGGAAAAGTGTTAACTAAGGTAAACATTTCTTCAGGCTGGCCCTGGACCGAGCACTTCTGCACAAGGCCAGTGAACAGGCCTGTGCCAAATCCTGTATGCAGTAAGTCACCTCCTGTAATCTTCATCCCAGGTACTCTGATTAGCCCCAATCCACAGTGAAGACGAGGCACAGAGAGGTTGAGGGATTCCTCCAAGGTCCCACAGTCAAGGAGTAGCAGACCCTTGAATCCATACAGTCATTCACTATGACCAGTCCCATCTAGAGATGAGTAAACTGAGGCCCAGAGGGCATAAATTCTTTATCAAAGACCACAGTCAAGAAGGCATTCAGGCGTGGTGGTGCACACCTATAATCCCAGAAGCTCAGGAGGCTAAGACAGGAGGATCTCAAGTTCAAAGCCAGTCTCAACAAGAGCGAGGCTCTAAGCAACTCAGTGAGACCCAATCTCTAAATAAAATACAAAATAGGGCTGGGGGTGTTGCTCAATGGTTAGTGTCCCTGAGTTCAATACCCGGTTACCCCTCCCTGCAAAAAGAAATCTTTCAATGAATACTTCGATTTGCCCAGTTAGGAAAATGGGTGGATAAATTGGGGACTTTTTTAACTTTCTTGACCTCAGTTTCATTTAAAAACTAATGCACCGTTAGTGATGCAGACACATCAATGTTCATAGCTGCTCAATTCACAATAGCTAGATTGTGGAACCAACCTAGATGCCCTTCAACTGATGAATAGATAAAGAAATTGTGGTATATATACACAATGGAATATTACTAAGCCATAAAGAAGAATAAAATTATGGCATTTGCTGGTAAATGGATGAAGTTGGAAAATATCATGTTGAGTGAGTACAGTTTTTGTTTTTTTTTTTTTTTTTTTTTTTTTGGGTGCTGGGGATTGAACCCAGGGCCTTGTGCTTGCAAGGCAAGCACTCTACCAACTGAGCTATCTCCCCAGCCGCATGTTAAGTGAAATAGGCCAAGCCCAAAAAATCAAATGTTTTCTCTGATAAGTGCATGACAATATATAATGGGGGGGATGGCAGGGGGAAGAGAAGAATGAAGGAACTTTGGATGGTGTAGAGGAAAATGGGGTGGGAGGGGGTGGGGTACAGAAAGATAGTAGAATGAGACAGACAGTATTACCCTATGTATGTGTATGATTACATGAATTGTATGAATCTACATTGTGTACAACCATAGAAATGAAAAGTTGTACCCCATTTGTGTACAATGAATCAAAATGCAGTCTGTAAAAATAAAAAATATTTAATAAAAAAATAATAAAAAGTGATGCACTGTTAGAAAATATGTTCACAGCCAGGGATGGTGGTGCACACCTGTAATTCCAGCTACTTGGGAGGCTGAGGCAGGAGGATTGCAAGTTCCAGGATAGCCTCAGCAACTTAGCAAGACCTGTCTCAAAATAAAATTGAAAAAAAAAAGACAGAAAGAAAAGCTAGGTATGGTGGTGCTCACCTGCAATCCCAGCAGCTTGGGAAGCTGAGACAGGAGGATTGCCGGTTTGAACCCAGCCTCAGCAATTTAGCCAGGCGGTAGGCAACCTAGTGCAACCCTGTCTCAAAATAAAAACGGAAAAAGGGTTGAGGATGTGGCTCAGTGGTTAAGCACCTCTAGGTTCAATCCCTGGTACAAAAAAAGAAAAGAAAAAAAAAAGAAAGAAAGAAAGAAAAGAAAAAAGGAATTATATTCATAGATACTAGAGTGCAAAAAGTAGTTCTTGTCTCTTCTTGACCCTACCATCCTTCCCAGAAGCAAACAGTAACCGGTTTCCAACATCCTTCCTGAGATATTCAGTAGCTGTGAGTTGTGTGTGGATGTACAAGGAGTGTGTCTCCCTTTAAGAAAAACACAAATGGTCTAATCATTACCATGGAGTGGACGTTGGCTTTGGGTATTGCTCCGTGACCTGACTTACTTTGGTCAGTGTGGAGGGGCACAGGTGTCAGTCATGCCAGTTCTGAGCTTGGACCTTAAGAGACCTGAACAAGTTCTGCAGCCCCGGGAGGAGAGCTTCCCTGAGAGGCTCCTTCCACTTTAGCCCGCACCCACCCACGTCCACTTCCAAGCAGAGGGTCCCTGCTGGACCCAGCACAGACCCACCACCTCAGCCCAATCCACAACTGTTTTTTTTCAATTAATTAATTTTTTGGCACCGGGATTGAACCCTGGGGCACTTAACCACGGAGCCACATCCCCAGCCCTTTTTATCCTTTGCGATAGGTTTCTGCTAACTTGCTCAGGGCCTCGCTAAGTTGCTGAGGCTGGCTTTGAACTTGCCATCCTCCTGCCTCAGCCTCCTGAGCTGCTGGCATTACAGGTGTGTGTCTATATGCCTGGCAGCTGTTTTTTTTTTTTTTTTTTTTTTTTTTAAACCAACTTTTTTCTTGGTGTTGGGATGGAAACTAGATCCTTGTGCATGCTGGGTAAATTTAAATTCCATCCCAAGCAACACACACACACACACACACACACACACACACACTGCATTCTGGATTGTGGAATGGTGTGTTTCACAGCATTTGGGGGCTAATAAGTATATTTTTATTATTTTTCCCATTTGACAATATATCTTGGCCCAGCAGCTTGAGTGGCTGAGGCAGGAGGATTCCAAGTTTGAGGTCAGCCTCAGCAACTAAGCGAGGCCCCAAGCAATTTAGCAAGACTGTCTCAAAATAAATATAAAAAGGGCTGAGAAGTGTCTCAGTGGTCAAGGACCCCTGGTACCCAAAACAAACAAACAAACAAAACCTCCAAACAAACAAAATCCTGCCAATTTTTCCAAAGTTGTACATATAGAACAGCTTTATTTATTTTTTAACAGTTGCATAGTATTTCAGTAAGTGATGTCTTGCTTTTTATCTCTTTGGGTGTGGAGGTGGTATGGAAAATATCCTGTATCTACTCAGGTGTACACACACACACACACACACACACACACACACACACATATGTAAGTTCATTGACCCTTAGAGCACTTACTTTACTGAATGTAATACCTTAATTTTAAAAAAGTAAATCTGAGAAGAGAAACCATGATATGAATAGATATGAATATCCATACACTCCAAATAAAAAATAAGAATAAATTTGAAATAACAGAATGTCAAAACAAGCACACTGGAGGATGCAGCCGCAGCTGCCCCTGGAGGAAGATGCATAGCTCAGTTGGCGAAGATGACTGGCGTGGAGGGGCTGGAGCAGGGCAGGTGGGGAGTCATGAGAGGTTTCGTTTCATTTTTTACTTAGTCAACAAACACTAATTTATCTTGAGGGCACTAGGGAGCCATTGCAGGCTCTGGACAGGGGAAGTCGGCATTTTGGAGTAGGTGGGGGTGGGGAGACTGAGACAGGAATCCAGGGCAGAGGACAATGGAGGGGTCCTTAGCTAGGGCAGGAACTGGGGGGAGGGAGAAGGGATGGGCTCTGAGGACTGAGACGGAAATGCGAACATGTGGTGGTGTCCTAAGCTCCCCAGGGCCAGGTCTTCCTGAGAGACACAGCTAGAGCAGGTAGAGGGCGGGGCCCAAGGGCCTAGCTTTTGATTGGATCGGTCCAGGCCACATGACGGAACCGTCGCTGCAAGGGATTCTGGGAAACTGAGTTTCTGGTAGTTTTGGCTTCTCCAATGGAAGCTGGCTTAGGATGGGAATTCCCCAGGCTTAAAAGGGCTTCTGACACCGTGTGGCCACAAAACAAGAAGTCAAATGCCCCACTGGGGATTATCAGGAGCCCACGGGGGCTCGCTGTGCCACCTGCCAGGTGTGTGATGCAACTGGATCCCCTCCCGCCACAGCCGTCACTGGCTTCCACAAACACAGCGTGTACGGAGGATCTTCCCATGGTCCCTAGGGTCCTACAGGCGTCTTCCTGTCCCCTCTCCAACCTCATCGTCTTTCTCACACTCTCCTTGGCCACATTTGCTCCCATCCTGGCCTCCTGCTGTCTTCAGATGGGCCAAGCCACGCCCATCTCAGGGTCTTTGCACCTGCTATCCCCAGAACCTCACATGGCTGGCTCCCCTCCCTCCTCTCCTGCAGTCCTCTGCTCACGACACCTCCCCAGAGGCTCCTGCCTTGACCTCCCCGCGGTATTGCCATATCATCTTACCTTCTTTATTTTCCTTCCAAGTTCTTGTTGAAACATCACCTCCATGAGAGAGGGATGTGGTTGCATTCTGCTACACCCCCAATAAATGCTCAATAAATAATTGTTTTTAGTTCCTTTTAGTTCTCTGGGCCTCGGCTTCTCTAACCACGAAGGAGGCCTTTGCTAATCTGACCTTGATGGGAAAGGGCAGGTGGGTGCTGAGATCAGGAGTGGGGCCCCAGGGTCATTTCTTAAGCACTGCTTCCTGTCCCTGCCCCCACATCAGGAGTCTGAGGCGAGAAGAGGCCCCCGTTCACCACACCCAGCCTCAGCTGCCTGGAGGGACGAGTGGGAGGTCAGGGAGATGCCAGGGAAGGTGGAGGTCCAGGAGGAGGGAGAAGAGGGCAGGAAGTCTCCCTTCTGGGCTGTCCTGGGGGAGGCTCCTGGTTGACTTGCAGTCTTGGTACCTCCCAGGAGGAGGAAGCAGCTCCCTCAATGCCGTCCCTGAAAGACCCTCCGTCCCCCTGTCCAAGGAAGATCACGCGAAGACACTGGCTGCAAAAGCAAGAGGCTATTTATTTGGTACACAGGCGCCTGCGGGTGCTCAGCAAAACCTCAGCCGGAGCTTCGGTGAACTGGCACACCGGGCTTTGGGGTACAGGTTTTTTATAGGGTAAAGGGGCAGCTTTCACGCGCGGTAAGCAACAGATTTCTTATTGGTTATTTTGAATCCAGCATTTAGATATCCTTGGAAAAGCCATGAATTTACTTTAACTGGAGAGGGGGGATGATAGATAGAGACACAGACAGAAACACAGGCTTCCCCAAATTGCCCGCAGCCTCACACTTCCGCACCTGCATAAACACAGGTTTTTCCCTAATTGCCCGCAGCACGGGTCGTAAAATGGTAAAGAATGTATAAGCACAGACTTCTCTCATCTTATCTGTGAAGGCCCGAGAAGGAACCTTGTTAAGGATAACCTTCCTGGGGGGGGGGGGGGTCAGAGCGGCTCAGAACTTAGGATAACACGCTTCACAAGCCATAATTTTACTTTTTCATTTACAGTCCTTTGTTATCTCATCCTATTTACTCTGTCCTTGGTCAGGAATCTGGTATCAGAAGTTTTACAGGACAGTTTTATAGTTCCTGCTTATCAGCTCCTGTTAGTTCAGACATGCTCTGACTTTCCCAATTATCCTGCCTCTTTCTTAGCTAAATCTTCAGATAAATTCCTTTAACATGCCCCGTTAATAATTTTTCTTTTTCTCTTAAAATAGGCCTGAGTTCGTGGGGCAGGGATCTTTTCATTCCCCCCTTTTTCTTTATCATGGATAGAATCTTATATCCATTTGTCCATCTTGCCTCGGTTATCAGTTTGCTTAATCATTTGGTACTGTTGAGTAAGGACCATAGTTTGGATTGTTTAAAGGGAATAATACAGACTTCTCCTGGCAGGGAGAAGGGGGCCATGGCTGATATTCCAAAAGTCCCAAGAAGTGAGCACACCCCACATCTTTCACAGGTTAAAGCCTCCTTTGTTCTTCAGTTCTCTCCCCCCTTTAGCTATAGGAACTCCCAACTGCTTTAAGGAAAAGGGGGCGTCGGTTGTTCTGGCTGCTTCGAAGCTGAAAGGGGGCAGTGAGGGGCAAGCAGTTTGGAGTTCCTTTTTTTTTTTAAAAATTGGGTCAATCGAGGGATCCAAGGTAGAAGTCTGGTTGGGGAAGAGCAGGTTGTAAAGTCATCTGGGGGTGGGTGCTTCTATGATAGAAGAACAAAAAGACATGAGTACTGAAATGAAATTAGTACACAGTAAATGTTGCAGCATCTGGAGCATGCCACTGAGTATCATGAAAATGACAGAAGTCAATCTCTTACCAGGCGGGTGGAAGAATTGAGAAATTGTTCCCATAACTAGACCTAGCAAAGGCTGGAAAGGACAAGGCCTTTATTTGGGAACTTTAACATTGTCCAGGTTATCAGGAATGTAAACACAACATTTAACTCTTAATGTCATAGATATCCCAAAAAAATATAGTTAAGCTACTTAATGTCATCTGATTTTTGTAAAATATCCCTTTATTGGTATAACCTGTGTTTAGTAGCGAGCTCTATACTTGTGTTACTTAGGGCTAGGTAATCATACGAGCAAACATAGATTAAGTCTACCTGTGTAGCTTAGGAAGGTCTGCAGGCCTTAAACTGACTAAAAACTTCTGACTCTGGCAGTTTCTCTTGATAGTTATCAGGCACATTTGCTGAAGAATCTTTCTTTCATTTGTAGCTTCCAGTTTTTATTCTAGTGGACTAACACAAGTGTACATCTTAAGTTACATTTAATTATTATTTCTCTTAAATGCCCAAGAATGGTTATATTTTGGTTTTAACTGTTTTGCTGGGTGTCTAAGATCAAGTTGGTCAAATTGACCTGGTTCCTGTCTTGTTAAAGAGTCAGCTGAGTTCCCACAGGGGCCACTTGTAGAGAACTTAAGAGCAGCTTCTTAGCTCCACCAGTGCCATTGGTTAGGCAGGGTCTCCTTGATGAGGTGACTTCCTTTGGAAGCATTAAGGGGTGTCTCCCTTTTTCCATGACCCTCCTCTGCAGCAGATGCACTGAGTGATTTTCATCCTCTAGTCTCAACAATCTCCTTGATCAGGAGGTTGTGTGACACAGAGTTGCAAAGCTCCTTAGAGAAGTTCTCTTGTTCGTGGGTTCAGGCTGACTGAGGACAAAAGATCCAAGTACTGGCCTATCTTTCCTTCTGTATTTAATTCCAATCTCTAAGTTTGATCTTAATTATCCAGCAAGCCAGTTTCACCAATCATAAAGTAAGAGTACTGGGCTTTAACTTTAATGTCCATAACTTTACAGTTATTTACCCTTTTATCTAACTGGAGTCTGCATTAGTTCTGGAAGTTACCACTATCTGTTCTGGTATCTGTTACCACTATCTGTTAGGTGATGGCTTATTATCACAAGTTACCTAGGTTGCGTGTTCTTGAAGCAGCTACTTCTGCAAAACATTAACAGGTAACAGTTTCACAAAATGAAATTAGCAAGAGTAAAAATATATTCTGCTTGTATAATAGCTATCTTGAATCTTGACTGAGAACCACATTATATTTCCTATTTGAGACCATAGTAATTTTACAACAAAAACCAATCTTTTGATTATAACTTTAAATAAGCTGAAGTCTGACTTATTTTGGAGTCACTCTAACATGCAGTAAGGTGGGAGGCAGAGTCTTATCTCAGGTAAGGCGTGTCTCTTTACAGATCTTAAGTAAAATGTTCTAATCCTAAAAGTAATTTTTGCCCCTTTTGTCATGACCAGCATGACCAAATTTTCAAGTTCAGTGAGGGTCAAAGGAGTATTAGAAAATAAAGGTTTATAAACACAGATTTTGAAGATTAAGCTGAGATCAGATGGAGCTCTGTTCTCTGATGGAAATGTACATCTAAAGAGTTATGTTAGCAACATTTATACATGTCTTATTATTAAGTTAAAGACTATATAAGCATTATTCTTTGTTTTCAGGAGAGTTACAGAGACTAGACCATCTACATAACTTTTTCCCACAACTGCAAAGTGCAATGTTAGGAACTCTGTGTAGCTCTCAAATAAGTCCACTGTCCAAAGTTACTGTAAGGTGGGCAGGATCTAGAGAAGGGAACTGATGAAACACTGGTTATCTAGTAAAACAATTTCTTTCTGCCCAAGAGCTGTGTGCCTGATATCAATGTAAGAGCTGATAGGACTCCTGTACAGAGCCTCCCCAGGGAGGTTACTGCCACAGCAGTTAGGCATCTTGTGCTCCTACACAGGAACACTTCCAGGCACCAGGCATGCTACAGTCATGAAGTCAGGGACCCCAATCTCAGTCATTGTTGTCCCATAATAGAACATTAAATGATAGAAATAAATCCCCAATTAAAATTTACTCTTTATAAGTTTAACATTACCATTACAGACAAGTTTAATCTGGAGAATAGCAGCTTGATAAATTCCTTTCTTTAAAAACTTGTATACCTGGAAAATATGAACACATTTAATATACAACTAGAAACCATTTTACAATTACCTTGACACTTTTTTTCTTACCAAATTTAGTTTTTTTAAGAAAAATGTAGACTCTGTAACACAGTACAATACTTTAACAGTTGTTTAACCATAATTGTATACACCCCAATTTTTAAGACTAATTGTTCTAAAGAATAAAACTTAATAGACACAAAGAGTAAATTAGTGTTTCTAAGAAATCCTTGCCATTTTACCATGTCATTTTACCATATAGATTAAACTTTGGTTTATATCAGAACATTAGTATTTCACTTTAGGAAAAACCTTAAATAGCTTTAGCTGTCTCACATACACACAACCAACTTAGTTACACACAGACTTGTTGAAACTTGCCCTTTATTTACACACAGACTTTCTTAGCACTTACTTAGACCCTCATGTATTCCATCACACAGGCACTTTCTTACCCAGAAACATTTTTTTTATTAAATATATTTTTAAACCCAGAACCTTTTATTTTCTCTTTCCTATTTGTTGACCCCTTTTTGTTCACATTCTGAAACAACTCTTATGAAATTTCTGAATTTAGATAAATTGCTCTATTTTAATAAGATTAAATATTTTGTTATTTCTAGTACTCTAATTGAAACACAGTTGAAACTTTTGGGACCCTTTGTATATAGAATTGCACTTGTTAGGACATAACTCTTAATAACCTTGTTTTTAGTTTAGTGATGACACAAAGCAAGTTTAAACCCTTTTATTTACCAACCTATGAAAACACCAATAATGTTTAAGTATGATACCCCATGGAATTTGAGGAGTTAAGAGTACCTGATGTTATTTAACAATGAGCATTTTAATTTTGCAAATTAATCAGATGTCACCAACAAACACATTTGAGTAGTCCCATACATGTTAACTCTAATTCACTTATTCTGTAAAAACCAAGAAAGCAGTCAAGTGTCCTGAACAGTATTTGCTGTCTCTTTCCTGTTGAAGAAAAGTCCTAGGAACAATTGATATTAGACATTTTATTAACATCAATATTTTATTTGCTTGACCACCTAGGGACTTGTGAGTTATTTTCAAAGACATTTTACTTTCATTAGTTTACCCAATTTGAATTAAACCTTTAAATCACGTGAATTAAAAGTATTTGGATCCATTTTTAAATTTTAATTTTAGGAGCGCTCAGTTTTGATACAGACAAAACATGACATTAGTACGACATACAAATAACACAAAATCAAAGGCCTTGTAACTTTATCTCCATTGCAATGTAACAGATGTTCAAAAACTCTAGTTGAATAAAAATAGAACTGATCAAAAAGAAAAAGATCATTAACCTAGGTATGCAGGATCAAAATTATGAGCTCAAAAATACAGCATTAGAGAAAAACAAAACAAACAAAGAATCCTAGAAAATAAGTTAGTTCTGTGTAGAAGTTTAAAACGGACACCTTTTTTTTTTCTTCTTCTTCAGGTTACCCCCCCCTTCCCGCTGAGACTGCTGCAGTTTACATTCCAATGCAGGCTTTGGCAAGGCCAGGCAGAGGGGGGGGGGGGGGGGATTACCCAGGACTTTTTAACCCTTTTTCTTCCTGGTTGAGAAATCAGGTTAGGTTTGAATGCAGAAGATCACAAAACATCATTTCTCACTACTTTTGAGGAATGGAGCTGCTGAGCTCTCTGCCTAGGGGGATTGGAGTAAACAAATCTCTCAGGAACAAGGAGAAGGACTGTAAAGTACCCTGCAATGAGTATCCCTAAGCCTAAGATCGGATTAACACAATAAAGAATTTAATAGAAGGCAAGAGTAAAGACCATATAGTACAATACACAGACAGACACATAGCGTGCTAAATCAAAAATTGACTAGCTGGTACTTTGTCAATAAAAACAAACAATTTCCAATTATATCATAGAGTTGCCCAGGCGCAACACAATGCCCAAATGGGGCCAAGAGTTAACCAGAAGCGACAAGTTGCCAGAATGCAGCACAAAAGCTGCTCAGATGTGAGAGTCACTCAAATGCGACAGAGTCGCAAAGACCCTTCTTTGGGCCAGCCTATGTTGAAGGCTGGCCATTCAGAGTGCAGAGGGTTACCCACTTCTTCTTTTTGACCTCGACCGACAAGTTGCCGGCACAGTTCCGGACGTCTTGCCAATGGTCGAGGGTGAGACTCAGGGGGGTTACCATGGATTGCCCCATTTCAGTCTTGCTGGTAAAAAAAGGAATTTAAGAAACAGGCACAGGACACAAGAAAACACAGACCAGACAACAGATTACAAACGCTGCGCGTCTTCGGCACGGACCGAAGAAATCAAATGTCGGAGAGTGCAAGCCCCTCCGGCCAAAAACAAGTCCCGACGAAACGGGCACCAAACAAGTCCCGACGAATCAAGCACCAAACAAGTCCCGACAAATTGGGCACCAAACAAGTCCCGACGAATCGGGCACCAAACAAGTCCCGACGAATCAAGCACCAAACAAGTCCCGACAAATTGGGCACCAAACAAGTCCCGACGAATCGGGCACCAAATAAGTCCCGACGAATCGGGCACCAAACAAGTCCCGACGAATCGGGCACCAAGACCCCTAGGACGTCTCCCAGGGTGGCAGGGGAGAAGTCTGAGTTCGTCAACTCCTTCTCGGGCTGCCCAAAGTACAAAGTGACCACGCATGATCATACAAACGCTGCGCTCAAGAAACGTAGAAACAGACATGCAAAGAAATATGACAACACGACAACGAGCTCGAGCTGGCCAGCTTACCTCCCAGTAGTTCTTCCAGAAGTTCCTCGGGCAGGGATTCGGGGCAGCACATCTCGGTGGAACCTCCAAATGAAAGACCCTCCGTCCCCCTGTCCAAGGAAGATCACGCAAAGACACTGGCTGCAAAAGCAAGAGGCTATTTATTTGGTACACAGGCGCCTGTGGGTGCTCAGCAAAACCTCAGCCGGAGCTTCGGTGAACTGGCACACCGGGCTTTGGGGTACAGGTTTTTTATAGGGTAAAGGGGCAGCTTTCACGCGCGGTAAGCAACAGATTTCTTATTGGTTATTTTGAATCCAGCATTTAGATATCCTTGGAAAGCCATGAATTTACTTTAACTGGAGAGGGGGGATGATAGATAGAGACACAGACAGAGACACAGGCTTCCCCAGATTACCCGCAGCCTCGCGCTTCCGCACCTGCATAAACACCGGTTTTTCCCTAATTGCCCGCAGCAATTATATGTATATTAATGTATATTCTTTAATATACATTAAAGAATGTATAAACACAGACTTCTCTCACCTTATCTGTGAAGGCCTGAGAAGGAACCTTGTTAAGGATAACCTTCCTGGGGGTGGGGTGGGGGTCAGAGCGGCTCAGAACTTAGGATAACACGCTTCACAAGCCATAATTTTACTTTGTCATTTACAGTCCTTTGTTATCTCATCCTATTTACTCTGTCCTTGGTCAGGAATCTGGTATCAGAAGTTTTACAGGACAGTTTTATAGTTCCTGCTTATCAGCTCCTGTTAGTTCAGACATGCTCTGACTTTCCCAATTATCCTGCCTCTTTCTTAGCTAAATCTTCAGATAAATTCCTTTAACATGCCCCGTTAATAATTTTCTTTTTCTCTTAAAATAGGCCTGAGCTGGTGGGGCAGGGGTCTTTTCAGTCCCCACTTCAGCAGAGCCCCTCTCCTCAGCCCTTGAGGTCCCCAGTCACCACTGGGCTGCCACCAGGTCCTGCTGCAGCCACACCGGCTCCATTCCAGTGCGCTTTGAGCTCGGTGCTGCCCAGCCCACCTTTCCCTGGGGGCGGGAGCAGCCACCAGCGCCCAAGGCTGCCCTTGTAAGGAGGCAAGGCCTGGGGACACCCGAGACACCCGGTTATAATTAACCCAGACACGTGGAGACCACCCCCGACACCTGCTGCCCGTGCCCCCCCAGCACCTCGGGCCTCCCAGAGGAGATGGTAGAGCTTGCCCTAAAAATAACTCCCTTCCCAGCTGGCCTGTCCCCTCCCCAGCGGAAATCTCCCAGTGACACTGGGGGGAGAGGGAGAGGGCAGCCACCGCTGCCAACCCGGCCCTGAGTGTGAATCTCCCTGCTCAGCCGGGCGGCCCGGCTTCCCGCCCTCTGGGTTCCACCTAGGGGAGCAGCGGGCTTCCTGGTCAGCTGCCCTGGCCTCCGGGGCGGCCTGGGCCTTCGCCCTCCATGGGATGGTGGCAGTAGGCAAGTCACCGGCTCTCCGGGTCTCTGTGTCCTCTGGCTAACGGGGCCGCTGGCTCCACCGAGGTCATCGCCCGGGAGCCATCCCCAGATGCAGGCACCCAGCAAGCCCTGAGGGCCCAGGGCTGCCACTGGTCAGGGTCAAGGTCCCTAGGGGCTGAGCAGGGTCCCCAGGAGGGGCCTGGTGGTTGCAGCAGCCTCAGGGGTCAGGGAAGCCTGGCTTCTACGTGCCGGGACATCAGCAGTCACTGTCCCATGTTCCCGGCCGGGGGCCAGCTGTCTCTGCCAGCCCGACTCAGCACTTGGTCGGGGGACCAGCGTGGAGGAGGAGGGGGCGGCCCGGCCCTGGGGCAGCCCATACAAGGCCATGGGCTGGGCGCGAGGCACGCCTGGGTTCAGGGTGGGCACGGTGCCCAGCGATGAGGTGAGAGGCTCGGCTGCCCGCCAGGCCCCTCCCAGCCAGAGTCCCCTGTATAAGGCTGGGGCTGCAGGTCCTTCCCCTGGGTCGCAGTCGCCTGCAGGATACAGACAGCCCCTCTGAGCACAGCCAGCCAGGTACTGCCTGGGGAGTCAGGGTGGCAATCACAGCAGGGTCCCCTGGGTGCCGGAGGCTGACCTGGCGCTGGAAGGGCCTGTGCCTCCTGCCACACTTGGGGTGGGCTGGCCGTGAGGGGGACGGGGGTCTCGGAGTCCTCTCCGCCAGTGTCCCCACTGTGACTTGATATTCTGCAGCAGGAGCCGGGAGGTGTGGGGAGGGATCAGGGGACAGAGGGTCTGGACGGCTGCTCATTGTCACCCCTGCAAGGCGCGGGCGGTCCAGGCCTGTGCTTGGTAGTTTGTCACTAGAACTGGGCACGAGGGCACAGGAGGCACGTCACCTGTCGGGGCTGCCAGGGCAGGTGCTGGGGGCGCCCTGAGCAATGGCGGTCGCAGCCCCGAGACCGCGCGTTTGACTTTCTGTGACTCCTTTGCGTGCCTGTCTGGGGTGTGTCCCTGAGCCTGGAGGTGTGACCGCAGGACTGAGTTTCCCTGGGGTCTGGGTGCGTGGCTCCTGGGGCACCTGCCTGAACTCGGCTCCCCTGGGGTGTCCCTGGCAGGGACGGGGTGGGACACCCTCTGCAGGGAGGAGGTCTGGGTGGGAAGCCGGGGACGTCCTTGAGCCCAAGGCCCACGTGCTGTCCTCCAGGCCGCAGGTCCACCTGCCTTGGGCTGCTGACGAGGCGCAAGCTGAGACGGAGTGTGGGGTGAGGTGGCAGCTGGGGGGGACGCGGAGCCTGCCAGATTCTAAAGATAGCCACGGTGGACAGCAGCTGGAGGCCTTTGGCGGGCCCCTGCCCTCCTGCCCTGCCCCTGCCCTCACCTCACCCGCTCCCACAACCCTCCCTGCTTCCCACTCCTGTCCCCCGCCCACCTCTGTTGGAGGGTCTCTCTTCCTTCCTGGGTCTCGTGAGTAAAATAATACTAAGGATAAGAGCAGTCAAAGTGCACCAGGCCCCAGCTCCACCCCAGGGAACCCCAGGGTTCAACTCAGGAGACCAAGGTTCAGAGAGGCCTATGGATTGTCCTGAGGTGACACAGCAGAGAAATGGCATAGGTGGGATTTGAACTCTGCTCTAACTGAGCCCTGCAGAGCTGGCAGCGAGCAGAAGCAGGGACAGCTGCCCAGCACCCCACCCTGCTCCTCATCTTTTGATTGATCTTCGTGGAGCCCACGTCCCTTCTCTGCTTACAAACTCATTCCCAGTTACACCCTCTCCTCTGCCTCCTCACCAGTCTGCAACAGACCTGTAAAATAGTAATAGCAATAATGCCAAACAAAGTACGCGTACTGTGTGCTGGGCTGTTCCAAGTTCTTGACTTACATTTTCATTGAATCCTTTCAATACTCCCATGAGGTGAGTGCTGCTATGGATCCCCATTTTACAGCTGAGTAAATTAAGGCACAGAGAGGTTAAGCAACTTGCCCAAGGGCACACAGCTAGTCACAAGTAGTAGAGCTGGGATTTGAACCCAAGCCATCCGATTCCAGAGCCTATACTCTTCTCTATGTCACAATATTTCTCTGACCTGGGGGTTCCCTCTTGTTACCCAGTTGGAGAAAACGAGTTCTTTCAATGTTCGTAGAGCTGGCTCACCTAGCCAGGATGTGTCAGGATCAGGGCCCTAAGACCCCTGATGCTTCCTGACGAGACGCAGGGCTCAGAGGGGACAGCTCTTGCTTCAAGTCCCACCGTCTGCCTGACCCCCAAACCTCGCTTGGTTCCTTAGCTGTTCTCTGCCAGACGTGAGCTGCCCTTCCTCTCCTGCCTGCCACCCGGCTCCCCACGCCAACACTGTCACCAGAGAGGTCCGCGGAGCTCCTAGAGAGAGGGACCTCAACTCAGGAGCAGTGGGGTTCTTGACACACGATGCAGAAATGAATTTAGGGACGTCTCAGAAGCACAGGGGGTTATTTAGGAGAGCGATGAATTCACTTGCAGGGAGGATGCGAGCCGTCTGGAGAGTGAGGTGCTCTCGGGTCCCTGGGCTCTTTTAAAGGCAACCGGGTGAGGGGCGGGCCTGGGAACGTCGTGAGGGTGACGTCAGTCTGGTTGTGCTCAGGAGCCTCCAGCGTGCTGGTCTCCAGTATCCAATCAATAGATGACGTGGGAAGGTTTCTTTGTAAAAATTATTTTAAGTTGTTGATGGACCTTTATTTTACTTACTTGTTTATATGAGGTACTGAGACTGGAGCCCAGCGCCTCACACAGGCCAGGCAAGCGCTCTACCACTGAGCCCCAGCCCCAGCCCTGATCTTAGGCTTCTTAAAACACCTTTCTTCATCTGTTTGTGGATGGGCCAGTTAATAGGGCACAGGTAATTTTCATAAGTGGGTGAATTGATTTCGAAATAACAAGAAAAAAGATTGACAGGTTCCCCAGGGGACAGCGAGAGGCTGGGAAAGAACTTTGGCTGAGAACTACCCACCCTGGTCCTTCTCTTTCTCTGCCCACTCCTTCCTGTCCCCCTCAGCCACCATGCCGTTCAGCAACACCCACAACAAGTTCAAGCTGAACTTCAAGCCTGAGGAGGAGTACCCGGACCTCAGCAAGCACAACAACCACATGGCCAAGGTGCTGACCCTTGACCTGTACAAGAAGCTGCGTGACAAAGAGACTCCATCTGGCTTCACCCTGGATGACGTCATCCAGACAGGTGTGGACAACCCAGGTAAGCCACCCCAGATGGGGCACCACGGGGACGGGGGGCGATGGAGGCTGTCAGCTCGCCCCACTCCCTGCTCCGTCTTCCTGTCTGCACATCGGGAAACACTTCGGCCAGTGGCGAGATGCCCCAATGAGTGACACACGGGAACGGCGTGGGGTATGGGCACACGGCACTGGATACATGTGCACAATTAGGCGAGACCCCCGAGGAAGTCACTGAAATTTCCCTGCGTCTCAGTTTCCTCACCTGAAAAATGAGTGCCCATGTTGGGAAAGCACCAGAGTCCCGCAGTCCAGCTCTTAGAGCTGAGCCGGGTAGTGTGTGCACTCCCAGCATCCGGGTTCTTTCTTGAAGAACCCCCTGGAAGAGCAGAGCACCACAGTGACGTCACCATGTGACGCGAGAGGGGCCCCTCTCTCCAGTCCTCTGCTTCCCCAGGTGGGGAACAGGCGAACTTCTGGGATTATAGGCTTGCGCCCTGCACTTGGCAATTCGTTTTGAGATTTTCTCCATGCTCTACCACTGCACTCCATCCCCAGCCCATAACTGGTCTTTCAAGGTTATTATTATTATTATTATTATTATTATTATTATTATTTTAGGCTAAAATGTCATGGTTTGGGAACTCCAGTATAAGGTTTTCCAGTACCTTGTACCTGGTCCCTGAGACTCTCCTTTGCTGCCTCTAGCATTTTCTACTCACCCCAGATGCCACCCCGACCTCTCCTAGTCCTCCCTCCCATCTCAGGGGTCTTGAATGAAGCCCCGCTTGAGAACATCACGCGCGTGCGCACACACGCACGCGCCGTGACAGTCATGGGCCCAGGCCTGCCTTGCCAGGGACAGCACCTCTGACCTCAGTCCGACCCTCCAGGCCACCCCTTCATCATGACCGTGGGCTGCGTGGCCGGGGACGAGGAGTCCTACACAGTTTTCAAGGATCTCTTCGACCCCATCATCCAGGACAGGCACGGGGGCTACAAACCCACCGACAAGCACAAGACGGACCTCAACCACGAGAACCTCAAGGTGGGCTGCCGAGCAGGCTTGGGGTGAGAGGAAGACGCAGAGCAGAGCCGGGGACAGACACGGCGATGGGGGAGGACAGGGCGCGGCGGAGAGGCAGGCGAGAGGCGGGCGGCACAGCTGACAAGGAAAGGGGACAGGCGGGGGCGTCAGAGGTGGGCGCGGGGACAGGGCGAGGGCAGATCCAGCAGAGCGGCGGGACAGATGGAGAGCGACGGAAGTGGGGAGAGGAGGAAGGGAAAGAAGTTTGGGGAAAGAAAAGAAAAACAAGGACAGATGAGGAGGTGTGGGGGGAGAGGGAGAGGGAGGGAGGGGATCCGGGAGGAGCACGGGAACAGGACGAGCTGGGGCAGAACTGGGCTCGCTGGTGGCACTGACTGACCTGCTGTCCAGGGCGGAGACGACCTGGACCCCAACTACGTGCTCAGCAGCCGCGTGCGCACTGGCCGCAGCATCAAGGGCTACACGCTGCCCCCGCACTGCTCCCGGGGCGAGCGGCGCGCCGTGGAGAAGCTGTCGGTGGAAGGTGAGCACCGCCCGGCCCGGCCCGGCCCTGGCCCTGGTGATGGCTGGCACTGTTAGCTGGGTCGCAGGTCCCAGTGGTCAAGACATGAGCAGTCCTGAGACGTCCCACGCCGGCCGCCCCAGGGTCCCCACCTCGGCCCTGTGTGTTCATGCATTCGTGCAGTCTCTGATTGCTCCCGCCCCGTGTGGGGAGCGAGGTGAAGTTGCTCACGGCTCTCACACAGCTCAGCAGGCTGGGAGATGAGGGGAAGCACAGCCACCAGTGAATGAACAAGTGCCACAGAGCCAAGAAATGGGGTGGCGGTGCTAGAGAATGGCTGACGGGAGCGCCCTTAGAAAGGAAGTACTGAGACCTGTTGGCAGGAAGGGACTGCTGGGGAAGGACTGCAAGCAGGTGGACAGAAAGTGCAAAGGCCCTGGGGCCAGAGTATGTGTGGTGGGGACTAGGAGACAGGTGGGCTGAAGCAGGGTGGCCAAGTGGGGATCGAAGTCAGAGTAGTGCCAGTGGTCAGACTCTTTCCTCTGGGCTGTTGATAGGGCTCTGACTTTGACTCAGAGCTAGGCCACTGGAGGGTGTTGAGTGGAGAGGGACAGGGGCACACTTGTATGGATTCCTTGGGCTGCAGGCAATGGCGGGAGCAGAGACTTTGAGGGGGCACCCACCTTGGCCCAGCTGGGGGTGAAGAACAGGCCATGGCAGGGGAAGTGCAAGTGTGTTTGCTGATGGAACCAGCAGGACCTGCAGCTGGCTTGGTCCTGGTAAATATTTAACCACTGGCTCCGTAGGGAAGAAAGTCCTGCTTTCAGGGTTTTCCTGTGATCTAAATCCTTTTACCACGACTAATTGTGAGCTATTAATGTGATGTCTCACACACAGAAGAGATGTCAACCGTAGCATGTCATTATGTAGTATTTCCACCCCACAGACACAACAGCGAAAAACCTCAACAACATACAAGTTTGACAATATCACTCATATGTACTATATGCTGTTATTATGCTACGTAACATATTATGCTAATATATAAAATATTTTATCATATAAAATATATTCTATAGCATAAGGTATACCATATAACATATTATATATAGCATATATAATGTTATGTATTGTTACATATTATTTATTGTTTTATGTATTATATGTACTATATGTAGTATACCATATGAGTAGTGTATAAAATGCATCTAAATATTACATAAATATATATTTTTATATATGCATACAAATCTATCCTTACATAACATATTTTATACATATGAATATATAAACCACTTACAGGCAATTTTAGAATAATTGTTATTAATGGCTCCCCAAATCTCCAAGGCCTGGCCTGCAGTTGTAGTCCCCTGCAGGTGGACTGAATGGGACTATCTGCCTTCTGCACCTGGGGCCTGGGCAGACAGGGGAGGAACAGACTGTCACAGTGTTTAGGTGCCTTTAGGACATGCATGGGGTCAAGTCGACAGGGGCAGCAGTGTGGGTCCCGGGGCGCCCACTGCTGGGTTCAAGGGGGCAGGCTGTTGACCTGTCTCCTGTGGCTCCTCAGCCCTCAACAGCCTGACAGGCGAGTTCAAGGGAAAGTACTATCCTCTGAAGGGCATGACTGAGCAGGAGCAGCAGCAGCTCATCGATGACCACTTCCTGTTCGACAAGCCTGTGTCCCCACTGCTGCTGGCTTCAGGCATGGCCCGGGACTGGCCCGACGCCCGCGGCATCTGGTGAGCCCCCCTCTGCCTCTCAGCTCCCTCTTCCCTCAGCTTTTCTTCCAGTCCCCAGGACCCTCCTTCTCCTCCCCCATGGTCAAAGACCATGACCTTTCCTCCACCCTTGCCTATCCTGGGGTTTGTGTGTCACATTTTGGGAAACTTGGACTAGAGAAGTTAAGAATTCATGGACTTGAACTAGATTCCTTGGGCTCAAATCCCAACTCTGTCATTTACTAACTCTGTGACCCTTTGGCACCTGTAATCCCAGCTACCTGGGAGGCTGAGGATCCTTTGTACCTGGGAATTCAAAGCCAGCCTGGCCAGAACTGTCTCAAAAAAAAAAAAAAAGAAAGAAAAGAAAAGAAAAAAAGAAATGTGACTTGGGCAAATTAATTACCTTCCCCATAATTTCCCCATCTATAAAATGGAGATTCCAATAACTCTTAACTTTTGGAATTCTTGTGAGGACTAAAAGAGCTGATTTATGTGGAACTAATTTAGGCATTCAAAGATTCATAGAAAGCATAACCAGCAGTCATAGTAACAAAGATAGTCCTAATGGCCAGGATGTACCAGGCGCCTGTGTACCCAGGCACTGGTCAGATACAAGCATTCCGAGGTTTCACAATGTGACCAAAAGACTCTTGAATCTTGAACCAGATTCCTTGGGCTCAAATCCCAGATGTAGGATTGCCAAGATTTGTCCTTTCTGATTCCAAGCTTCCATGTGCTAAAGATTCTAAGATTCCAAGAGGTGTGTGTGTGTGTGTTGGGGTCCGCGGGCACACTAGGCAAGGGCTTTATTACTTACTACTCCAAGATTCTTTAATTGAATGATGTTCAAAGATTTTTAAGCCCTAAAAGTCCTTGTTCCCAGATTTGAGGATTTGGATATCCTGTGAGGGCGCAGTCTTTGGGTTTAATTTTCTGCGACAAATCCAGTGTCACTCACCTCATGTCCCTCAGGCCTGCTTTCTTCAGCGCGGGGAGGGCGGCTTGTGTTCAGGCGACAGTGGGGGAATGGGGTTCCCACAGAACTGACTCCCTGGCCTCTTGCCACACCCCACCCTAGGCACAATGACAACAAGAGCTTCCTGGTGTGGGTGAATGAGGAGGATCACCTCCGGGTCATCTCTATGGAGAAGGGGGGCAACATGAAGGAAGTGTTCCGCCGCTTCTGCGTCGGGCTGCAGAAGGTGGGTGTGTGCCCCTCGCGCGGACCTCTGACTGCATCCTGAAGGCCACGCCCTCTTTCCAAGGCCACGCCCTCGAACCGGCTCCACCCCATGCCCAAGGCCAGCCTCCAAGAACCCACCTCCTGAGTCCTCAAGCCCCGCCCCCTCAGAATCCAGCCTCCTTCTGTGGTTGGGCCCCTCCCTGAAGTCTCCGCCCAGTTCTCTAGCTCCGCCCCCTCGGAACCCGGCCTCCATCCCCGTGGGTGTCCGGGCCGTCTGAATCTTGTTGCGGGTGTATTTGGGAGTCCCTGCAGGCGTTGATCCCTGGTCCTCTCCCCCACCTCAGATTGAGGAGATCTTTAAGAAGGCTGGTCACCCCTTCATGTGGAACGAGCACCTGGGCTACGTGCTGACCTGCCCATCCAACCTGGGCACTGGGTTGCGTGGAGGCGTGCATGTGAAGCTGGCACACCTGAGCAAGCACGCAAAGTTCGAGGAGATTCTCACCCGCCTGCGCCTGCAGAAGCGGGGCACAGGTGCGGCCCTGCATGCCCTACACCCCCGTGTCTGGGGCGGGTCCTTTGGGGTAGAGGAAGGGGAGGTGGAGCGGATATCCCCGCAAGTTCTGGGGTCGGTAAGGGCTTTCTCGCCGTGAACCTGTTTCTTCCTCTGGAAAATGGGCGTCAGCTTAGGAGTTAGTATGATATATATGGTTGCCGTGGCCACATAACATGCATTTTGTATACTCGGGGAATCAGTTTCCCTGTCGGTAAATGGGGTGTGGTCAGACTTCGACCCCAGGCAGCAGGGCTCCAGAGCCCACTCTTACACACTTCGCTTTATTTTTAAGTTGGCTGGTGGAGGGACGAGGTACCTAAAGCCAAACACTTGGGCCCCACGTAAACAGACATTAAGGAGGCTCTGTCACGTGTAGGCATTGAATACACGCGCCTGTCGCAGGTGACACGGGCGCGACTTCCGGCCCACAAGCACCGCTGCTCCTTCCTCATGCCTCTGGCCCCTGCTCCCACAGGTGGCGTGGACACAGCTGCCGTGGGCTCTGTGTTCGACATATCCAACGCCGATCGGCTGGGCTCATCCGAGGTAGAACAAGTGCAACTGGTGGTGGACGGTGTGAAGCTCATGGTGGAAATGGAGAAGAAGCTGGAGAAGGGCCAGTCCATCGATGACATGATCCCTGCCCAGAAGTAGGCACCCAGCCCGCCCGCCGCCGACTGCTGGAGCCCGTCTAATCTGAGGACCCCGCCCACTGGAGGCCCAACCCTTCATCCCTTGCTCCGCCCCTTTCCCCAGAGTCCCGCCCATAAAGGTTCCGCTACCTGGACGCTCTCTCCGCACTACTGGGAGTTGCTGTTCCACTGAGTTCCAGCCAAGGGGCTCCACCCTCTGGGTTCTGGCCAATTAAAAACCTCCCTCACGTCGGGTTTCCAGGGCCCCGCCCACCGCCAGGAGCTCTGGCTGATGAGGCGCTCCGCAGCACTTCGGGAGCTCCTGCTTCTCCACGCAAAGCAATAAATAAAAACAATGGTGGCCTTAGCTTGGTGTGGCACAGTATTGAGGGAGGTGGAGGGGGCAATTTTGTAATTGGCCACTGTGTCCTCGAAATGGTTTGCCCTCTCTAGTCATGTACTAGGCCTGCTTTAGCCCATCTCTAAAATTAAGTGGAATTAGGGCGCAGAACCTAGTCAAAAACTTGCAAGCCTTTATGAGGAACCTGAGACTCAAAGGAGAGGTTCACCGTCACACAGCCAAACACTGGCCCCTTTCCAACCCCGGCCGTGAAATAACCATGCTCTGGCCCTTGGGTCTCCCGTTTGCCATCTCCTGTACATCCAGTACATCTGTCTCTCCTAGCTTCTCACCGGCCTCCTTCTGTCCAGTTTGACTTCATCCCTCTGTAGCTACCAGTCTTCGGAACTTCTCTTACTTTGCTCAAGAACTTTCCATGGCTCCCATATCTCCTAGAACTTGTTTCTTGTGATCCTTCAAGGTCACACTGAAATGCATATGATCCGCTGAAGGCCCATCTGTCCAGTTCGCTCTCATTTTACTGATTTCCACTGTGCACACTCTGCAGTTCCCACCTTGAGTTATTTGACCGAGCAGTTTCCTCCTCCTGAGTGGGACTTGGGAGAGAGCCTTCCTATGTGGTCTCTAGGGAGGGGTCTTTTTATAGAGCTTCGTCCCAGGAAAAAGCCAGAGGATATGGCTGAGCAACTGGGGCGAGTGAGAGGAGTTGGTAACAGAAATCAATTAGCACCTGGACGGGTTTCGTTGGGCAGGCCACTGACTGCCATTCAGCCAAACAGGCCAAGGCCTCCATCAGTAAGGACACTGTGGGGGGACCCCAAAAGAGAAAAGTTTCAGAAGGAAATTGAACAGAGTAAAAGGAGAAGACAGAGCCCTCAGAAACCTGGCCAAGACACTTTCAAACTTTGAGGCCTTTAGAGATTAATCTGCCTTCTGCTTTACAGAGGGGAAACTGAGACCCAGAGATGTCCCCAGGAGTTCTCGGGTTTACTGAAATAGGAAGGTTGGAAATCACCCAAAGATCAAAGCATGAAGGAGCTGTCAGATGCAGGAATGTCCTTCAGAGTATTATCCCCAACTAGAGCCCAACACTAATCCCAGTTCCCCTCCAGAGGCCAGAGACCCCAACGCTCCAGCCTGATAATGAGCCCCCCACATTCGAAGTCCAGGCATCTGTCAGTTACCAAGTCCTGCCCATTTTGCCTCCTAAGCCTCTTAAATCCACCCCTCCTCTCGCCACCTTCAGTCCCACTCTGCCCTTCCCCACACCCCAACACAAACCTTCTCAACTCTCCTTGCTCCTAAAGCAAGCCCAGAGCCCTCTCTAGGATCTTCAAGGCCCTAAAGACACCTCTACCCTCATCTTTCACAGTGACCGTACTTACCCTGAGTCACATGTCATCTCGTGTGTAGCCAGCTTCTCCTCCTCCAGGAAGGCCTCCGTGGTTGGGGCAGGTGCCCCCCTGGACTCACCTACACCAGCCCTGTCCCTCTGGATGGTGGGTCTGAAGACATATCTGTCTCTACCACTGGAACGTGAGCTCTGCAAGGGTAGGGCTGGAGATGTCCCAGCACAGAGGTGGCCTTTGGGGATCAATTAAACTGTGCAAAACTCTCCCCAATGCCTCAGAAGAAAGCCTAGCATGCTCACGGTGGCCCCAGGTGAACCACAGTGGCTCCTGTGGAGCTCTGCTTCCCTCCAGGCATGAAGCCTCTCCTCAGGGAACCCTAAGTTCAGCTCTAGGTGGGGGCCCCAGCCACTCTAAAGTCAGTGATTGGGTTTCGTTGGGCAGGCCACTGACCGCCATTCAGCCAAACAGGTCAAGGCCTCCATCAGTAAGGACACTGTGGGGGAACCCCAAGAGAGAAAAGTTTCAGAAGGAAATTGAACAGAGTTCAGGGATAACCACAAGACTTATCTTGGCCAATCAGGTCTGCCTCAAGACTTGCTGAAAGTTGGCAATGAGGAGGGACAGATGCTTGGGGTTGCTGGGGTCAAGTCTGCCATCAGGAAAGGAGCATCCATTGGATGATACAACTAGAATTAAATTTATACTGATGAAAACTGAGATGGAAAACCTGAATTCAACCACACCTGAGGCCAGAGCCCTGAACTATTAGTAAGCCAACAAATACTTTTCTGCTCCATCAGTGCAGATGGCCCGTTCCTCCTAGTACTGTCTCTAATTCCCCGCATGCCCACACAGCAGCCACCCTGGACTGCACGCAGCTGAAGTCATACCATGCACTCCCACGGGCTGGGGCTTTGGCTCAGGGCATCACCAACTCCTACCCATCCTTCGAAGCCCAACTCCAGTTTGAGTTCCTCTGGAGCTACTTTTCCAGGTTCCCCAAGATAACGGTTCCCCTGGTGTTTGCATGCCACAGGCAGGACAGCCCATGTCTCCAGGTCCAGCACTGGCCTGGCACAGAGCAGGCACTGGTCAATGACTGTTTATTGAATAAATTTACTACTGGAGTAGGAAGAGGCTGAGTCCAGTGTAATATGGTTGGTGGGAGTGGACAAACCGGGGCCCCAAGAGAGGACCTGGGGCCTCTTGGCCTCTGCCCTTTCCCACTATGATCCTCGACCCCCACACCCGCCACTCCCATTCTGCAGATGACCAAACGGGCTCAGGCAGGAGAAACCACTGGGCCCGGGTCCACACCTCCTCCTCCTCCTCCGCTCACCTGCAGGGGAGGGCGGGGAAGGAAGACCCCTGGGTCAGCGTGGGGGGACTCTCCTAAGTTTATTGGGCAACAGGCTGCAGGTGAGGGGCTGAGGGGAGGAGGATGGGGGGTAATAACTTAAAAACCCGGAGGTGTCAGCGGCAGCTCGAGAGACCTCTGCAGAGGGGGGAGGGGTATTTACAAGGATTTGTACAAAGTGCCCCGCGCCAGCCTGGGGCAGGAATTGGGGTTCGAGCATGAGGGGTGGGGGAGGGGAAGGAATCTGCCTCTCTGACCCCATCCCCAGGCCCCCATGAGTTCTCCAGTCTTCAGGCTCAGCAGTCCCTGCCCCGCCCAAGGCCTAGTTCTTGAGCTCTGGGAGGAATGGCATTCTCACAGCTTCCCTTCCGGCCCTGCCCTGCCCCCAAAGTCTCCTCGGTGCCCCTTGGCAGGGCAAGGGGGAGCAGGACTGGCTGGAGCCTCCAGGAGGGTGCCAGCTCCCCCCACTAAGTCCCCTCGTCCTTCTCCCGTGCCAAGCAGCCACGGAGAACAGCAGAGAGGACAGTTTCTGTCCCCCGACCAAATCCATGGAAACCGAGGTGATGGCAAAAGGAGAATCCCCTCCCTGTCCCCTTTTCCTCCTGTAGAAGCAAAGGGAACAAGAGAGAGAGGAAGAGGAAGGGACCCGGGCTGTAGTGGCTCAGAGCTCGAGGTCGTTGGAGATGCGGGTGACGAGGGTGCGGAAGGCCAGGGCGGTGCCGGCCACTCGGCGGAAGAGAACGCCCCGCAGGCCCGGCCGGGGCAGCTGGCAGACCTCCACTTCGAAGTGGGACAGGGGCTCGGGCCCGCCCGCACCCCCGTGCAGACAGGCCAGCAGGAACGGCTGTGGCTGGCGGCAGCGGCAGCGGGCGGCCGCTGTGGCCTGGCGCAGAGCTGCCATCAGGGCCTCGGGAGGGCGCGAGCTGGTCAGCTTCACACTCCAGGGGAATCGGAGCAGCCGGGGGGCGGTTTCCGTTTGATCCCAAGGTAGATGGCAACTGGAGCGAGAAGACAGTAGGGGTCAAAGATGGGAGACAAGGGTAAGGTGGCAGAGAACTGAGGGGCAACTCTCTCCACTTCGGGACACACGCCTAGCGGCCCCCTCAAAAACCATTCCCCCATGCCCCTGCAGTGACAGTTTCAGCGGGACATGCAGATCACATTTCCCAGACTCCCCTGAAGCTGGGCATGGCCTGGTCTAAATTCTGGGGCTGTGGGCATAAAGTGAGGAGTGCCACTCCACCTGGCGTCCTTTACAGGAGTCTCCATGCCTGGGAACTGAGTGACCTTTAGAGAGCGGGCAGCAGCACTAGCCAGTCAAATCTGTGCAGATGACTAAGGAATGGGGGTGAAGAACCTGGACATGAATGACCACATGGGACAGAGTGGCCCTGCCACATGGTTTGGGTGAGAAATTCATTACTCCATCTTGGGGTCTTGCTGGAGCAAGCGAGCTTGTTTGTTCATTAGGTTGGGGGAGGGGGCAGATCAAGGATGATAAACGTCCTACGATGTGCGGGAGGCCCCTCTATAAAAGGCAAATGTCCCACCTAAAGTGCCAGTGTTCTTCCTGACCTAGTGGACCCGCGTTAGGAGGGCGGACAGGGGTAAACACATGACTAGGCTCTGGCCAATCAGAACTCCCACTGCTCTGGCCACTACGATTGGCTCAAGGATGAACATATGACCAGGTCTGACCAGAGTACACCACCCTTTTGACCATGGGTATTGGCTTAGAGGTGAACATGTGACCTAAACCCAGCCAATGAAAGTCAGCCCTGGACTTTGTTGGAAATATGGGGAAGGCTCTTGTTTCTACTGGGGACTCTGAATTGATAGGGGCCAAACTAAAGCAGGGCCTGGACACCTATAGCACACCTGCTTTTTTTTTTTTTTTTTTTTTGTATGGGGGATTGAACCCAGGGGTACTTAACCCCTGAGTCACATCCCCAATCCTATTTTGTATTTTATTTAGAGACAGCATCTCACTGAGTTGCTCAGGGTCTCCCTAAATTGCTGAGGCTAACTGAACTTGACATCCTTCTGCCTCAGCGTCCTGGGATTACACGTATGCGCCACCACACCTGGTGCTGCCTGCTTTTTTAAATAAAGTTTTATTGGGATACAGCCACAACCATTTGTTTTTGCTGTCTGCACCCATACAGATGCTGTTTGCCACTCCCTGGCTCAGAGCTTGGGCAACATCTGCCGCCATGGATGAGAGGCTAAAGGAGGCGGGTGTTGACAGGAGGGCAGCAGGGCTGCAGCGAGGACAAGATGGTGGAGGGATGATGCTCAGGGCTGCAGTGCAAAGGGCAGGAATCCAGAGCAGCTGGCAGAGGAGGCAGGTCAGGGGCATTTCAGGACACTGGGCTAGGAAAATGGGACTCGGTCCCCTCTAAGGGCCAGGGGTGAGGGAGGGGGATGGGAGGTAGTCAGGGGCAGGCACATGCACTCACCTTGTGACCTCAGGTCCCCCGATTCTCTCAGGTTCGTCTGCGACCCTGGGGGACGGGAGGTGACAGGATGTCTAATCTGAACATAGGGAGCCCTCCTCCCCCACCCACTGCCTCCCAGCCCAGTCCCTCCCTGTTGGCTAGAATTGATCCCTTACATCTCCAGAAGGGGGCTCATCCTGAGAGGGTTAGTGCAGGTGGTAGAAAAGACACCAAAGAATTTGGAAGACAGAGAAAGAGGGGGTGGGGAGACAACTATATGTAGAAGGGACAACAGAGAGACCCCTCACCACATTCGGCTTTGTTCCAATGGCAGACACCTCCTTAGTGACACCTGTCCCTCCCTTCACCACAGCCTGGACCGAAGTTCTGTTCTAGTTTTCTTCTTAGTACTTATCAAGACCCAATATTCTATACATATGACTTATGTATTTACTGCCTGGTCCCCTACTAGAATGTGGCTCTGCCTGTGCAAGAAATTTTTACATTTTGCTCAGTTTCTACTCCAGGGCCAGAATGGCACCAGCACACGGTCAGTAGGTTCCCCATGAACAACAGAAGTAGTGAGTGAAAGCACTGAACAAATTATTTCTAAAGGATGCAGTCATAAAGCACTTTACAAGGCAAATTTCTCAGTCCTCACAACAACCCTCAAAGGAAGGTTCTGCAGTAGGGACTGCCACTGTACAGGAGAGGAAAGCTGGGCCCAGAGACTTATTGGAGGTCACCCTCAGACATGATATCTGGAACCCCGGAGTCTGGCTCCAGGGGCCATGCTTCTGGCCACTGCAGTTTATTAAAGGAGTAAATATACACCCAGACCCCACATACAGACACCGTTCCCCACTCTCGTCCACTGCCCCTCCCTGAGGCCCGCACACACAGCCAGACGTGCAGACAGGAGGCAGTGCCAGTCAGAGCGTGGACGGGACTTACTGATCTTGGATCCCTGGGGCAGAGAGGCGCCCGAGACGCAGCGGTTAGAATTCTGCCGTTTAGAGGGATCGAGGGTGACCCTGCAGTGTGAGGAGGAGGTGACGGGGGCAGGGGATGGTGGAGGGGAGCAGGAGGAGGAAGAAAAGGAAGAGGAGAAGGAGGAGAGGTCAGGGCGCAGGAGGCAGAGCAGAGTAGTAGACAGGCGAGCCGGTCCCACCCCCGCCTGGTGCCGGGCGTTGCTTACCGACGGGTCAGCTTGGAGGTCAGCTTGGTGAAGAGGTTGGTGGTGGGACGCGGCCGCCCAGCCGGCAGGGGTGCAGCCTCATGTGCCAGCGTGGGCGAGGCGGGGGGCCCATTCTGCACGCCCCCGCCGCCCCCGCCCCCTGCCCGCCGGTCCCGGACCTGGCCACCGTGGAAGGTGCTGCGGATGGTGGAGCCACGTGCTAGGCGGCTCCGCTCCCCGGATGGGGGAGCCAGGCTGTGACTGGAGGGGGAGGCGGGAGGCACCCGTGGGGTGCCCGAGCTAGGGAGAGAATGACAGGTCAGGGTGAGGCCCTGAGGCAAGCCTGGGCCCTGATCCCACAGATTCTTCACTGTCCTATCCTAAGCTCACAAACCCCAACCAGCCTGGAGTTCAGAAACAGGGCTGCTTGCTATGTATGGTTGTACAGGCTGTGGACCACAGACCCCCAGCATTATTTTATTGACTCTCCTTCTGTTACCTCTTCTTCAATCTGTTCCTTCTTTAAACTCTACCTCCTCAAATCTGTCCCGTTCCAACTCTCCTCTCTCCAGATTTGGCAATTGAATAGATTTCACATACATTTGTGGATGATTCCTTTGCTGTATGCCATCCACACTTCAGGAACCAAATGAACTTGGCAAAGGCTGCCATCTGAACTCCCATCACCCAATCTCGGGAAAGGAGTACATGTGAATATCAAGGACCCGATTCATTATGACAGCAACCTCCTCCTCCTCTTTTCTTTTCTTTTTCTTTTTTTTTTTTAGGTGGGGGCCTTGCTATGCTGCCCAGGCTGGCCTTGAACTCCCGGGCTCAGGTGATCCTGCCATCTTTGCATCTAAAGTGACCGGGACTACATATATGTGCCACTACACCCGGTTCAACCATGACAACTGGCTGATGTGTAAAAAAACAGAAGGGACCCCTTTTCTCTTTCAAGATATTAGGAGGGAGTAGGGGTCCGACTGTCCCAGTCTTCCCCCAGTGCTTCTGACTCCCCCAATCCTGACAACTCAGAGAGAATTCCAATTTCTATCTTCCAAGGACCAGCCTAGAACTCAGAAAGGAAATCCTGACTGTGGTAGAGGCCATTACCTCTCCCCCTGAATCCACTATTTCGGTTTTACTTCCTATGAGCCAGGCTGTGGCCTCCCAGCCAGAGACTACACTTCCCAGAAACCCTTGCAGTGACGAATGGTGGTCATGTGACTATACTCTGACCAATAGGAAGCAAGCAGAAGTGCCTTGTACCATTTCTGAGACTTGGCTTTCTCTCTTTTTTTGGTACCGGAAATTGAACCCAGGGGCATTTAACCACTGAGTGTCATCCCCAGACATTAAAAAAAAATGTTTTATTTGGAGACGGGGTCTTGCTAAGTTTCTGAGGCTGGCTTTGAACTCACAATCCTCTGCCTTAGTCTGCCGAGCAGCTGGGATTACAGGTGTGCACCACAGTGTTGGATTAGGGGGCCATGACTTTCAAGAGTGCTGCATACCCTCTAGTTTTCTCCACTTCCTGCTGATTGGGAAACAGTGGCAGTTGGTAAGTTGCTTGGAGTCTTGGCATGGAGACTGGCAGAATCAGCCCGGACTCTTTGGAAAACCCTATTTTTTTTTTAACCCTGAAGTGTCAAGGATGGAACTCGGCCTCATACAGGCCAGGTAAGTGCTCTACCACTGAGCTACATCCCTGGGCCCCAAAATTTCATCTTACTTAATCCACCATACCTTGGGGTCTCTTTATTCCAGTAGCTCAGACATAATCTAACTGACCAGAACTGGAAGGCTGTGTTACTGTAGCTACCAATGCATATTCTGCAGTCAGTCTGCAATCCTTGCTCCTTGACTCAGCAGTTGTGTGGTTTTGGGTAAGTTATTGAACCTTTCTGTGCCTCATTTCTTCAATTATAAAATGTAAATACCAGCATTTACCTTGCAATATCATTAGAAGCTTTATGCCAGCTAAGGTACCTTGCACATGGCTGCTGCTTGAATGACCACTATTATTACTTTTATTTAGTAACCATCAAAAAAAGCTCAGCCAGAGCCTAGTGTGCCAGTCCAGGAAATTCCTGTTGGCATCAGAACTCTAATGGGGACTGGAGGAAGCTGGTGTTGGCCCCATACTACAGAGGAGAAAATAGGCTCAGAGATTTGCCTGAAATCATCCTACTAGTAAAGCTCGGAGGCAAGCCTTAAGCAGAACTGAGTAGTCCCAGAATCACGACTGTCGCCCACTGCATCACCCCGCCCCCGCCCACCGTAACACCCGCCTGCATTCAACAGGCACACCCAAGAGCGGGGCGTCCGCCTCTGGCCCTCACGTTCCCGGTGGCCCAGGCGTGTGACAGTGTGGTTATCCTGGAGGTGCCACGCTCCTGGACGGGCACCAATTCACTCCCTGTGCATGAGCCTGCCCCCTGGAATTGGTCCCTTTGCTTGCCAGCTGAGAGAGACCTCACAGCCTTGGACCACCCAGTCAGACGATGTGGAAGCTGTGACAATCTGGGGCTTCTCTCAAGTTCTAAAAATGGATCATTCAAAAAATCCAGTTGGGTTCCTGCGGCTCGTAGGTGGAGAACCAGACAGACCGCTGTTCTAAGGCCAGTGACTAGTTAATTAAGTGGGGGCATGGACAGAGGTACCTGGCAGGTCCTATCAAGGGAAGGGCGGACCCTGCCACTCCCCAGCCTTGTGGCACCCACTGACATCATCATCTCAGATCCAGGGGCCTGCTCCCCACCAGGCCCCCTCCCTCCCCGTGGCCCCCATACCTGTTTTCTTTGCCATTTGGCAACAGGGATGGGCGCTCTGCCCCGGGGCGCTCTGTGCAAACGTAGGTGTTCCTGCGGGTCATCATGCTGGGAGGGAGGTTGTTCTGTGGGAGACACCAGGGAAAGGAGCAGGTGAAGAGCCGCCCGCCGCGCCCCCTCTTGCCTCTCCCAGGAGGACTGAGTCAGGGCCTGGGTAGAAGCCCGGCAGCAGGCAGGGGCTCAAAGGCCCCAGTGGGAGGAGAGGGCCACGAGTCGCGGAGCTGGGTCACGGAGACCACCGGAGCTTACGGGGAAACCGAGGAAGGCCGAAGCGACTTCTCACGATCGCGCTTCCACACGCCACACTCAGTCCCCCGCCAGCCCATGTCAGGCTGTGTCGCCAGCTCAGAACACGCCCCCTGCTGGGCCCCCCACTCAACCTCTGGATCTCCGTGTCAGTTCACAATGTGCCCACCCCTGGCGGGCGGCCTCGGGGCCTCCTGGGTGCCCACTGCAGACAAATACGTCCCCACCCCGAAGGGACACTGAGCCCCATGAAGACAGGAGTGGCGGGATCCCACTACCCTCCTGGACATCAAGGTCCGAGCTGAGGTCACCTCAGCCTCCACAGGGCCGGTGCCACCCCCCAGCCCTCTGGTGCCAACAGGTTCTTCTCAAATCCTACACGCTGCTCTGGGGAACTGCAGGGTGGCACCTGCAAGGCAGATCCAGGGGGCCCCCGCCCCCTGCCACTCACCGGGGTGCTCGTGCTGTCCTTCCGCCGCTCGGGGATCTCCGCCTTGTTGGGGTTGTGGGCGCTGCTGACCATGGGGCTGGACGGGGGCAGCCCCCGGCTCCCACTCCCTGCCGCGCTGCAGCTCGCCTTCCGGCCCGGCAGCCGCTCCTCCTTGAGCTCCGCCTCCCCGGTGCTGGTTGGGCTGCGCTTGGGGTGCAGGGGTGCTGGGGACGGGCCACCTGGTAGAGGGAGGGGGTCAGGTATAGCTGGCATCCCCTGGGAGGCCCAGAACCGGCCCTGGGCGAACTCCTGACACAGACTGCAGTCTCTGCGAATCGTTCTGTGGAAGTGACTGGGCGCGTGTGGGGACCCAGAAGCCAGAGGAGAGCTCAGGGACAGGCAGGCTTTGCGCAGTCCCACACACCCCTGGTTCAGGGCTGCACACGTGGGGCAAGCACTTGACCACTGGGCCACACCCCGGCCCGCCTCTCGCCTTTTTCCTTTTTTTTTTAATGTCAAAAGATTGGGAACAGCCTCAATGTCCCTCATCAGTGGATGGTCAAGGTATTTCCACAAAAAGCCACATACTGTACAGAATCTCCTAAATGAAATGTCCAACAGACAAATCCAGAGAGGCTAAGCAGATTAGTGCTGCTGGAGGCTGGGTGGGTGAAGGGCTGAGGAATGATGGAGGAGCGCTGGGCATTCTTGGTGTGACGGAAGTGTCCCCACAGTGCAGTCTGGTGACGGAATCACATCCATGGAAATATAGTAATGCCGGGGCCGAGCACTTTAAATGGGTGAACTGTACAGGATGTGAATTTTAGCTCAATAAAACTCTTTAAAAACTAGTGGAGAGAACTTAAATTTGATGAAGATGTGGGCGGCAGACCACTTGGAAGTTTCCATGTCCCTTTTTTTTGACCATACCACTGAGCTACATCCCCAGCTCTTTTTAAAAATTATTTATTTTTGAGACTGTCTCACCAAATTGCTGAGGCTGGCTTTGAACTTGTGATCCTCCTGCCTCAGACTCCCAAGTAGCTGAGAGTATGCTTGGTTTCCATTCCTAATTTTTTTAAAAGTTTTTTTTTTAGTTGTAGATGGACACAATACCTTTATTTTATTTATTTATGTGGTGCTGAGGATCAAACCCAGTGCCTCACACATGCTAGGGGAGCACTCTACCACTGAACCACAACCCCAGTCCCTCCAGTAGTGGGGTCTATTTATTTTCTGCAGCAGATACTTTTCAGTTGCAGAATGTAGGGTACAATGTGGTATCTTCCCCGGCTCATTCCCCTTGGAATGGCCTCCCCTCATTTCAGTGTGGAGGAGAGGTAAGAAGGCAGGCTCTAAGCTGTCACTTTGTACAATGAGTCCTGTGCCCCAGTTGCAGTGAATTAATTCCCAAAGGAGTCTGATAACAGTGCTCCATCCCAGATGAGTAGGTTAAAGAGATTCTAGGACCATTTGGGCTGGTCTCTGGTATTCTAAGTGAAATGTTAATTAATCTGAACTGGGTATAGTGGCACATGCCTGTAATCCTAGCTACTCAGGAGGCTGACACAGGAGGATGACAAGTTTGAGGCTGGCTCGACAACTTATCAAGGCCCCAAGTAACTTAGTGAGACACTGTTTCCAAATAAAAATTAAAAAGGCTGGGGATGTGGCTTAGTAGTAGAGCACCCCTGGGTTCAATTCTCAGTTTGAAAAAAAAAAAGAAAAAGCAGAAATCTGTGTGCTCACAGATCAAGAGAAAAGGTAAGCCGGGCTGGGGCTTGTGGCTCAGTGGTAAAGCACATGCCTAGCACGCCTGAGGCATTGGGTTCGATCCCCAGCACCGCATGAAAACACTAAACAAAATAAAATATTGTGTTCATGTACAACTAAAAAAATTAATAAAAAAAGATAAGGTGAGATAAGAGAAATGAAAAACCAGACCATCAGAGAAGCAGCAAGGCACAGAACATCCGCTCTGCGTGTGGCCGCTCCTCCAGATGGACTCCCTCCGAGTGAGTCTGCATCGCCCCTACGTCTTTACCACACAGCCTCCTGTTGCTGGAGGATGGGGGGTAGTGGGGGATCAGAGCACGGCCCTGAGCCTGAGGGCGGGGCCTGAGGGCCAGGGGGCGGGGCCACACTCACAAAAGTCGCTGTGCCGGCGCTGGCGGTGGTAGGTGGAGGAGGCGCTCCGCTGCCCTTTGCCGTGGCTGGTGACTTTGCTGGAGCTCGTCCCATTGGTGGTGTCGCTGGGCGCCCGCACCCGTGCCAGGGCCAGCCCTGGGGCGCCCCGGTCCCCACCCTCCTGCAGAAGGATGGCAGACGAGACGAGACTGTCCCCTCTGCCCCTCCAATCCCTCCACCCGAGGCAGGCCACACTCCTGAAGATCCCTGTCCTCTAACCTCAGTCTTCCTGCCCAGCAGGAGGTAGGTGGCGGTCACTTCGTTGTACTTCTGGCTGGTCAAGGCCTCTTTGATTTCTTCCCGAGTGTAGCCCATACCCACCATCACCTCTGCAGGGGGAAACGGGGGTCAGTCTCCTGGGCCTTCCTTCCACCTGCTCGGCCTCACCTGCTTCTCCGTCTGCCTAGGAGCCACCTCCCTCTGCCATGGCATGCCCATTTCCTTGGAAGAATAATCCTGACCCCTACTCCATACCCCAGGGGACAGGCACACAGACACATCCCACCAACCAGAGTGTTCCATCCCTAAGGCCACCTGCCACTGACTGCTCTCCCTGATAGGGCATCCAGGCTTCCAGCACATGCTGTTGCCAGCTCTCCTCCTAGGGTGAGGACCAGATGGAAAAGAAGGTCCCGTGGAGGTCCCCAAGTGTCTTGGAACACCTGGAGCCAGCTGTGCCTGAAGGCTGCACACCCTGGCCTTTGTAGTCATGTGAATGAATAAACTGTCACTATTAGGTTAAGGCATGAAATAGCTGGCATCGGCAAATTTTGACCTATCAAATGGCAGTCTCTTGGGGTTTCTGACACTGGCAACCAGGCAAGTCCTGGCTAATGCAGCCGACTGTGATGGTGACCACAGAGTCCTCAGTTGTGGAGGAGGGTTCCAGAGCGGTTTCTAACAGGTTCTTCCAGAGCCAACACCTTAGGGTTCAAGAGTTCCAGGTTCCAGACCAGAGAGCTCAGAACCAAAGGGGGGTCACAGGTCACTGAGCACTTATGCTCAGGTTCTTCCAGCAGTGACCTGATTTCTTAAAAGTCAAAGACAGCTGGTGTGGTTGGCTCATGCCTATAATTGGGAGGCTGAGGCAGGAGAACTGCCAGTTTGAGGCCAGCCTCAGCAACTCAGAGAGACCCTATCTCAGCATTAAAAATAAAAAAGGGCTGGGGATGTGGCTGAGTGGTAGAGCACTCTGGGTACAATCCCCGGCACCAGAGGGAAAAAAAGCTACTGACAGCATAGCACCTATCACACACCAGGCGCCGCCAGGGCTCTGCAGACGACTCAGGGAAAACGCGAAGCGACTCCGGAGGCAGGTCTGGTACTGACCCACCTGCCCACGAAGAGCTAGACGCACGAAGGGGACACGCTCGCTAGGGTCACACAGCTGCAGGGGTAGCTCCTCACTGTGCCTGGCAGGCTTCAGGAGGCGTTAACCAGAGGGACAAGGGGCTCGGCGGCCTCACCAATGCGTTTGGTGTCCCCGAAGTCCTCCTCAGGCTCCGTGTATGGCTTCAGCTCCTCACCCTCATAGCCGATGTTGATCCATTTGTCTTTCATGATTTGCTGAGGGAAGAGGAGGGGCTGACAGAAGGAACCAGAACCCCGCAGCTCGGGCGCAGGTGGGCCCAGTGGGGCTGCTGCCCTGCCCGCCTCCAGGACTCCCTAGGGCCAGCCCCTCCCCGCCTCCCGCAGAGCTGGGTCCCGGCACCCTGTGATCACCCAGGAGCTCATTAGCTAATTGCTGGGTGGTGGGAGTGGGCGAGGCTGCCATGGGGGGAGGCCCGCAGCTCTTCCTGGGCTCCTGGTCGGGGCAGGAGGCAGAGTGTGGGGGCGGGGGCCAGGGCCGGGGCTCACCTCAAGAGTGCAGCGTTTAGCTGGGTTCAGCACCAAAAATCTCCGCAGGATGCTCTCACAGTCGGTAGACATGTAGAAAGGGACCCGGTACTTCCCCCTGAGCACGCGCTCCCGCAGCTCCTGCGGGGACGGGGTTACTGTGGAGGGGTCAGCCATGACTCCCAGCCCTCCTCTCACACTCCTCTCCATCCCAACCCCCGGCGGAAGTGACAGCAGCTCCAAGTCCCAGCCCCCTCCCCTGACCTCAGTTCCTCATCTGTAAAATGGGAACATTGGAGAGATGCGGCAATTTAAAAAATAATTTTGCAAAGCTACATAACTTTCATTCAGGGACAACCTTAGAGGGCAATTTCTGCAGCCAGGTTCAGAGGAGAGGTGGGGAGGTGAGGGGGCCTCTGGACCTCAGTTTCCTCATCTGTGAACAGGGTCACAGTGAAAGCCTTAGCACTAGTCTGGCCCAGGTATACAAAGGGGGCCGTGACGCCCTCCCCAGCCATGCCTGTCCCCCGAAGGGCTGCGAGTCTGTGAGGACCTACAGGGAGCACACATGGCCTGCTTTTTGTTTGAGATTTTCACGAGGGCCACAAGCAAGGCTGTGGAAGATCAACCCTGGGCTTAAGGTCTGGAAGCCCAGGGCACCCCTCCCAGCTCCACAGAAGTGAGGGGACAGAGCAAGTGGTGGTGGGGTCGAGCCGGAGCCCTCCGCCATGCCAGCACCAGGGGAGACAGAGAGGCTGGCAGCTGCTCCAGATGGAAGGACACGGGGTTTGAGTGCACTCGGGAGCCTGAACGGATCCCCGACCAGGAGGACAAATAGCTGCGAGGAGGCTTCTGGGTTGACCAACAGGATCCGAGTGGGGACCTTGGGGCGGTGGCCAGGACTGAGCCACTGATGAATGTCCTGTATGTGACCATTGTCTGGAAAACGCTCCTGGTCTCAGGAGATAACCCACTGTAGCCTTTGGGGACAAAGGGACACAGTGTCTACAAGGAACTGTCCCACAGTCCATCAACAGGGACCAGAGCAACCTTGTCATGTGCCTGTGCAGCCAGATACGGCACCACAGATCTCGGGGCCACGCGTTCTCTGGAGTCCTGCAACTTTCTGGAGACCGGCAACACCTCCCAACAACAAGCTCAAGCGAAAAACACCCGGAGGAAGACTGTGCGCCCTTGCCTGCCGCCCTGCCCAGTGTCTGTGCCCAGCACCGGCTGGCGTCCGCCACCACAGCTCCCGACTACCTTGTTCTGCTCCCCGCCTGGCCTGGTGGCTGGGACATCAGTCCACGGGGACGGAGGGCTTCAGATCTGGGCACTCGATTCCAGGGTTTTCAGTGACCGGCTACGCTTCCGCTGCTGCCAGCAGTTGGAGAAGCCCCTCCCCAGCCTGCCCACTGGCCCAGGTGACGGCTAAGCTGCGGTGCCTCTGGATCTGCCTGCCTGCCACGGACACTTCAGAGACGAAAGCCGCGCTCTGGCCTCGTCCCTGGCTCCTGTCACTCGGCACAGCACCTTCTCAATTCCCCCGTGGAACAGCAGCAACTATGGGCAGGGGTTTGCTGCCACTTTTGTCACATATTTGCAAAGCCTCAAAGTGACCCTAATGTCAGAGGTGGACAGCAAATACTTCCTGAGCGAGTGAGCAAGCTGAGTCCGGGACTCAAGCTTGTCCTGAGCCCCAAAACAGCACCGTCCATATGGACTGGCCTCCTGGCGGTGGGGACCCGGTCCCACCTGCTCCGTGTCTGCTCGGGTCAGCCCCACCCTTGTCCTCCGCAGAGGAGAGGTGCAGGGACAGGCCTGATGGTGGAGTAAGTCCCCGCACCCAGCCCGGCCCGGCACCTTGAGGTTATGCCCATCGAAGGGCAGGGAGCCGCTGACGAGGGTGTACAGGATGACGCCCAGGCTCCAGATGTCCACCTCCGGCCCGTCATACTTCTTGCCCTGGAACAGCTCCGGGGCGGCGTACGGGGGGCTCCCACAGAATGTGTCCAGCTTGGAGCCCAGCGTAAACTCGTTGCTGAAACCGAAGTCGGCGATCTTGATGTTGGCCTCGGCGTCCAGCAAGAGGTTCTCGGCCTGGGCGCAGAGGAGGAAGGACAGGTGGCTCAGGGGCCCAGCCCTATGGGGGTGTGGGGCTGCTCGCAGACTGCTCCCTAGGCTGTGTGACCTTGGGGAGTGACTTTACCTCCCTGGGCCAGTTTCCTCTTCCATGGAGCGGGTGATTTGAGGATTAAATGTGTGAGTCCATATAAAAGGCCCAGAACAAGCCTGGCACCTGTGAGAGCTGAGCGGGTACCACCACCCGACTTGGTCTGCAGAGCTGAGGTCTCTGGGCAACCTCCCGCCCCTCCCTGAGCCTCAGCTTATCCAGCAGGAAAGAAATTACAATAAGAGATCACTCAAATTCCATAAAATATGAATAATTTTGTCTATTAGTTGTGCACCCACTGTGTACCAGGCCTGGTGGGCCGTCATCTATAAGAGTGGGCACGGGTGGGTGCGTGTGCAGACACTGAGAGCCCAGCTCCACTCTTGCCCGCTGTGTGACTCTGGGTGGGTGGCCCAGTCCTGTGCCTCAGTTTCCCTGTGTGTAAACTGAGGGTAATGGCACCCACCATGTAGGTGGTGTGCTTACGTTGACAGCTGGAGCTGGTCAGTGTTCTAGAACCTGACTGCTTTCTACTGATAGAAGGTTCTGTCCTTTACTTTCTTTCTTTTTGTGGAATGGGGATGGAACTCAGGGATGCTCTACCACTGAGCCACATGCCAGCCCTTTTTAAATTTTCTTTTTTGTGTGTGGAGCTGGGGACTGAACCCAGGGCTTTGTGCATGCCAGGCAAGCACTCCACACACTGAGCTACACCCCTGTCCCCCTCTTAAGTTTTTATTTTGAGACAGGGTCTGACTGAGTTGATGAGGCTGGCCTTGAACTTGCCATCCTCCTGCCTCGGCCCTGTGAGCCATGGGATGACAGACCTGGCCACCATGCCCCGCAGGCTTTGTCTACATCTTGAGGAAGGTAGCCTTGTGACTGCCGTTTCTCAGATGAGGATATGGAAGCTCAGGGAGGCCACCTCATGCCCACGG
This sequence comes from Sciurus carolinensis, assembly GCF_902686445.1. NCBI lineage: Eukaryota > Metazoa > Chordata > Mammalia > Rodentia > Sciuridae > Sciurus > Sciurus carolinensis. The sequence goes on along the minus strand of NC_062228.1, from coordinate 53,125,581 downwards.
AAAGAACCTGGCTCAGCTGGAGCCCAACAGGGCCGGTGGCCGCCATGGCTGGCACGAGGAGGAGCACCCAGATCCTGCTTCTTTTCCCTCCCCAGTCCCACCCACGTCTGGCTGTCCCGTGCAAGGTCCTCAGCAGCTTAGGCCACCAGCACTGTGTCCTCCTCAGGGCCACCCTGTCCCTCAGAGCTTCTGTACCACCTGGCACCCTCCTGCACTTCCCACCCCAGCAGGGTCTGGACCCTCAAAGCACCTCACAGGCTCGTCCCAAACCAGAATCCAACAGCAGCCCAGTCTGGCTCTGGTGGCACTTCGCGCCCTGGTATTTGAAACCCCACAATTCCACCTCAACCTCCCATTTGGTCCCCTGGCGCACTAACAGGACCCTCCAGCAGGGGGCGTGCGGCATCCACGTAAGCAGCCACCAGCCCCTGAGCCCAGCTGGCAGAGCGCATCCCAGGCCTCCTGGCACACACAGCAAGCCAGAACCTTCTATAGCAATTGGACAGTGGCATTTTATGTCTTTGGCTCTCATAATAATTTTTAAAACAAGGCTTGCACTTTGAATATACTTTTTTCATCTCATTTTTCCTGCAATTCATTTTTATTATATTTTACAGAAGTACCTATCCACAGTGGATTTTTATTTTTTAAATGGGGGTCTCACTGTTTCCCAGACTGGCCTCAAACTCTTGGGGACCCTCCTGCCTGGGTCTCCAGGTGGAAGATTTTTTTTTTAAAACAACAAAACAAACCTGAGCTGACAAAGTGGCTCCCTAAGCCCTTAGGTCACAGCCTGGTGCTGACACAGGGGCTCGCTCCACCTCAGCACCTGTCCAGTCTCAGGCGGGAAGCCCAATCCTTGCTGGTCCCTCTGAGTGCGGGGTGTGGACCACCCAAGGGGCTGCGGGGCTCAGCTCAGCAGGTGGCTGGGGTCCAGCCCTGCTGGGTCCCAGTCCCACCTACTGCTGGATTCTCTCCAAGATCCTTCTCACATTCCAAGATCCCTGATTCTAAGACCCTGCAGGGCGTGGCTCCTGGGACCTAAAACCTCTTCTCAAGATTCCTGAAAGTTCTGAGTCTGAGAGAGGCCCTGTCCCGAGGCTCTGAGAGTGACAGCCTGTGGTGTCCCACTGTCCCTGTGCAGTAGGATACTCTCTCCCTGTCACTCCCGTCCCTCCACCAACCTTGCTTGGCCTCAAAAGCTCGGGAACAAACCAAGAGCCCTGGTGCCTAGGGAGGAGCCAGGGGACATGCTGGGGAGGGGCCAGGGTGGCCGAGTTGGGATCCCTGAAGTCACAGTGGGCTGGGGGCTTACCTTCAGGTCCCTGTGTACAATGTTTTTCTGGTGACAGTAGTGCACGGCCGATACAATCTGCGGGGAGAAGGTTTGTTACTTGTGGCCCCAAGTGGTCAGCCCCCCTCCGGGGTCTGTGAAGCCATTCACGACCGAACCCCTGGGTCCCAGCCTCCCCTAGGTGCAGACCGAGTCCCTGAAGCCTCGTGCCTGCTTCTGTCACAGCAGAAGATGTCCTGGGACCCACCAAGACACCTGCACTAGATCACCTGACATTCTCACGCCAGACACGGAGACCCCGCCACACCCAAGGACCTCAGATTGAAGACATAAGGACTAGTCCCCTCCAACTCACCCCTGGGAACTCCCGTGAGAATGTCCCAGGCCTGGAGATGGGCATGGTCCCAACTCACCATGGCTTAGCCCCTCGCACGCAGGACAGCCACGTCAGCGTCACCCGCACGCCCAGACACGCCCGTCCTGCACGCTCACACACCTGGCCCCTCGGACGCAGCCCAGCCCTGCGCACCTGCAGCCCTCTCCTGCCAGCTCGCTGCCCACTCGGCCGCACCTGGGCCCGGTATCCGCACACCCCACACCTGGCATCGGTACATCCGGGGCCCCCCACTCTGCACCTCCACCTGAGCCGCACCCCCACGTCACTGGGCAGCCCGGCCCCAGCGCCCCAGCCCGGCGGCTGACCTGTCGGAACTTGGCCCGCGCTTCCTTCTCCTTCATGCGGCCGTGCGACACGAGGTAGTCAAACACTTCTCCTGCGGGCAGAGGCCAGGCGGGTCGGGTCAGGGCAGGGCAGGGCAGGGCAGGGCGGGGCAGGGCAGGGCGGGGCGGGGGGCGGGGCGGGGCGGGGCCTCACCGGCGCTTGCGTACTCCATCACCAGGTACAGGGTCTTCTCGGTCTCGATCACCTCGAAGAGCTTCACTGCCGCGGGCGGGAGGGAGGACGCGGGTTAGGCGGGGAGGGCACCCCCTCCACCCTCCACCCGGCCTCTAACGACGCGGACGTCCAACCCTAACTGCCCCCACTCAAGAACCCTCCATGGTTCCCTACTGGCGGCAAGGTTTTCCACACTGGCCGGCCCCACTCGGCCGCCTTCCCTCTCACAAGAACCCCAGCTCGGCGAGGCCAGGGGTAGTCTGCGTTCTTCACTGTGTCCCTGGCACTGCCACACTGCTGCCACCCGGTATTCATGGAACAACAGATGAATGGATGGGCAAACGCCACTGTGAGGACAGACTAAAACCTGCCTCTCTCCATTAAGACCTCTCTCCCCTCCCTGCCTAATGACAATGACAGTGACATCAGTGCTCCTGATGGAAACAGACAAGACCCCAAGCTCAGCCCTGAATGAAGTGTTCTGGATGCGTGAACTTTTCCAATCCTCACAGCGACCTTGAAATAGGTCCTTTTATCACTCTCACTTTAGAGGAGGAAACAGGCTCAGAGATGTAAAGTGAGTTGCCTAAAGTAACACAGCAGTGATACCACTAGGAGGAACCAGGTCTAACTATTATACCCACTGGTCCCTTCTTCCCCCAGGGCTTTCCCTTCCCAGTGCTCTAGTTGGCGGCCTGCCTCTGAGCCCCCTCCCTTCCCCTCCTCACCGATGTTGGGGTGGTTTAGGCCCTTCATGATGCGGACTTCTCGGAACAGCTGGCGAGGCCAGAAAGGAAGACAGAGAAGAATGAGGGTGGATGGTTTTGGGGACTGGGCAGGTCACCCGGCTGTCCCTGGAACCTTGCTCCCACCCTGATGCCCCTCCCTGGGCCTCACCTTCTGCAGACTGCTGGGGTTGAGCTGGGTTTTATCGATGATCTTAATGGCGACCTAGAGGTAGAGGAAGGGGACAGGTCAGGGTTCCACAGGCCCTTGACATGGGAGAGGTCCCCCAACTCCCAATACCCTGGATGTCCCTTCTCAGAAAAATCCTCAAGCCAGGCCATTCCTAGAGGACGGGGACCCTGGGCCAGGGGCCGTTCCACATACGGTTCCCTCATCTCCTTCTGCAGGAAGTGTCCCCTATTCCATGGTGGGGCCCTGATGAGGCTGCTCCCGGGTCTATGTGTGTGAGGGTGACCAAGATCTCAGGTCCTTTTTCATCACATCTTTTTTTTTTTTTTTTTAGGTACCTGTAATGCTCTACCACTGAGCCACATCCCCAGGCCCTTTTAATTTTTTGACACAGGGTCTCGCTAAATTGCTGAGGCTGGTCTTGAACTTGCAATCCTTCTGCCTCAGCCTCCTTGCTGGGATCACAGGTGTATGCCCCCACACCTGGCCCATCACATGTATAAAATGGTAAATAACATCTAGCTAACATTTACTGGCCCGTCCTGAACACTAGGCCCTGGTTTGTGTGCTACACAAACAAGACCCCTTCATCCTCACAACCACCCTGTGGAATGAGTGCGACCATCATCCCCATTCACAAATGGGAAACCACGCCAGTCCAGGCCTGGTGGTGCATGCTGTAATCCTGGCAGCTTGGGAGGCTGAGGCAGGAGGATCGAAAGTCACTCCGTCAAGGTTACGTAGCTTGATAGAGTCTATCCCTTAAACTCTTAAATTTTTTTAGACATTTTTAAAAAGGTCTTTGAGGTAGTCATCAATATTACTGAACTTTCCTTATATTTATTTTACAGTTTAGTTTCTATTTTAAATCACACATTGGGGTAGAATGCCACATGCATTTCAATAGTGAGTGGTTTAAAAAAAAAAAAAAAAAAGAAGTCTTAATCTAAGGCGGTAGCACACACCTTAATCCCAGCAACTTGGGAAGCTACAGCAGGAGGATCCCAAGTTTGAAGCCAGCCTCAGCAACTTAGTAACAGCCTGTCTCAAAATTTAAAAAAATAGGGGCTGGAGCTGTGGCTTGGTGGAGCACTTGCCTAGCACGTGTGAGGCACTAGGTTCCATCCTCAGCACCACATAAAAAGAAAATAAATAAGATAAAGGTATTTTGTCCGTCTACAACTAAAAAAAATTTTAAAAACCAAATAAAATTTAAATTCTAGTTTTTTTTTTTTTTTTAATAACAAGGGCTGGGATGTCACTTAGTGGTAGAGCAACCCTGAGTTCAATCCCCAGTACCCCTCCACCAAAAAAAGAGCCCATCTGTAGTTTTTCCACAGGGTCCTGGGCCACCCCCAGGTGTGCTAGATTAGACAGCTCTTTCCCCGGGAGGCCTTGTTCCCTTAGACTCCAGTCCTCTGGAAACCTCTGGAACCATGCGCAAGATCCACATATGGTGAACGACATGTTCTTTGTGGGAGAGAGGGTCCCTTGGCTTTCCTCATTTTCTCACGAATGGATTTTTTAAAATTTTGTCAAACACTTTTTATGCCAGTATTGAGACGATCATATGGTTTCTCTCCTTTAATCTGTGAATGTGGCGAAGTGCGTGAATAAATTGTCAAATGGAAAAGAACTTGGCATTCTTGGGACAAAACCAGCTTTGTTATCACGCAGCTTTGTTTCACTGATTTGCCGGGGATTTATTTGCTGATATTTTGTTTAAGGTCTTTGGTTTGAGGCCAGCTTGGCCAACGTAGTGAGACCCTGTCTCAAAAAAATAAACAAGATTTTTGAACTGACATTCACAAGAATGCCTGGTCCATGATTCTGTTCTGGCCTGGTTTGGCTCTTGTGGCAAGCTGGCACGTACAGATCTGCTGGGACGTGGCTCGGTGGTGGAGCACGTGCCTAGCAAGCATGAAGTCCTAGGCTCCATCCCCAGCGCCACGCACACACACCCCTGTCAGCAGCAGAACGGCTTTGTTCAGTCTCTGGAAGAACTGGCGTGACGTTTGAACCTTAGGAAGAATTTGCCCATAAAACCAATGGGGCCTGGTGTCTTTTGGGCATTTGCCATGGGCTGCCTAAGGGCAGGGAAGAGTCCGTCCAGAGCAGGGAAGAATTGCTTCTGTCGCTTTTTTCAAAGCCGAAGAGAGCGCAGAGGAAATCGTGAAACCACCCACCGTCTTTTCTCCCTTGAAGTATGAACTTCAGATCTCATGTCTAGGTCCCCACGTCTGCGCCAGCTCTTTCTGCAACAAAGTCTGCAGGGAGGACTCTGGAGGGGGCCGGAGAGTGAGGCCCGGTAACTGGGGACGCAAGACCCCTGGAAGACTTTGAGCAGCCGCAGCCCACCCCTGACACCGGGAGGTGGCCCAGAGTAGGCACCGAGTCCATGTGCGTCCTCAGGACTAGAGCCGGTTCTGCCTGCCACCTGATTTCCTGGCAGTTTCAGGAGGCCTGAGTTGGTTTTCTTTGTCCACTAGGGTTGCTTGGGTGAAACCTGAGAGTCAGGGACCCACCTACGGTCCTCAGGCGACGAGAGGGCCAGCCCCGACCTCTCCAGAAGCCCCGAGCCCCAGGCCACTCACCTCCCGCCCGGTGAGGACGTGCCGGGCCAGCTTGACTTTGGCGAAGTTGCCCTTCCCGATGGTGCGCAGCAGGCGGTAGTTGCCCACGTGGGGCTGCTCCTCGGGGCAGGAGGCGATGGAGTTCCGGCAGCGGGCACCCAGGGAGCGGCTGGACCAGGACGGCCCTTTGTCTGAAGATCGGCCACTGCCCAAGGTGCCATGCTGGGCGGGGGAGAGGAGCGCAAGCCATGAGCCGCCCCGTCCCGCTCCAGGGCGCCCTGGCCACCAGCCCCTGTGGCCCTTCTCCATCCCAGGCTGAGAGAACCACGTCACCTCTGGATCCTGCATTTCTATGCTAGAAGAGGCCTCAGGGAATATGAGGGAAGGCCGCCTCCCGCCCCAGGGCCGTCCAGCGGCCCCAGCCTCTGTTCTCGCTGTGACTCCATTCACTCTAAGTGCTGTGACCCTCACCTCGGTAACAATGCTCCACCCGACCACCACAAACCCGACATTCTGTTCCATCCACACTGTCCCCACTGCAGCCCCCAAATTCCTGTCTACACCCAGACATCAGCCCTGATTCCCAGCTCATGATCCGACAGCCCGCACTATTGACCATCACCCAGTGTCGCCTGCCATGGTTCCAGTTACTGTGAACCAAAAATATTACATGGAAAATTCCAGTAATGAACAATTTGTAAGTTTAAAATACCTTTTATTATACTACGTTATGATGGTTCTATTTTATTAGTAGTTGTTTCTTTTATTTGGTACCAGGGATTGAACTCGGGCACCTGACCCTGAGCCACATCCCAGCCCTTTTTTATATTTTTAGAGACAGGGTCTCGCTGAGTTGCTCAGGGGCCCAAGTTGCTGAGGCTGGCTTTGAACTCATGTTCCTCCTGCCTCAGCCTCCCGAGAGGCTGGGGTTACAGGCGTGCGCCACTGGGCAGTAGTTATTGTTGCTCTTACTGAACCCAATTTATAACTGAACTTGATCATAGGACCTCTGTCCAGGGTTTTCTGTCCCAAGCAACTCTGGAGGTCCTGGAATGTGCCCTGGGCACTGGGAGGGGACTGCTGTGCTCTAGTCCTTGTGGCCCCAGTTCTACTCCAGACACTGGAACCAAGTCTCCCCTTGCCCCCAGCCTGGCCAGTCGCCGTGACCCGCCCGCCCGCTGTGGGAACACTGTTTCATCCTCAGTCTGCCCTCGCCACCCTGCCTTGCCATCTCCCACGCCCTCACTCCTCTGTCCCCAACGTTCTGTTCCTGCCATCCTGTCCCTCCCGGGCCTCCCTCCCCCACAGGTCACCTGCCTGCTCCAAGTTGCCCTGTCCTGGATTGTGAGCCCCAGGGACAGCGGCTCCCTTTCAGGGCTGGGCCCAGCATGTCAGAGGCCTCAGCCAAAACAGCTCTGCTCAGTCTGTGCCCTCTCAGGGCTGGGGGTGGGACGCAAGGGACAAAGGACACTGAGGAGGACAGGCCACATAGCCGATGGGCTGGGGGCTCCCATCTGCTCCTCGCAGGAACTCTCTGCCAGGCCACTTCCCAGTGACGACGACTGACATTTCATTAATGTGGCACAATGCCACGCGAGCATCATCACCCATTTTACAAGGGAGGAAACTGAGGCCCAGAGCCAGGATCTGAACCAGCCAGTTTCTCCCCACGCTCCTGCTTCGTCCCTACTGAGCAGACACACGGAGCCCAGCCCCGAGCTGGGGAGCGGCTGCCCGCATCTGGCTCCCAGAGCGCGACTGGGGGCACCTGCTCCTGCACACTGCAGACTGAGGCCTGGACAGCAGGGGCTGGTCAAGGTCATACAGCTCATTCACAAGGGGCAAGAAGACAGGGTTCCCCAAGTCTGGGCAGGAGCCCCCTCCAGGGCTACACTCCAAGCAACACCTGTGGCGGGCGGGACCCTCACCCCGACCTCCAACGTGGGTTCAATTAAGACAGGCATTCTCTGGGCAGGGACCCCAAAGCCCCCACATCTGGGGGAAGAGTACGATGCCCAAGGTCACAGGGCAAATGGAGCAGAGCACCTGGAAACCCAGGCTGCAGACCCTAAGTGCGGCTCCTAGCCCCAGGCCTCCCCCAGGGGAGGGCAGAGACCCTGGATAAGGCCTGGGATTCCCACTGGGATAAGGGCTACGAGGCACTGGGGGGCAAGTGGAGGTGGGATGGCACCCCACTGAAGGCAGCACTGCTGAGGGACCCCTGGGAGGGGCATCTGGGGCAGTGGGTGACAGAGCCCCCAGGGGCTGGGGGCCGGAGCTAAAATTGGCCCACACCACCAGTGGCCCGGATCCCTTCTGCTGGCGCCCTAATGCCAGGCCCATTGCTAGGGAACCTGGGGAGGCTGGCCCCTGGTGGGGGGGCCATAGAACCTGAGGTGGGAGAGTGTAACCCCACGGCTGTTACCAAGGCAACCAGGTAGCAGGAAAGGGGGCTGTGCCTCCGATTCCAGAGGGAGACAGGTGACTTCCAGATAGGGCTGGCAGGCAGGCCTCACTGACTGGAGTCGCAGGACAGGAGAGAATCAGTCACCCTAAATCCCCACTGGGCACAGATCTCAACAGCCAACAGAACAGGAAGTCCTGGTACGAACCCCACTGTACAGATACGGAAACTGAGGTTTACAGAGGTGAGGTCATTTGCCGGAGGTCAACAGCTAGGGAGGAACAGAAACTTGATTGGAACCCAAGTTTATCTGAATAATTCAAGTAATAAAAATGACAACAGGCTTCCTCCTCAAAAGTTCCCAGCGGGGAGGCATTAGATCAGCCCCACGGAGAGTCAGGGAGACTGAGGGTCAGCAGGCTCTGCAAGCTCCCGCACCACTAATGACAGACAGCCCAGGGGTGCGAGCGCTCGGCCTTCTGACTCATATCCACAGGCACACCAGGGGCCAACATCAGAGGAGCGCTTCACCCACATTGTCCCAGTAATCCTCTGAGGGACTCAATGGTCACCCATTTCCCAGGTCAGGAAACTGAGGCCCAGAGAGGGAGAACCAGTTGTCTGAGGACACAATGCAAACCAGCATGCAGATCCACACTAGAACCATGGCCTGGGTACCTCCCTGGTACCTCACTGTAGTGACTGGGAAGGGAGGTGGCTCGGCCTTGGCCACGACTCCAAACTGCCCACAGTGACAATGGAGTGGGGCATCTCTGGAGGAAGAGATGAAGAAGGGGAGGGATCTCTTGAGGGGATATGGAGTGGCAGTGGAGGCCTGAGGGGCAGGCACAGTGACCCTCATGGAAGAGGAGTCTGGGCTGTTTGGTGGTCTGATCTTTAGAATGATCAGGAACATGGGAAATAGGAAGGGGGCTCACTGGGATTGTTCTGGGCCATGGTGTAGCGACTGAGGGGCCAGGGGATGGTGAGAAGGTCTGCAGCCACAGGGGCAGTGGAGATCAGAGCCAAGAATCCCTGGGCCACGGCCTAAGCACCATGGAAACTCCCAGAAATTGAGAAGGGGGCTTCCAGGAGCAGTCCTTGACATGGAGAGGGGTCTGAGGGTCTGAAGTGTGGGGGAAGGGGCTACCCAGGTAAGAGCAGCCCAGAGCAACCGGGGTTGAGCCCCGTGGGTCATCAAGAGGCCTACGAATCTGGGGAGAGGGCTTCCAGCAGAGTGACCCCAAGAGAAGAGGGCTTAGAGCCAGGAGAGCAGGATCAGAGGCTGCAAGTCCAGGAGCCTTTTGGAAGTCTGTCTATCTGAGGAAGACCTCAGAAGCTGAGGAGGGGCTTCCTTGGGAGACCAGACCCCTGGCAAGGAAAGGGGGAGGCCCTGAGGCAGGAGAAGAGAAGGGAGCCTGGAAATCCAGAGGAAGGGATGGTGGCCTAGAATGGGCCCAGGCAGAGGTCAAGAGGTTGGGGGATTGGGGAGGGGGCTTGCCTGAAGCTGAGGAGCAGATACAGGGAGGATGAGGCCTGGAGTCAGACTGGTCCAGGGCCTAGAAATCCGAGCCTGGGCTGGGGGCCTGGAGTTTGGAGGCCAAGGCTTCCTGGGAGAGGAAGAGACCAGAGAGGGTCCAGGTGGCACCTGGGGGGGGCCAGGGGATGTGGGGAATCCAAGGACAGGGCTGCTTGGCAGAGGAGGACCAGGCCTGGGCGCAGAGAGACCTTGAAGCCAGAAAGGGCCCTGGGCCGGAGAGAGGTGGAACCCAGCTTCCTGCGGGAAGCTGCCCACAGGGGCGGTGGATCCTGGAGGGCCAGGGGGCTGGGTGAGTGGAGGGGGCTCCTGGGGAGCCGGCACCCAGACCCAGGCGAGGAAGGCCGGCGCCGGAGGCAGGGCTGGGCCCGGCCTTGCTGGGAGAGGGCCAGGGCTGGGCCTAGGGGGTCAGGGGCCCTGCAAATCCGGGAAGGGGCGAGCGGTCGGATGCGGAGCCCGGAGGGAAAGGGCTTGGAACCCGCCGGAGAAGGGAGGGGCCGCTGGGAGGCCGGGGAGGGGGCTTCCTGGAGGGAGGAGAGCCGAGCGGAAGCGGTCTGCAGAGGGACAAGAGGGGGTCCCGAGAGAGGGGCGCCCCGGGGGTCGGGCTGGGCTGGGAGGGGAGGACCGAGGGCCTGAAGTCCGGGAGGGGGTCGGGGCTGGCGAGCCGGGTCGGGCCCGGGAAATGAGGGTAGGGGCTCGCGGGGCGAGGGGCACGGCCCGGCCACGGGTTCGGTGCTGGACCCGGCCAGGGCTCCCCAAGGGGCCGGGCACCACTCACCGTGTCCGAGTTCCGATCGTTGCCGGGGGCCAGCGCCGTCCGCGAAGACATCTTCTCCGGGTCCCAGGGGGCAGGGGCGGCCGGGTGGGGGGGGGCGGGGATCCGGGGGTCCCCTCTCTTCCCCTCCCCCCCCGCCGGCCTGGGGACGCGAGCTCAAAAGCTGGGCGCCGTGGACGCCCGAGTCCGCGCCGTGGGAGAGGGGGCAGGGCGGGAGAGGGGACACCGAGGGTCCTAGTGGCCCCGCGCAGTGGGGGCCCGGGGCGCCATGGGGGCGGCCGGCAGGCGGGCGGGCGGGGGCCGGGGAGGGGGCGCGGAGCCGGCCCGGGCGGCGGCGTAGGGAGGCGACCGAGGGGCTGGGGAGGAAGGGACGTCAGGGGGAGGGGCGGGCGGGGCGGGGCCGTTGAGACCCCGCCCCCGCCGCCGGCCCTTAAAGGCGCAGGCCGGGGCAGGCTGGGGTGCTCTGGGGGCGGAGGCAGGTTTGGGCGCGCTGACGGGGAGCAAGTTCTCACAGGAAAGCCGAGGCTCACCGGAAAAGAAGGGGAGAGAAATGCCGAGGCGGAGCGCCAGAAAGATACCGAGAGATGTAGAGATAGAGAGATAGCCACAGAGACAGGGAGACACAAAGAGACCGAGAGAGGCGGAGGCAGAGACACAAAGAGGCCAACAGAGGCAAAGGACAGAGACAAAAACAGAGGACAGAGAGGGGGAAACTAGGAGAAAGAGAGGGGGAGAGACAGAGAGAGACAGACACGGGACAAAGAGAGACAAAAGTCCCGTACCCTGAGACAGGAGACAGCGATCACAGAGACCTGTGAAGAGAGGGAGATAGAGACAGAGGCAGAGAAGCCCCCACCCGCCTCCGAAAAGCAGGCCCCAGGCAGAGGCGCGCCCACCCCACAACCTCCCCCAGGCGCCTTGTCCTGGGGCTCAGGCCCTCCCGACAGAGGGCCAAGGATGTGGAGGGCTTAGGGCATGGCAGTGTGGAGCAGAATGGCTGCAGACCTGGCCACCGCAGAGGACTGACAAACCTCTCTAGCAGGGTTGCCTCCCCACCCCAAGAAAGCCCCAGACCCCAAGGTTGGAGGCTACAGTGTCCTTTGCACTCGTACTGGTGTCTGAGGACCCTCTCTGTCCATCTGCATGACCCTGAGAAGGCACCTCATCTTTCCAGTGCTCACTTTCCCTGGCTATAGAATGAGAAGTTGGATCCACATGTGACCTCCCTGGCCAGGCGGAAGCAGGTGCAGAGGAACCCTGTGCAGGCGCACAGCTGCAGGGCATGCTGCTCTCTGGGTGGGAAAACAGATCAGAGAAGGCAAGGGCTTTGCCGAAGCCACACAGGACTGTGGGAACCGCCCGAGCCCTCTAGACTAGGGTGGGATGTCAGAAAGAGCGACACCACTGGTCCTGTTCCTAGAATCACACAACCCTGGGATGAGGTCTGTGTCCTGCCTACAACTGTCGGAAAGTCTGCTCACCTTCTGAGCCTCAGTTTCCCTTTCTGAAAAACAGATTTTTTTTTCTGAAAAAAAGATGTTTTCAGCAATGTGCTGGAGCTAGCTCAAGCAAGCTGATTATTATAGTCTCAGGAATTTTGGAACTGGTTGTTAACCATGGCCATTATTGAACATTAAATTATGCAAACATGCAATTAAATAAATTATATTAAAAACAAAGGTAATATACACTCATACATCCTAATTATTTTGCTTCATTTTCCCATAATCCATGGTCCTGTGGTTCTTTACATCTACTGTAGCTGTGTGGTGAAGCTGAGTATGAGGGTGGGCTACCATGTATCTCTTTCCAAAAATGCCTTCAGGGGCTCACCTTGGCAGCTTGAAACAAGCAGTGGGGATACTTACATCATGGAAATCGCCAAAGGCGACAAATCACCTGATCCCCCAGTGTCGATTCCTAGAGATTTCCCAACATGTCTCTGGTTGACATCGTCAGCCCCGGAGATCCAGGAGACCTTGCTCATACCAGGTCCTGAGCACTTGACCCTTTCTGCCACCTCATGGGGTAGAAGTCATCCCTATCAACCCATTTATAGATGAGGAAACAGAGGTACCAGAAGGACAAATCACAAGCAGAAAGTGACAGAGGCAGTGAGTGGCTGAGCTGGGATTGGAACCCAGCTGTCTCCAAACTCCAGAACTTGGACTTTTAACCACGATGGTTTCCTGTTTCCAGATCATAACAGCAGCAACTTCAGTGTGCCACAAATCAAGGAGAATAACTAAGCCCAGTGCTTCCTGGGAGCCGCATCAGAACTTCACTGTTACCAGAATTCAGCAAGTGAAGTCTAAGGAGTATTAAGGATAGAGGCAGAGAGAGAGGGTTCAGGATGGGTTCTAGAAACTCTGTGATCCCAAAGGCTTTGCAGGGTGAGGGTGGGATGGTGGGGGAGAATGAGGGGGGTCAGATACCACCCACCGCCCCCCCAGCCCTTCCCAGTCCTAGCCGGGACAGCTGCAGTACTCCTGTGGACCACACGGGGGCAGCACATGCCGCCCTACACCTGCAGGACACACTTCAGGGCCCATCCGTGTCCCCTTTCCCCAGAGCTGTTCCCACCCCATTTCCCAGATGGGGAAGAGTGAGGCCTATAGAGAGGAGGCTACAAAGTAGATGAACCTTGAAAACCTATGTTTAGCGAGAGAAGTCAGACCCAAAATGATTCCATTCATAAGAAAGGTCCAAAATAGACAAATTCTTAGAGACAAATCCTTAGTGGTCATCGGGGCTGGGGTGTGGGGGTGGGAGGGATGGGAGGGACTGTAATGGATATGGGATTTCTTTGGGGGATGATGCGAATGTTCTGGAATTAATGGTGACGCTTGCAGCTCATTTATGAATAAAACCCACTGGATTGTAAGTTTTAAAGGGCGAATTTCATGGTATGTGAGTATCCAGTTCAATAAAAATTTTTAATTAAAAAAGTGGGGATCTGACAGTGGTCACAGCCCATGATGGGGTACAGGTGACCACAGCTCTTCCTGTAGAGGCTAACCTAGGGAGGCGAGGCCTGCTCCTTCCCCACCCACTCCACCACCCAACCAGTCCCTCCCCCACAACCTGTTGTCCTGAGAGTTCAGTCCTTGAAGTGGGACCTTCAGGCCTTGGAATCTTAACCCCTGACCCACTCCCCACACCCCTGCCCCGGCCTCTGCATCCACACATCCACAGAGCTCAGGGAGGAGCTGCTGACCCATCTACAGCTCTGACTTCACCCAGGCCAGGGGACACTTGCTCCTGGTCAAATACTGACTACAAGTGACCCTAGGCCTGACCTGCTCTTGGTGGTGAAGTGCTTGCCTGGCCTGTGGGAGACCCTGGGTTCCATCCCCAGCAGCCCCCCACACACACACAGAGAAAAGACTCTCACTGGGTGCGGTGGCGCAGGCCTGTAATCCCAGCAGCTTGGGAGGCTGAGGCAGGAGGATCTCGAGTTCAAAGCCAGCCTCAGCAATGTAGTGAGGCCCTAAGCAACTCAGCGAGACCCTGTCTCTAAACAAAATATTAAAACAACAACAACAACAACAAAAAAGGCTGGGGATGTGGCTCAGTGGTTAAGCGCCCCTGGGTTAAATCCCAGGTACCAAAAACAAAAACCCTAACCCCCACATCCAACCCTGCTCCATCCCATCTCCAGATCTGACCACACACTCCCTGTCACCATCTCCATCACCAACTTCCACCCTGGCAGGAGGAACTTCCCCTGAACCACCTCCAGTCCTCTGCTGCAGCGTGTCCCAACAACAGGTGCGTTCTGCGTCGGCTGACACGTCTTGATTTAGCACCTCCTATGGGCCAGCCCGGGGCTGGGGATGTGGGCAAGGTTCCCGTTGCCGTTCGGGTGGGAGTCCGCAGGGTGGCAGACGCAGTGGATGATTTCAGGCTGTGGAAGATGCTCTCTGGGAATGGACAGATCAGCCAGGTCCCTGGGAGAGAGGGACCCAGCAACAGGAGGTGGCGGGGCTGGAACTGAGACGGCTGGAACTGACAGCGAAGGTGAGGGCCGGGCAGGTTCCCGGGTTAGGAGCTCAAGGCAAAGAAATAGCTCCAAAGCCAGGGCAGTGCCACCCCCTGGGGTCTGCAGCACCCGCCCCAACCAGCAGGGCTTCCTCCCAACCCAGAGAGTGGCTGGCTCCTCTGGAAATGCCCACAGCCTCCTCTGGAAATGCCCACGGCCTCCTCGATCAAAGGCCTCAGGCTTTGCTCAGGCGGGAGAGAGGTTTTGGGCTCCAGTCCAGGGCAGGGTGTCTCCCTGGGGTGCCCAGGATGGTGTTGTCACCTTGGGAGGCGTGAAGAACAGGCAGAGGGCGGGTGGATTCCGGCCTGGGCGGGGGGTGAGGGTGGGGACAGGCTGTGGGCCTTGTCCTTCCCAGGCCAACCGCAGCCTGCCTAAAAGGGCAGACAGATAATGAGTCCTTCCCGCCCCTGGCCCCAGAGAGGGAGGGGTTTCCTGACAGGAAATTGTCCTCCTCCAAGCCCCCCCCCCCAGATCTAAGCTCTCAGCAGCCCTGGCCCAAGTAGCTTGGGGACAGGACAGCAGTGGGGACACAGGGACAGGCACCGAGGACAGAGGTGAGTGTGCAGTGGGCAGGGAGACACCCTGGGGTCCCTTCAGGGAAGAAGCACGGCCCAGAGGTGGACCAGACTGTGTCCCCTTAAACCCGTACCTTGAGCAAAGAAGGGGCTGGGGGCAAAGAGTGGCCTGGCACCGGTGGGTGCCAGCAAGACGGCAGAAGGAGATGGGGGCAGGAGGAGGCCCACTGGGGAGGCCTCGGGGCCCCAAAAGCCTTGGAGAGCCTGCACCCCCGCTGAAGGAGAGACAGAGAGGAGACGCTGGGTCAGATGCGCTCTGAGCGCAGATGGGAAGACTGAGGCCAGGGAGCCCAGACGTCTGGGAGCCGGCAGCCAGGACGGGCCGGGATTGGGGATGCGCAGGAGCCGAAGAGGAGCCTGTGTGTGCAGCGAGGATTAGAGTGGGGTGGTCTGGGTGGGCTTGGGGACATGTGACCTGCGAGGACACTGCTCCAACGCAGATGCTGGGGACTAGAAAGTGATGGAATCTGCAGAGGTGAAGGTTGCCGCCGAGGATTTGGGGCTCTGGGGAAAGGCTGGCAGCGAGGAAGAGGAGGAGGGCCCCAGGAGGGAAGCTCTGGTGGCCCAGACCTCCTGCGGGGCTGGGGGCTCGCCTGCGGGATGCCTCGGAAGTGAGTCAGGGGCCCCCGGCACCGGGAGGCAGACGGGGCACTGGAGAGGCCAGGATGTGGGCAGTTTCCAGAGGCGTGTGTTGCAGCCAGGAAGGGGAAAGAAGTCAGGACCAGTTGGGGACAAGTCTTGCTGCCATGTTTGGGGGGGTGTTGGAAGTAATTTGGGGGTACCGGAAACAGTCTGAGGGTATTGGAGCTGTGGTCCGGGAGTGTCAAAGCTAGTTGGGCAACACTGACTTTAGCCAGATGGCAAGAGGAGCCTGCCCGGCTGGGTGCGAGTGGAAAGTTTGCAGGGATGTTGAAGCCACTTTGGGGGGTGATGGAGACATTTTCAGGAGGAGGCACGTGGAAGATGAAAGGTAAATCAGCATGTGGCAATGGCGTGTGTGCACGGGGGTGGCATTGAGTCCACACGGCCATGGGGGCTCCAGGCAAGGGGGGTCATGGAGACTAAAAGGTGGTCAAATGGTGTTTCTAGAAAAGGAGAAGCTAAGAAGCACCCACTGAGGTCCAGAGACTGAAATGGGGGGGGGGAAGAGGGGTGCCTCGCTATGGAAAGAGGTACTCTTGCCCCCAGCTCAGCCCCTCAGGACCCCAGCTCCAGGCCACTTATCCGCTGTGCTGACCCTGTCCCTCACCTGCACAGAACCCTGTGCCCTATGGGCCACATGCAGTGGCACATGCCTGTAATCTCAGCGGCTTGGGAGGCTGAGGCAGGAGGATTGAAAGTTCAAAGACAGCCTCAGCAACATAGCAAGACCCTAAGCAATGAGACCCTGTTGCAAAACAAAACAAACAAAATAATAAAAAGGGCTGGGGAATGTGGCTCAGTGATAAAGTCCCTGGGTTCAATCCCCAGTACAAACAAACAAACAAACAAAAAAACTATAGACCCAGTGATAGGAGAACCAGAGAACGTCAGATGCTTTATTTAACTCCATTTTGTCATAGTGACACAGTGGAATATCATGCAGACCTTAAACAAACCATAGCCATATGGATGGGCATGGGTAGATCTCACAAGTCCGTAGTATGAGCAAAAGAAAAAATATCAGCTGGGTGGGGTGACCCATGACTGGTCACAGCTACTTGGGAGGCTTAGACCAGAGGATGGCTTGAGCCCGGGACTTTGAGGCAATCCAGTCAAAACTGTGAGACCCTATCTCAAAAAACAAAATAAAACAACGAAAACACTCCATCGAGTTGCAAGATGCAAGAGTGTAATTTAAAGCGACTGAAACTGTGGAAGACAAGACATCATTTATGAATGCAAGGGGCAGGAGATCCAAATCCACCTGAGGGAGGGACAGCGCCTTCCTGTTTCCTTGGGAGAAGACTAGATGGAGGGGACCCAGGAAAGGGGCCAGGGAGTGGCAGTGCATTAGTCAGCCCCACCCCCGACATACACTGCATTTGCAAGGCTGGATTCTCTCTCTCTTTCTTTTTGGTACCAGGGATGAAACCCAGGGGCATTTAACCTCTGAGTCACAGAGGTTAAGTTTTATGTTTTATTTTGAGACAAGGTCTTGCTAAGTTGCTTAGAGCCTTGCTAAGTTGCTGAGACTGGCTTTGAACTTGTGATCCTCCTGCCTCAGCCTCCCGAGGTGCTGGTATTACAGGTGTGCGCCATCATACTTGGGGTAATGCTAGATTTTTTTAAAACCCTGGAGCAAATAGAACAAATGTTTGCATTAGATGGAGCTAGGATCCCAGGCACAGGGGTGTTTATCAAGTTTGTTTTCTATACTTTTCTGAATGGTCAGACTGTTTTGTCATTTATTTACTTAGTTAGCTCTTTCATTAGTGGTGCTGAGAATGGGACCCAGGGCCCCGTACATGCTGGGCAAGCGCACTGCCACCGAGCTGCAGCCCAGCCCTATTTCATCATTGTAGAGTGCTCTTCCATGTCTTCCCAAGTCCCCGTGGCCTGCTCCCTACTGACCTCTTCCAGAAGGACCTGCCACTCTTCCTCCCACCAGAGGAATGAGCTGTCTGCCTCCTTCCTTCCTCTGCTTCCGGCCAGCACCCATTCCCCAAGTGCCTGCTCAGTGCCTGGAGCTGGGAACGCATAGCGACTGTGACAGCCAGATCCCTGCCCTCCCAGGGTGCCCAGTCCAGTGTGGGACACAGATCTGTCCCCAGAGGAACATGACCTAGAGTGGGCAGGGCTGGAGCCCAGGGGTTCCAGGAGCCCTGAGGGGGATCCTGACCAGCCTCAGGGTCAGGGAAGGTGCCTAGACCTGGAGCGGGGGCTGTTGAAACAGAGTCCAGAAGCTTGAAGAACGCGCTTCCCTGTAGAAGACAGGCAGACGCTGAGCCCCAGAGGAGTCGGAGGAGGAGGAGGTGGGACAGCCCTGGCGGGACCAGGCCGCCTTGATGAGGGGCCTGAGCTTTGTCTTAGGGCACTGGGGAGCCATGGAAAGGTCAGGAGTGGGGGGGAGCGGGGGGCAGGATTGTGCTGCATCAAAGTCTAGGAGATGTCAAGACTAGAGGCCGGAGGCCGGGGAGGAGTCCAGGGCAGAGCTGCGGGCAGGACCGTGGAAGGGAGAGAGACCGACGTAAGGTACCAAAGACTGGAGAGGGAGACCTGCTAATAGAACAGGCAGGATTCAGGAAGCTGGGAGCCCTGCAAGGACAGGGACTGGGTCTGCCTGAGTCACCTCCATGTCCCCAACACCTGCACAGGATGGGTCCTTTGGTCTAGTAAGGGTTTTTGTTGTTTTAATTTTGTTAAAATA
Source organism: Sciurus carolinensis (assembly GCF_902686445.1). Classification (NCBI taxonomy): domain Eukaryota; kingdom Metazoa; phylum Chordata; class Mammalia; order Rodentia; family Sciuridae; genus Sciurus; species Sciurus carolinensis. The sequence continues at coordinate 53,107,222 of NC_062228.1, read as the reverse complement.
CACAAAACCAAATTCACCAAATTAAAGCGTGCGCTTCAGTGGCATTTAGCATACGGGCCACCTCTGCGGTCTGGCCACTTCCATGTCCCGCAGGAAACCCTAACCCATCGGCAGCAGGCACTCCCAGCCCCTGCCAAATGCATCTCCTTTGTCTATGAGGATTCCGGCTTTTCCTAGAGAGTGCTTGCGGGAGGGAGGAGAGGGATAGAGGCAACAGGGCACCAGGTGAACAGGGGAGGTGGCAAAGGGATGCCCAGCTGTGCCACCTAGGTGTCTGGGGAGACGGGTGGCAGGGGCTCCATTGGCTGGCTTCACCGACTCGGGGGAAAGCTGTCTCTTCTCAGCAGCTTCTTCACGGAGCGGGAGGGCCAGTTAAGATCATGAGCATTCCAGGGACACACATCCACAGCAGGGATCTCGGGAAGAACCTGGACTCTGGAATCAGATGGGGCTGGAATCAGATGGGGCAGCCTGGTTCCTGAACCCCTGAGGGACCTTAGAAAGTGCCTTCGCCCTTCTGAGTCTCAATTTCCTCATCTGCAAAATGGGAGATCAGAGCTCAGATCAGGGCCTGCACCCTTCCCCTTGCGAGGGTGGGCTTGGCACAGGGGTGCACTGTCACCATCTCTCTGTGGTCATTATTTTTCCCAGGTGCCCACCTGTCAAAATGCCCATCCTGAAGAGTCTAGGGGTGGCAGACTCTAAGGTGCCCCGGGCAGGGACCCTGCCCTTGAGGTCCTCGCGGAACCCCTTTGAGGAAATTCCAGGGCTGGAAGAAGAAGCTGGGGAGCTGGGGACTCTGCCCAATGGAACATCTTGTCACCGCCGTGCCACCCTGGAGAAGCTGGCAGGCCTGTCCCCCTTCCGACTGGGCTGGGCCCCAGGCCGACGGGCAGTCAGTCCCGGCGATGGGCCGTCCCGCTCTTTCCTGGGCCGTGTGCTGGCCCCTGGGCTACGAAGGAGCTCAGCAGACTTTGGCCTCCTGGCCCGGCTGCAGGGGACACGGGCCCACGGTGATGAGGAGGCGACCGGGGAGGCCGCGCGGAGACTGGCTTTCCTGCGCCTGGGGCGCGGGCCCAAGCCTCGGCGAGCATCCCTGGCCGAGAGGGTGGTCCCAGCGGGGGAAGCTGCTCCTGAGCCCCCACCCAAGGCCCCAGAGCCCCCAAAGATGAAGGAGCCGTTGTCAGGTGAGTGGGAAGTCCTGCCCAGCCTCACTCGCACATCTCTCACCAGGTGAAACTCCAGCCCGACCCCCCTGTTCTTGAACTCAACCGAGGTCCCATGCCCTCCCTATCCCCAATTCCACCCTGTTTCCTCTTCACCTCACTCAACCTGAGGCCACTTCCATGTGGCCCTTCCTGAGGCCCAGATTCCATCTCATTCCCATCCGCCTCCTCAACCTCCTCCTTCACCTCCAGTCCCAGCTCCTGTCACATCCCACTCTGGACCCCAGTCCTAACTCCGTCCCCACTCTACCTCTTCAACTCCATCTATGTCAACTCACGTCCTCTTCACCCTGCCCAAACTCTGCCATCACCACTAATGAGACCCACCCAAATCCAAGCACCACCAGGATGAGTTTCCCAGGGTACCACCAACGGGGTGGCTTCGAACCACAGAAAAGTACTGTCTGGAGACCGAGCATCCTCGAAAACTGGAGGGTGATCCCTCCCGGCCTCTCCTGGCCCCCCGAGGGTTTGCTGGCAATCTCTGGCCTTCCTGTGCGTGGGGATGCATCAGGCTGATCTTCGCCTTTGCGTGACCTTTCCCCCACGACTCTTCTCTGTGCACATGTCTGTCTTTGTGTCTAAATTTCCCCCTTTTATAGAGACATATTGGACTAAGGGCTAGGACCCTATAACCTCTGGAAAGACCCGATTTCCAATGAAGGCCACGTTCCGAGTGCTGGGGTTCCAGACTTCCCGTCTTTTACGGGGTGGGGGAGGGCACCACTTAATCCCTAATGCCATCTCGTCTCATCTTCCGGGTCCGCCTGGGTGCTCTTCTGTTCCCCCGGTACTCTCGGCAGCCCTAGGTGGCTCTCTGTTTCGAAACACAGCCTCAGCGCCCCCTCTCCCAACATCAACTTGAACTCCATCTCTCCGCCCGACACGTGGAAGCCCCTAATGGGCCCACCCTGTTCCATGTCCCAGTTCCCCACTCCATGTCACCCCAGTCTCGTCCCCATGTTCAGCTTCCGCCTTCCCCTGCTGACCTCAGTCCTGACCCCCAGCCCCAGGCCCCGCTCCGCACTGCTCCACTCCCTCCTGCCCCTGCTCACTCAGTCCTCCCCCAGCCCCCCCGTTTCAACCGGAACCCCGACCTCCTCAGTCCCCTCTGCACCCACACAGTCCCAGTCCCAAACCCCCATTCTCATTCTCCACCTTTGACTCAGTGCGGTCCCCAATCTCAACTCGTGTCCCCATAGCATCTTCAGACGGGGGGGGGGTGGTCTCCCTCCTCACTGCACCCCTCCAGCCCAGTCAGACCCCAAGCCCGCTCCATGCCATTCCCAATTCCTCTCCTGTTCCCCTCTGCAGATCCCTAACCAGTCCCAAGGCCCAGCTCCCTCGTCCTAACCCCACACTGTTCAAGCCCCACCTTGATTCAGCCCCTGCCCCCGTGCCAGTCCTCCCCCCAGGCCCATGCTGCTGTTGGCTGGGGACCTCCAGGAGCCCCTTCTGTCCTCTGATGCCCTCCGCATCCTGGCCAGAGGCTATTTTGGCCCTTGTTCCCTGGGGACTGGGAGGGCACTGCAGGGAGGTGAGGAGGGGGTGACTGGAGCCCCTGCCTTCTGGAAACGGATGGGCAGAAATAGCGCTGGCCAGGAAATAGTTTCTCTGCCAGGGAGGAAGTGGAGGGGGAGGGGTGGAGGGTAACTCTGGGCCGCAGGGACCCTCCCTCTGCCTTGCTGGAGGCCTCCCAACCCCATGACTCCCCTTTCCTGGGCGAGTCTGACCTTTCCAAAGTGCCAGCTCACGCTGACCACCATGCCCATCCCGGAACACCCCATCTCTGGTCTCCAGGTCCTCCTTCCCTCTCAGAGTCTGCACTCTGCCACCGGCCACTGGTGGTCTCCACCTTGCACCCCTCACCTGGCTTGGATCTCTGCCCTCAGGCCTCCACCTTCGGTGACCTCCTCCATTTCCTCTGGCTCCCAGCTCCCATCCCTCCCTCCAGCCCTGACACACGTTTCCTCCCCTAACCCCTGGCTTCCCTCTGCCTGAAGCCCTCCTGGATCCCCTGCCCTCTGCCCGCTACCCCTCCCCTCCTTCTCCAACCCCCACTCCTCCGCCTCCCCCTCCTCCCCTCCCCCCTCTTCTTCATCTCACATCCCCCACCCCATGTGCAGGTTCCTCACCCAGCTCCAAAGCTCCTGCCCGCTCCTCCGTGCCCTGTCCCTTGTCCCCCCACCCCACCCCACCTCGTCCCTCCATCCCTGCCCCCCCCAGCCCAGACCCCCATCTCCTTGCCACCTTCTAACTTCCTCTTCCACGCCTGGTCCCCACTTTCCCCCACCCGCCCTCCACTTCCCTACCCTTTCCTCCCCCACCTTGCCCCTCGCCTGCCTCTTCGCGGGACCCATCCCTGCGTCCTCCCCTAGCCCTGTCCGCGGGCGGGCGGTGGGCGGGCGCCCTGACCTCCCTCTCCCCCGCAGTGCTGGAGATCCTGAGCCTGATCCAGCAGCGCGAGCTGGCGCGAGCCGACGAGCACATCTTGGAGCTGGAGGCGGAGGAGCTGGCGTCGTCGGGGGGCGGCGCGCCGGGGCCGCCGGTGGCAGAGGGCGCGAGCGGAGGCCGCCGGGCACGGGACGTGGCCCTGCTGTACGAGGCCCTGCAGCGCGAGCTCTGGGCGCTGGTGCGCGAGACGCTGGCGGGACCCGGGCCGGGCGCCGGCGCGGGCGCGGGCGCAGTGGCGCAGCTGGGCCAGGTGCTGGTGCAGGAGGAGGCGGCCGACGGGCGCCGGGGGCCCGGGGCGGCCCGCAAGCTGCGCGCCCGCTGGGCGGAGGCGGTGGCCCGCGCGGCGCGAGAGCGCCTGGAGGCGGCGGCGCCCGGGGCGCCCGGGGGCCTGGCCGGGCAGCTGGAGGCTCTGCGGGCGCGGCTGCTGGAGGACATGGCCGTGGTGCGCGGCCGCCTGGCACCCGCCTACCCCGCCGGCTTGGGCGCTTTCGGCGTCTACCTGCGCGGCTACCACGGCGCGCTGGCAGAGTGGCTGGGGACCTCGGCCCGCCGGAGGCTGCCGCTGGCAGACCGCTACGCGCTGCTGCACTGGCACAATCAGGTGTATCCCAGGTGAGCGGGGTCAGCCGCTCTAAGGTTGTGCAGAGCCCCCAGCCCCACCCTGGCCTCTTCAGTCCTAGAATCCAGACACCATAGCACCACTGACTCTCCAGTCTTCAGCACAGTTCTAGAGTCTCGCTGTCACCTCTCACCTTAGCACCATGGATCCTTCTAGACCTAGGGCAGCTTCTTGAATCTCAGTAACATTGACACTGGTCCTTAAATCTAGGCACTCATCACCCTTCCAGACCTAGAACCTGGTCACACCATTGGTTCTTTCCATCCTAAAATCTCACACCCTCGACCATTGTTGTCCTGGTAGCCGAGCGCTGTGGACACTTCTAATCCAGGACAGTTACATAGCTAGAATGGTAGCTGTTCAGACTCCCCGTCCTAGAATTTTAGCACTGTGAATGTTTCCTGGGCTAGAACCTTTGCTGCACTGACCTTCAACTTTAGTACTTTTGGCCCTTAGAATTCTAGCTGCTCTCTTTCCATCTTAGGGCTGTTGACTCTTCCTAGCTTAGAACTGTGGGAGTAATGGCTCTTTCTTAGCATCTCGGGAGCCTTCAAATCCCACACCTTAGCCTCACCCCCTCTTGGTGCCTGAGACCTGAACACAGTTGACCCTCCCAACCCTAGAATCTTATAATAATCACTGAGCCTCTGCATCCTGAGCATACCCTTCCGTGGTGGGGGATGGAATGTTTTGATCAGTTGCCATTTGCTCCCATATCCACTCCAGTGGAGGGTGAGGGGGTTGGGAAGCTGTCATCAGAAGAGCGAGAGGGCTGTGGTCCCAGCACTGACCCTGTACTTCCCATTTCTCCCACACGTCAGTGATGCTCCCAGACCATCTGTGAGAGGTGGAGGCGGGGGAGGGGGTCTGGAGAGCTTCCTGGAGCAGTGAGACAGGGCTAAGTCCTGCTGGTGGGGGATGGTGTCCTGATTATGCAGCTGCCATGAGCAGAAGTCAAGTGTTTGGCAGGCAGGAGTGGGGGTGCTTGTGGAGATATCGCTGGGCCCAAGTGCTCAGGGAAGTAGAAAGAGGAGTACGGGGGTTGGACTGGGGGACCGGAGGAGGGAGAAGCAGGACCTAGAAGCAGAGGCAGAAAGGAACCTCTGTCTGACAAAGTGGATCATGGGAGGGGCCTTGCATGTCAGAACAGCAAGCCTGGACTTGACCCCTGTAAGTCTTGCCCGGACACCATCCATCAGGGAGCTGACTCAGAGACATGGAGCCAGGGAGCAACAATTCCAAAGACTTCCTTTGAGGGATGAGCAAAGGTGGCCCTGAGAGAGGAAGGGAGTGGTCCAGGGTCCCAGACACACTGGGTGGGAGGCCATGAGGTGGGTCCCTTTGCCTAGCCCCTCCTCTCACAGATCTCCCTGTCTCTTACCTCCCCCATCCCAGGGAGGTCCTAGGGCTGGTGGACATGGTCGCCCTGGAGAACGGGGAGCTGGGGCCCCTTCTCTCTCCTGGCACCCTTCGGGGTTTGGAGGATGAATGTGTCACAGATGTCAAGGTACCTGGGATTTGGCATTGGTGATTTGGGGCTTGGAGTTGTGCTGCAGAGAGGAAGGGTCGAAGTGAGTTGGGGGGGTCTACCCTCCTCCAGTCACTATTTTCATCTCCCCCTTTCCATCCGTGAACTTCTGGGTTCTTTCCAAAAGTCACAGACATGTAAGCCCACACTGGTCATTTCTGTTCCATGTTCCATCCCCTGAGGAAGAGACTCTCTGAACAGGTTCCATAATTTTGCACCCTTCAAATCTTAGAGCAGGAGAAAGCTGTCAGAGAACATCAGTTCAGGAATGCAAACAGGCTGAAAAGCTTCTTTTTACTGTAACAGGGCTGATAATGCATGCAGTGAATGACAGAAAGGCCCCAATCACCAGGCCTGGCCTGTCCTGTCCACAGTGGGGTTTCCTGTGTGAACGCCAGTCCTGCCCCAGCCACAGAAATCTGATCCTTGTAACCCCAGAGCCTAGAGTCTAGAGTCACACATGTCTAGCTTATTGAATTGAAAACAATCCATTGGATTCTTGAATCTCAGAACCTGAGAGTCTTGAACTAATCGGCAGAACCTGGGAGCAGAGTTTACCACCATCCCACGGTGAAAGTGTAGACCGCTCGGTTATGAGAGGGAGAAAGCTTAAACCACAGACTTAGTCAGGAATGGAAAGGCTTGGACACGTTTTCTGATTCAGCCTCTCTCCCCAGCATCACCTTGAGCTTGGGGCTGGTAGGTGGGTGGTACCCAGAACTGCTGGGGACCACAGGGGTAGGCGATCCCGGCGAGAGAAAGACATGGAAAGACCCACAGGCGGCCCCTGCCTCTTGTGTTCCTCCCCCAGGCTCAGACGCGGGCAGCCCTTCTTCGTGTGCTGCAGGAAGATGAAGAGCACTGGGCAGACGTGGAGGACTGGTCCAGCAGCCTGGCCCAGGATGTGTGTGAGGTAGGAGGCGGGAGGAGGGGCATGTGTTGAGCTGTGCCTGCCTCCACCTCACCCTCTCTCCCCGCTGGCCCACGCAGCTGCTGGAAGAGCACACCGAGCGAGCGCCCCGCATCAGCCAGGAATTTGGGGAGCGCATGGCACACTGCTGCCTTGGGGGGCTAGCAGAGTTCCTGCAGAGGTAGGGGGCTGGAGGTGGAAGGGCGGGGCCGGGGGCGGGGCCGGAGGCGGAGAGGCGGGGCCGGAGGCGGAGGGGCGGGGCCGGAGGCGGAGGGGCGGGGCGGGTGGGCGCCTGGACCTGGGATTTGACAGAGGAGAACAGGCGGGTATCCAGTAAGGATGGGCAGAGGGACCCAGGAGGGATCAGGAGCACAGCCTGGAAGGCTGAGTGCTCTGCCAGAGGCCCTGACCCCACAGTGGGCACCATCTGTCACACCAACGGCCCCTTCTCCCCCCGCCAGTTTCCAACAGCGAGTGGAGAGATTCCATGAGAACCCTGGAATTCGGGAGCTGCCATCTGACACCTACATCAGCAGGACTATCTCCCTGGTCAACTGTGGGCCCCCCCTGAGGTGAGAGCACCTGTAGTGTCTCTGGGAGAGGGCCTGTTCTGGGTGACAGCTGATTTGGAGTGTCCAGTTCCTGGGGGTGAATCACAAGGCTGACCCAGGGGGACACATACTTAGGTCCTGAGAAACAAAATCTGGGCGTTCTAGAAAAAAACACAGCATCACAGATTGGAATTATAGAGTAATCAGAACACTGAAGTGTTCAAATTACAGATACCTAGAAACCAGACTCAAAGACTCTAAGAACTGCACATATATATTTATTTATTTTTCTTTTTATTTAGCTTTTTAAAAAGTTAACTTCCTTCTGGCCCCCTCCCTGGTACTGGGGATGGAACCCAGGTCCTCACACATACTCAGCAGGCGCTCTGTGCCACATCCTCGGCCCTTTTTATTCTTTATTTTGAGACAGCCTTGCTAAGTTGCTGAGGCTGGCCTGGGACTTTCAATCCTCCTGCATTAGCCTCCCAAATTGCTGGGATTACTGGCATGCTCCACCATGCCCAACTACTAACTCATTTTAAATTGCATTTAATAAAATTAATTTATTTATTGGTGCTAGGGATTGAACCCAGGGCTTCGCACCTGTTAGGCACATCTCTGCCACTGAGCTGCATCTCCAGCCCTTAAATTGCACTTTTTAAAGATGGTGGCATGGTAACGTGCACATGAAAAGATACAAAGAATGAGTGGCAAACAAGTCTTCCCACCACACCCTCCTTCCCATCTGGGGACAACCAGTATTTGTGTGTGTGTATTTTGCAGGAGTATTTCAGATATTTACCAGTAACAGGTATAAATAAGTGTATATATGTATATGCACACATATTTATACAAATACGAGTGAATCTATTTAACCATACACATCTGTATTATTCTCCTCTTCTCCCTCCCCTCCCTCCTCCTCCTCCTTCTGTTTTTGTGGTACTGGGTATTAAATCCAGGGCCTTGTGCATGCTAGGCGAGTGGTCTACCAGGAGTAGGCGAGTGGTCTACCAGGAGCCGACCCTGAGCTGTCTTCGCCTCCTTCTCCCCTTTCATCCACTTGTCCTCCTCTTCCTCTTCCTCCTCTTCTCCTTTTTCTTCCTTTTGCTTCTCCCCCTCCTCACCCCCCCATGCCTCCTCCTCCTCCACCTTTGTGAAGTCTTTCCTCCATATCCATGGTGGATTGGTTTCAGGACCCCCCACCAACCAGTTGGATAACAAATCCATGGACACTCAAGTCCCATATATGAAATGTGTAGTGTTGGCTCGACACGGTGGTGCACACCTGTGATTCCAGTGGCTCGGGAGGCTGAGGCAGGAGGATTGCAATTCAAAGCCAGCCTTACAACTCAGGGAGGCCCTGTCTCAAAGAAAAAGAAAAAAATTTTTTAAAGGGCTGAGGATGTGGTTCAGTGGTTAAGTGCCCCTGGGTTTAAGCCCAACCAAAAATAACAACAAAAAAGTAGCGTTTGCATAGAACCTTCAAATACCCTCCCTTATCCTTGACCTCGTCTGGATCCCAAACACAACGTGACTGCTGTGTCAATAGCTGCCACGCGGTATTGTTTAGGGAAGAACGAAAAGTCTACAGGTTTGACTAGGGGTGCGTTTTTTCTGCAAGTCTTTGCCCTCCGAGGCTGGCTGAATCTGTGGTTGGAGCCTGTGGGCTGACTATACAGACAGTGGGATACTGTCCACGCTCCCGCCCTTCCCGCCTAACAGCTTGGAGATCTTTCCATTGATGCTCTCAAGTGTCCCCATGTTCCAGGGCTTCAAGGGGTCCGCAGTAGGGCGCTGGCCTATTATGCTGGAGGCCGTGGGTTCCATCCCTTGGACTGCAAAAGAAAAAAAAGTCGCCATGTTCCTTTTTGCTATCTGAACCACATTCTGCGCCTGACCATACCATTGCTGATTTCATCATCCCGAGGGCTGGACACTGGTGTCCACCACTCCAGGGAAGAACCCTGCTCACGTGTCAGCCCCTATAAGTGCCGGCCTCTGGGCGGGTGCGTTCCCAGAAGGAGATCTGCAGAGAGGGCCCAGGGGACATGCTGCTGCAGGGACAGAAATGAGAGGGGCAATTTGGAATCACAGACTAAGTTTAGAGCCACCAACTGAGTGGAGGCCTCCTCACTGTCATCTAGAAAGCACCGAGAGAAACAGAGACCCGGAGAGACCTCTTTCGTTCCCCCATATACCCTAGACCCCCGGCATCTCCCAGCCTCCTGACACCCCAGCCCAACATCCCGAGTCCTTCAGCACCCCCATTCCCTAAGCACGTCACAGCCTCCCGCACACCCCAACCCCAGTGCCCCCTGACGTTTCTCAGTCCCTAGACCTCCCTCAGAGCCCCCACTCTTGAGTCCCTCATTCGACCTGTCACTCATGCACCTCAGAACAGGGCCCCTCGGGGGGCTTGTCCAGGTACTTGGACTGAGATGTCGGGGCTCCTTGACTTCTGGCTTCCCCCATCTCCACAGGGCTCTGGCCGAGCGCCTGGCCAGGGTGGGGCCCCCTGAAAGCGAGCCGGCCCGGGAAGCCTCTGCCAGCTCTCTGGACCGCGTGACCAGGCTCTGCCACCGTGTTCTGGCTGACATGCTGTTCCAGGAGCTGCAGGTGAGTGGGCAGGGGCCGGGCCGGCACAGGGAAGCCCCCCTCCTGCCGTTCCCTTTAGCCATGACTCAGTGTTTGGGAAGCAGGCCGAGGTGGGGTGGTGGCCATGCCTGGGCTGTTTGGGGGGGCAGAGGGGGCACAGGAAGGAAGAGGTGGGAGGATGTGGCCAGGGAAGGACAGCCACCAGCAGGAGGGGGGCTGGGTGGAGCCCTCCACACGGAGGTCCCCCAAATCCACGCCCAGCTCTCCTGGACCCTGGAGTCCCGTGTGTCCACCTTCTGGGCTTCTGTGTCCACCCCAAGGGGCTAGGTTCCCAGGTGTGAGGTACGCGAAGTAAATACCAGAGCCAGATGAGGACATGTGATGAGGTGGTCCTTACTACATGTACTGCAGTCCTTGGTCAGGAGTTTCCCGTGGCTCCCAAGTCACTCAGAGCAAACACCAGACCCCTCTCCATGGATCCAGGGCCCCCGCCACTTCTCAGACCTCCTCACTTCCTTCGCTCCAGCCCTGCTGCCCACAGTAGGCACATTCCTGCCTCTGGGCCTTTGTGCTTGCCACTCCCTCTGCCTAGAATGCTCTCCCTCTTTTATCTCCATGGCTCCCTCTCTCACCTCCTTCAAGTCTTGACCCAAATGTCACCTTCTGGATGAGACCTTCCCTGACTACCCCACATAAAACAAAAGCTCCTGTGAGTTGGGCATGCTGGCATGCACCTGTAGTACCAGCGACTCGGGAAGCTGCGGCAGGAGGGTCACCTGAGCCTGGGAGTTCTGGACAACATACTGACAACCCCATTTCTTAAAAAAGACAGAAGTCCTGAGACTCCCCCCGCTGACTTCCAAAGCACTGACCACCACCCGCCATGCTATGTCCTTTGCTTTTATTTATTTATGTATTTTTTTTCTGTGCTGGGGATGGAACCCAGGGCCTGGCACAGGCTGAGCAGGTGCTCGGCCACTGAGCTCCACCCCAGACCTTTTTAAAAAAATCCACTTTCTTGCACTGGAACATTGGCACCTGAAGGGCATGGATCAGTGGGAAGTTTTCTAAAGTGACTTCCTGTGGAAAATTTCAAACCTACATGCAGAGCCAAAAGGAGACAGAGGGACAGGATGGCCCCTCGTGGACTCACAGCCTCGCTGCGGCAACTGTCAACTCTTGGCCACTCCTGTTTTGTTCGGTTCCCCTCCACCTACTGAGTCAACTTATTGATTAACTGATTATTCTTGCAACTGACCCACAAGCCCCTTTCCACTGAGCCGCATCCCCCACTGAATTCTTTAATCCCCCTTGCATTCCGTCATCGCATCCATCCACACTTTAGGCTGGATCTCCAAGAGATAAGAGATCCTTTTTAAACAAATATAACCAACAATGTCATGGGGGGTACCAGGGATTGAACCCAGGGGCGCTTACCCGCTGAGCCACATCCCCAGCCCTTTTTAATATTGTATTTAGAGACAGGTTCTCTCTGAGTTGCTTAGGGCCTCACTAAGTTGCTGAGGCTGGCCTTGAACTTACGATCCTCTTGCCTCAGCCTCCTGAGCCGCTGGGAATACAGATGTGTGCCACTGTGCCCGGCTGGCAATGTCATTGTGTACCTAACACGTGGAGTGATAATTCCTCAGCACTGTCAGGTACAGGCGTCCCGGCAACCGCAGACCCGGTGCTGATGCGGGTGGGTGGCACCTGCTGCTTAAATTGCCACCACCCTCCTGCTTTATGGAGCAAGAAAGAAGTGAGGACAGCAGGTGGTTGGCCAGGTGACAGACTCAAGTCCATCAGTCATAAGCCAGAGTGAGGGCGAGGCCAAGGGAGCCAGGGTCTAGAAGGGGAAGGAGGGCGCGATCGGAGAGATGGCTGGGACAGAGACAGAGACAGCGGGAAGAGACAGCGACAGAGGGACGGGAAGCGGGAACGTGCGATGGCCCCGGTGTGAAGGGCTGTGTCCACGCGTGAGCGTGTGTGCTCCCACCTCGGTGTCGTGAGCTCGTGGCGGGGCGGCGCCTGGGAAGGCTGCCAGGGCCTGGGCTGTTCTGGTGACCTCATGCCCTGTATCTCCCCCTGGGCCCCATTTTTGGAGGCCAAGAAAACTGGGCGTGGTGTGGGGACCCGCTTCAGATACCCACGGACACCAACCCGCATGTCAGCACCTCACGTTCCCTGTGTCCCCCAGACCTCCAGCCTCCACCTCAGGCACAGACCCACTGCCACCACCTCCCAGGCCCTCCAGACACCTCCCTCTCCTCCCCACACACGGTCACTAACGCAGCCTATGAATTCTGCCACCCGGATCCTCCTGTCCCTTCTTCCCTCCCTCTTCCCCTCGATGCTCCCTTTCAGCCTCCCCCCTAATTTCTGCCTCTACCCAGTCTTGCCTCCTTCCATTAATCTGGGTAGAGCGCCAACCCGGCCCTCTCCCCTCCCCTGCTCAGAACCTGCCATGGCTTCCTAGTGCTTCCTGACATGAAAGCTGGCACTGCCCTGTGTGCCAGCCCTGCCATCTGACCAGCCTCTTCTCTCCAATCCCCAGCCATGTGTCTGGACAAAGCCACCAGTGTGAGCCCCAGGGTCACACAGTCCCCCCACACCCACTTAGAAAGGCTCAAGCTTCCTTAAAGGTCTGCTGTGGTTGTCTTGATGTCCTTGGTGATTTTGAACCAGGGTCCCTGTGTTCTTGTTGACTGTGCCGGTGGTCTGGCCGGCCACAGGGACCTTTATCCTGGTGCTCTGACCGGCTGTTCCCTCTGAATGAACAATTCCCTCCCACACTCCCAACCACGACCAGAGCCAGGGTCTGAACTTCTCCTCCAGGAAGCCCTCCTTGACTCACATGCTGGGTCAACCAACCAAGGACTCTAGGCTTCCTAGGGTCCCCCAGTCGTGGCCCTGTCAGCTTGGGGCTGTTATTGTCTGAGGACCAGTCTGTCTCCTCTTTGGACTGTGACCCCAGGAGGGCAAGGCAGGAGCTGTCTCCTCCTCCTGATGTGCCCCCGAGCACCACACATCCTTGGTTCAGCTCTGAGCAGGGTTTGGAGATGTATTCCTGAAAAAAGAGGGAGTGGGGAGGAGAGCCGTGACTTCCCTGAACTCTGTCCTACCCAGCCATACTTCGACAAGCTGATGCGCCGGAAGTGGCTGAGCAGCCCGGAGGCCCTGGATGGCATCGTGGGCACGCTGGGTGCTCAGGCCCTGGCACTGCGCAGGATGCAGGATGAGCCCTACCAGGTGTGTCTGCCTGGGGGTCGGGGAGGAGCTGGTGCTGGGGGTCCCCCTGTCCGCAGGGCCGAGAGGTGGCACCTGCTTGGGGTTGAGGGAAGGCTCCCGGGAGCCGGTGTGTAGGTCCGGGTGCAGACCGAGCGGGGCTCTCGGGGGGAACAAGGAGATGCTGGGATGGGGGGCTGACGGGGGACCTGGGAGGGCATCATCAGGCAGGACAGGGCCCCCCGGTGGGGGTCATGAGGACTGAAGGAGGACTGAGTGCCGGGACTGGGCGCCCGTGGGCACGGGACGGTTGGGCGCCCGGAGCTGGAGCCGGCGGTGGGGATGGGGGAAGGGGGTCCCCGCCGCCTGGCCGGGTGCGGGGCGGTGGCGCGGGACTCCCGCCCTCACACCTCCTTCCCGCCTCCCGCAGGCGCTGGTGGCAGAGCTGCACCGGCGGGCGCTGGTGGAGTACGTGCGGCCGCTGCTCCGCGGGCGCCTGCACTGCCGCTCCGCGCGGACCCGCAGCCGCATGGCCGGGAGGCTCCGGGAGGACGCGGCGCAGTTACAGCGGCTGTTCAGGCGGCTGGTGAGTGGGGCCGGGCCCCCCAGAAACCAGGGTCGACCTGGATTCAAAAATCACTCTGAGTGAACCGCGATCGCAGCACTCGGATCGGTGTCCTTGGCGCGGAACCTCCGGCTTTCCGGCTGCAAGGACTCGCCTCTGCGCGCTGGCCCCCGCTGCAAAATAAGAATAATGGTCCCCATCCATTGTTGCAGGGTTAGATCAGTTAATTCCTGTTAAGTGCTTAGGGCAGTCCCTGGCAGAACTGACACCCATAAACGTTAACTGTTATGAGCGACAGAATCTCAGAATCCTAACCTCTCCTAATCTAAGAATTGTAAAGCACCCAGTTGTAATCAGCAGGACTGGAAGGGCCACGTCAATTACTGTTCTGGTTTCTAGCGTGGAGTCCTTGGATTTTTTTTTTTTTTTTCTTTTTGGAAACTTTTTTGAGATAATAGTGGGATCACATGCAGTTGTAAGAAAGCATGCACAGACCTCCCTGGACCCTTTATCCAGTTTCCCCCAAATGGTAACAGTTTGCAAACTTGGAATAGGTTTTGAGTCATGTGGTACAGCTCTGGTTATCTGCAAAACTGGGTATAGATTATATTATGGATTTTCCTTCAAATATCTGAAGGTTCCAGATACCCTGCGGCCAGTCGGTCTTCTGACCCTTTTTTCAGATGGGAAAAACTAAGGCCAGGAGAAGCCAGAGCAGCGGAAGGCTCCGTCTTGGGAGGGTGGCTTTGGGAGGGGCCACTGGACCGAGAGGTGAGCCCTGCGCCCCCCACCCCCACCCCGCAGGAGTCCCAGGCCTCGTGGCTGGACGCCGTGGTGCCGCATCTGGCTGAAGTCTTGCAGCTGGAAGACACGCCCAGCATCCAGGTGGAGGTGGGGGTGCTGGTGCGCGACTATCCGGACATCAGGTGAGAGGCCCCTGCCCGCCTGGCCCTGCCGCCCCGCCGCCGCCTGCCGGGTCTCTGGCGGGCCTTGGCATCCGTCCCTGCGTTTCCTGCCTCCTGGGCGAGGGAGGGAGGCGGCGAGCGTGTCTGACGGCCGTTTCCTGCTGGAACCAAGGCATTATTAATACGATTTCCCTCCTCCTGCCGCCGCCGCCGCTGCCGCCACCGCCACCAGGACTCGCAAACAAACAGGCGGTCACAGGAAGCCCAGGGCAGGGGGGCGCGGGGCCGCCTGGCGGCAGGAAGGGCCGGCCCGGCAGGGGAGCCGCGGGGGACTCGGGGACACGCACGGGCACGCGGGCGCACACGCACTGGGGCGCAGGCGCCATCCAAATCCTGGTGGGCCATTTCCTCTCTGTGTGACCTTCTCTGAGCCTCAGTTTCCTCATCTGCTCCCTGGGGATAATAGTGCCGTTTCCTTAGGATTCTTGGGGGAATTCGTCGGCATCATTACCATCGGCAGTGACTTGCTTATGGAGTCCCTCCGTATGTCAGTCCTAAATAAGCGTCTTACATGCCCACCGTGTAAGAGGCAGAATTAAAGGTAGTTTAAAAAGTATATGCAAGTAACTGATCTGCTACATGCAGAAATCCCAGCTTCCCAAATATCACACTTAGCAAGCGGGAAGGGACTTGAACCCAGGCAGCAACTGGGCAGGCAGTGCTCCCGCCGCTGGACCTTCTCCACTCAGAGGGAGGAGCCCCCCAGACACCAGAGTGCAGCATAAGCAGGTTTGGATTCCAGGTTGAGGGGTTGGGGTTGAGGGCGAGGACTCGAACCCATTCTAGGTGGTTGGTTCTAACTCCAGGATTGGGGGTCACATCCTTAGGAAGTCCCGGGGCCTCCAGGGGTCCCAGCATTCCTGCAGGTTTGGAGTTTCTGAACTTGAATCTTGGGTAGTGGATCAGGACTGGAATCTGAAGCTAAATTTGAGAGCGAGTTCACAGGCTGGGCTGGGAGGACCAGTTGCAAAGCCATGTTTTGGAGCTTGGTTGGGCTGGAAGGTTCTTGAACTGGGTTTTGGAGCTGCAAAAATTGAACACCGAGGATGTGGGAAGATGAAGACACTGAGGTGGGTCAGAGGTGGTCGTGAAAACCCCAGAGAGTTGCATGAAATGAAAGTGCTTGAAATGAATGTTGGGCTCAGTGTCTTGTGTTGAACTATGTGGTGGCTCTGGAGGTGCATTTTGGGCCAGCGATTGGGAGTTGAGGGGGCGTAGAGGGGAAGGCACAGTGGGTTGGATTTAGGGAAGAATGTCACAGAATAGAGCTGATTTTGAGCCTGAAGTTTCCCTTTGGAGTGAGGACTCCTCTAGTCCTGGAGTGGAGTTTTGGTGGCGTGTGGGTGGTGGGGGCCAGGGGTGGATGATTATTCCAAATGTGGGCCAAATTTGGAAATGAAGGTTCCCGAATGAGATTCCAAAGGAGAGCTGTTGAGTGGAGTTTGGAATGAAGCTTCTAGACCTGGCCCTGGATATAGGAGCCATTTGGTCAGAGGGTGAAGGTGAAGCTCAGGGTCGACTAGAGTCCAGCGGTCGTGAAGATACCTGGATGGAAAATCAGGATAGCTGAGCTAAATTGGGGGGGTGAAGATGGAAGGTTAATTGTAACCAGGAACTGAGACTTGGGGCAAACAGGAAGTCCCCGGTGCTGGGTTTGGAGAGGAATGTTCTGAAGTTGACCAGAAGGGGAGGATTTTGGAATGGTGGTCTGGAGAGACTGGGGGAGGAGAGGATTCAAGAGAAGGGGGCATAGGGGCCACAGATTCTGTGTTGGGTGCGCTCAGGTGGGATCTGCAGCTGGGCTGGATGTGCGTCCAGAGCCAGGACCCCCACGCACCTGTCCTTTCTTTACCCCCAGGCGGAAGCATGTGGCGGCCCTCCTCGATGTCCGCGGACTGCACAACACCGCCACGCGCCAGGAGATCCTGGCTGTGGCCCGGGACCTGGAACTCTCCGAGGGTGGAGCCCTGTCGCCCCCTCGGGACCGCGCCTTCTTCTCTGACATCCCTGTGCCCCGCCCTTCTTTCTGCCTCAGCCTCCCCCTCTTTGTGGGGCGCCTCCCCCTGTCCCGGCTGGCCAGGCCCAGCTTGGCCTGTCTGCCCCTGCGGCCTCGGCCTCTGTCTCCATCCAGGCCCCGGGCCCAGCGCTGAGGCTCTCCCAGCCGAGGTCCTCGGTGCTCCCGACTTTGCTGCTGAGACTCCATCCTCCTCCCGTGCCACTGCCCAAGACCCCCTGCCTGGGAGCTGGAGCCCTGGGATGGAAAGAGCCTTTGAGTTCCTCTTGGCCAGCCCCAAACTCTCCCTAGAGAGGGGCAGCAGAGACCAGAGAGAGCAAAGACCTTCCCAAGGCCAAGGAGCCAGTCGGCAGCACGCCCCTCCCCCGCAGCCCAGCGTGGTGGGTGGCGTTCTGGAAGGCTCTACAAAAATATCCCAGCCCCCCCTTCCCCTCACCTCAAGGTCTGGCCCAAGTCCAACATATTAAGGAATGTTCGATACTTAGAATAAAGAGGTTTCTATTTAACACTAGGAAGGGCTGAGTCCTGAGTGTGGGGGAGGAAGGACCCGGGGCAGGGCCCAGGGCCAAGGCTGCTCACCCGCCCAAGGCCAGGCTGGGGTCCAACTCTCAAGCAGGGCAGTGGAGGCTGTGGGAGGCTGCCCAGGGTCAGCAGCTACCAGCCACCGGTTTACTGCAAGTCCCTGGGCTGTGTGGCTCTGAGGCAGGCCCTTGGCCACTCTGAGCAGGGACCATCATCCCGTCAATTCAAAAGAACCCGTCCTTCTTTTCTGGTCCTGGTGGTTCCTCCTTGGCATGGCCTCCCCACCCATCCATCCTCAGTCGGGAAACCACGTCAAGAGAGGAAGGAGGTTGGGGGTAGGGCCAGCGGCATCCAGGGCGCCCTCCTGGGTTGATGCAGGAAAATGTCAGGGTGGGAAAATTTCCAGCCTCTTACCCCCAGCCCCACCGGATCCTGGTCCCTACAGAGACCTTGAGGTCACCTCCCTGCTGACCCCTGACTCTCCGGCCTAAGATGGACAGCACATGATGGATGCTTCCTGGCCTGAGTTGTTTTATTTTTTTCTTCCCTGAGAAGTCAGAAAGAGGAGGCAGCCAGGGGTCAGCGCTGGGGCTGGGGTTGGAACCTCACGCACGTTTGAACTCTGGGAAGTGGAGACTTAGACTCTCGGAGCCTCCTGGCTGTGTAGCTGTGGGCAGGAAGCTGCCCGTCTCTGGCCGCTGGTTCCTGTCTCTCCCTGGGACTCATTTAAACTGTCTTTGCCCAGGCTGAGGTGAGACATCCAGATGATCTACCCGCCTCACTTCATCCCTCAAAGTGACACTTTTGTGGGGGTGCATGGGCTGTTGAACCCAGAGCCTTGTGAATGCTAGGCAAGGGCTGTGCCACTGAGAGACATCGCCAGTCCTTTCTAACATTTTGCTTTGAGACAGAGTCTCACTGAGTTGCCCAGGCCGGCCTTGAACGTGAGATCCTCCTGCCTCAGCCTCCGGAGGAGCTGAGATTAGAGGCGCGGGCGCCACTGCCTGGCTTCCATTCCTCCGTTACTCTGCATGCGCCTCTGTCAGCAAGTGTTTCTAAGTGTCGTTTCTGCCTCTTTATTACCCCTTGCTACTGGGGACTGAACTTACCACTGAGCTACATCCCCCGCCCTCTTTACTTTAAAATTTTGAGACAGGGTCTGGCTCAGTTGCCCAGGCTGGCCTGGTATGCGGGGACCTCTGCCTCAGCCTCCTCAGCAGCCGGTGTCAGGTGGACATCCCTGCGTCTGCTAATGTTTCGTTTCTTTTTATTGCTGAATGTATTCCACAGTAGGGATGGTCCCTGTCTATTTGTGTCGGTGTTTAGACCTTTAGGTTGTCTCTACTTTGGGGCTGTGATGAACAGAGTCCTCTGTGTTTTCTAGTTTGCAAACATTTTCTTGCCCTCGCTCCAAGTTCTTCCTTCTGTGAGACGGTGTCAGAGGTCCTAACAGCGGCCTTCAGGGAACACGTGCCAAGTACCGTGCTCACGTGGATTCCCTCGGGGTCCTCTCAACAAACTTGCAGACTTGGAGGCGGGAAGAAATGCAGCCAGTCGCCCACCCAAGGAGAGCCAGGACTCCACTTTTATCCCCCAGGCCCCTAGAGCAGCTACCCTCCATGCGCAGAGAGGGCTGGAGAGGAGGTCCTGTGTGTAAGGCATTTAGCGCCGCTCTTGACCCATGGAAAGCACTAGAAATCACAATTAGTCACGTGGACTCGGAGGTGCGTTCGACTCCTGCCTCAGCCCTTCTCTGCTGTGGGGCTGGGTGGTGCTGCTCTGGTTGCCAGCTTCCTGTTGTATACCAGGCACTCACCGAGTGGGTCCCAAGTGCCACGTGTGTCATGGCGCTGTCCCCTGGCCTTGGGAGCAGAGGCTTTTCCTGGGAGGAAGCAGGCTCAGAAGGTTAGGGTCTGCTGGGGACTCAGTATCAGGCAGAGGCTGGGATTCAAACCTCGGTCCCAACCCTCAGATGGACTGAGACTGGCTGCCCCTGTCTACTGAGCCTCACCGTGTGCCGGGCCCAGTACATGCCCAGTGGTGCTCAAAGTGGCAGCAACCTGAATGGCCATCAGCTGCCCCCGGGTAAATAAAATGCAGTGCAGCCACACAGGACAACGTGGCTTAACAATAAAAAAGGGTGAACTGCTGATCCTCCGGGGCCCAGGGCCTTTCTGATGAGATGTGGACCCAGGCCCATCATTTTCCATGGGAACACCTGCTTCAGACCACCTGTCAAAGCCTCTGGCTGGTTGGAAGGGCCTGTCCACATGGTGGGCGAAGGGGCCGGGCAGTGCCCACCTACCAGCCCCTGTAAGACCCTTAACCAGCACCCCAGAGCCAAACAGGGCACCTGCATCTGCGGAAGGGAGAGGA
Source organism: Sciurus carolinensis (assembly GCF_902686445.1). Classification (NCBI taxonomy): domain Eukaryota; kingdom Metazoa; phylum Chordata; class Mammalia; order Rodentia; family Sciuridae; genus Sciurus; species Sciurus carolinensis. The sequence continues at coordinate 53,087,669 of NC_062228.1, read as the reverse complement.
TGTGGGGGTCCCGCCTGCCATCACTGAGCCTGAATCCCTGGGGTCTTCTGCACATTCCACCCTCCACCCAAGAACCCAAATGTCTGCTGGGCCCCAAATCTAACCTGTCTCCCCAGTCTACCCTCGGAGGCCCACGTCCTCCTGAGGTGCCACCCCCATGAAGTTCATCTTCTCTCTTGACACCTGATCCCTTGTTTGGAAACCCTCCTGTCTCTCAGGTCCCCACTCCTCTCTCTGAGCCTCCCTGCCTCCCTCTGTCTTGGAGGTCCTGCTCCCTCTTTGGTCCTCCAAGCTACATTGCCAGCCCTGTTCATATTCTTAATGTCACTGAACTATACACTTAAAAATAGCTAAAATGGCATCTTTTATGTATATTTCACCACAACAAATAAAAAAAATTCAAAGAAACCTCATACTCATTTGCAGTCAATTTCCAATCTCCAAGGTCATCTTCTAGCCCTAACCATCCACCAATAGTTCTGTCTCTATTAATTTACCTGTTTTCTTTCTACTTAGGGAAACAAACAATCCATAGTCTTTTGTGACTGGTTGTTTTCCTTAGCGTGATGTTTTCAAGGTTGATCTGTGTTGTAGTGTTTATCAGTATTTCATTCCTTTTCTCAGCTCGTTTCAGTTAGCTTTTGCATCACTGTGACCAAAACACCCAAAGAGAACAACTTAGAGAAGGAAAAGTGTATTGGGGGCTCGTGGTTTCAGAGGTCTCAGTCCACAGAGAGCCAAGGCCATTGCTCTGGTCCCGAGGTGAGGCAGCAACTCCTGGGGAAAAGTCTGGCAGAGGAAAACTGCTCAGCTCATGGCAGGTTCAGGAAGCAGAGGTAGGAAGGAGCCGCCCTTCCAGATCCCATTCCCAGAGGCCACCTCTTCTAGCCACACCCCACGTGCCTAAAGTTACAACCCAGTTCATTCAAACCGCGATGGACTAATAAGGTTACAGCTCTCCTAATCTACTCACTTGGCCTCTGAATCCCTGCATTAACAGGATACAGACCATAACATTCTGTCCCTAGTCCCCAGAAATCCATCTCACAATGAAAAATGCAACTAGTCCACCTTCAAGAGTCCCGCAGTCTTAACAGTTCCAGCATTGCCCAAATGTCCTGTCCAAGTTCAAAGTGTCATGTAAGAGTTGAGACAAATCCTTGGCTGGGAGCCCCTGTAAAAATCAAAAGCAAGTTACGTATATCCAATAGACGGTGACACAGGGTAAACGTTCCCATTCCAAACAGAAGGAACAGGGGCATAGAATGGATGGGACCAGGATGAGGCTGAAACCCAACTGAGCAAACAGATTTCTTGCCTCCACACACAGCATCTAGGACACTTGGCTATGGGATGTCATCTCCAAAAGGTTTGAGCAGCCCTTTGGCCGAGCTTGCAGCCCCCGTGGGCTCTCCCTGAGCCAGGTGCTCCCCAACAAATAGCTTTTCTCAGCAAACAGTCCACATTACTGGTGTCTCATAATACTTGGGGTATCTATTCCAGCTTTAGCTTCACCTGCAAGCTTTACCCATAACCCTCTCAGGGGTGGCCTGCAGGGATGCTGACCATGCTACACTTTTCCTGACTTCCCAGACCTTTAGAAGTCTCAGGGGATGCCACCATGACCTGTAACGTCATGTATTCCTGCAGAACCAGCACCATGTGGATGATGCCAAGATCTGCTACCAGATTGCACATTACCTGGACTCCTGGAATCACAGCTGTAGTGGCCCCTGAGTACCTGTGTGGCTCAGCATGGTAAAACAACTTCCTTGGTTTCTCTGTGCAAGCAGAGCACCCTCATGACCTCTTCTAAAAGGAATTTTCTCTTCTATACCCTGGAGCCAAACTACACAGGGGGTGGGGTGGGGTGTAGTCTTGTAAATTCCAGAGATGCCCACAAGCCATCTTTCTTATTGTGTCTGTGCAAAGTACTTAGCATCACTGTAGGGACTATAGTCTCTTCAACAAGCACAACTTCCCTGGCTCCAGTTTTACATACACTTTTCTGATCAAACTATAAGATTTTAATATCCTTTAGCTCTGTTTTCTGCCCCCAATTCTCAAAGTGAATCTTGCTAAAAACTGCCAGAAATATTCATGCTACTGACTGAATGCTGTGTTACCCTGAAATTTTCTCCACCTAGGGCTGGGGATGTGGTTCAGCGGTAGAGTGCTTGCCAGCACCCAGTACCACAAAACAACCCAAAACAAAACAAAACAAAAATAAATTTCAATGACATTTTTTTAAAAAGAGGGCTGGGGTTGTGGCTCAGGGATTGAGCGCTTGCCTAGCAGGTGTGAGGCACTGGGTTCAATTCTCAGCACCACATAGAAATAAATAAACAAAATAAAGGTCCATCAACAACTAAAAAAAATTGGAGAAAAAAAAAAGAAATTTTCTCCACCAGATTAATAAGTCCATCACCTTTAAATTCAGCCTGACACAAAGTCTCAGGACATGAGCAATATACAGTTAAGTTCTTTGCCAGAATATAACATGAGTGACCTTGAGTCCAATTCCCAAAAGAGTCCTCATTTCCCTCTGAAACTTCATGAGCACAGTCCATATTCCTATTCTGGATTCTGAGGTCCACCAGAACTGTCCATTAAGCTCTTCTTACAACCACTTGAAAGCTTATCCAGTTTGCATCTCTAAACTTTTAAAAATTCCTCCCACAAATCACCAGCAAAGGCTTCTGAACCACATGGTCAGGTTCATTCACAACAATGATCCCACTCCTGACTCCAGTTTTTGTTTTGGTCAGTTTTTGCATCATTGTGACCAAAACACCTGACAAGAACAACTTAGAGGAGGAAAAGTTTATTTTGGTCTTGTAATTTCAGAGGTCTCCATCCATAGATGACCCACGCCTTTGCTTTGGGTCCAAGGTGAGGCAGCACATCACGGGGGAAGGGCCCCGCGGAGGAAAGATGCTCAGCTCATGCCACCGTCAGGAAGCAGAGAGCAAAAGAAGGGGAAGGGACACCAGGAAGATGCGCCCTTTCAGGGTGGACCTCCAGCAACCCACCTCCTCCCGCCATGCCTCACCTGCCTACAGTTACCACCCAGTCGGTCCATTCAAGCTAAGATGGACGGTCATAATCTAATCATCTCACCTCTGAATAGTCCTGCATTTTGGGGGGAACTCCTCATATCCAAACCTAAACAGAGCTGAATATCACATCTTATATGTTTATAAGTTGTTATAACTTGAATTTTGTTTCCACTTTTTAGCTCCTGTAAATAATCCTGCTATGACCATTCACGTACAGGTTTTTCTCGGCTGAAAGCTTTTATTTCTCTATGATATATATGTTTAGTTCTTTTTTCCCCCCAGGACTGTGGATGGAACCGAGGGGCACTCTACCACTGAGCCGCATCCCCAGCTCTTTTCTGAATTTTGAGACATGGTCTTGCTACGTTGCCCAAGATGGCCTTGAACTTGCGATCCTTCCTCCTCAGCCTCCTGAGTTTCTGGGATTACAGGCGTGCACCACTGTATCTGGTTTCTCTCTCTTTTTTACAAATAAAAATCACCTCTGTTATTATGTCTTATCATATGTATACCTTGTGGGATGGCTAAATCAAACTAATTAGCACCCATGGCCTGGCCTCCTGGTTTCTTTTGTGTGTGGTGAGAACACCTGTGAACTCTTCTCTTGGTAACCTGCAGGTACACAACAGGTCATTAAGCACAGTCACCCTGCTGGATAATGGAGCTCCTGTCGAGCTAAAACTGTCTGTCCTTTGACCGACGTCTCCCTGACAACCTTCTCTTTTTTTCTAACGTATTTTTAACTAGAAATTGCCCTCTGAACAGGATTTTGCCTCAAGCCACATATTTCAATACACTTTCCTTTCATGCATTTTTATGTATTTTCTACTTTGTCTCTTGATTTCTTCTTTGACCTCTGGGTTATTTACTTTTCAAATACTTGTGGGTTTTTTGAGATAACTTCACGTTATTGATTTCCTCTATGGTCAGAGAAAATATTTTGTAATATTTCAATCTTGTAAACAGCATCTAGCTAGGTCTTGCCCTTCTGTTCAGGCTGCCAATCTGTCTCTTTCTTTCTTTTTATTTTTTTTTAATTTTTTTATTGTAAACAAATGGGATGCATGTTGTTTCTGTTTGTACATGGAGTAAAGGCATACCATTTGTGTAATCATAAATTTACATAGGGTAATGTTGTTTGATTCATTCTGTTATTTTTTCCTTCCCCCCCACCCCTCCCACCCACCTATCTTTCTTTCTTTCTTTCTTTCTTTCTTTCTTTCTTTCTTTCTTTCTTTCTTTCTTTCTTTCTTTCTTTTTTCTTTTTATGTGCTGGGGTTGAACCCAGGGGCACTTAATACCGAGCCACATCCCAAGTCTTTTTTATACTTTATTTAGAGAGAGGGTCTCGCTGAGTTGCTTAGGGCCTCACTAAGTTGCTGAGGCTGGCTTTGAACTCGAGATCCTCCTGCCTCAGCCTCCGGAGCAGCTGCCAGTCCTGCCTGTTCATTGAGTGCTGAAGCCATTTGCATTTACATGTAATTAATGGAAACAATCGGACATGAGTTCAGCATCTTGCCTCTGTTTTCCATTTTGTCCCCTCTGGTTTCTGTCCTTTGATTGTTTCTTTCCTGACTTCTTTTAGGTTAATGTAATATAATTTTACATAAAATTTTACAATATTGCTGTTGTGGCTTCTTAGATGTACCTTTGAAAATCCTTTTTCTTTGTAAATTATTATTAATTCACAGGAAGTTGCAGAAATGCTGTCCTGTGGTCCTCTGCACTCCCTGCTCATCTTCTCTGGAGGATACTCGTTATGATTTGGACACTCACTTTTAGCCTGGAATGAGGAAAAGAGACCACATTTACCCTCCTTCCTGAAAGAACCAGAAATATCAGACACAATGTACGAGACCGTGATGGAGAGGACACTGGATGCCAGGTCATGAAGGACCAGGGCCCCTGAGGAATGGGAGGCAGACAGCTGGGCCTCTAGTTATCCCTGGGTTCAATCCCAAGTACCAAAAAAAAAAAAAAAAAAAAAATTAAGATGGTAACTTTTAGGTCGTTTGTATTTTACCACCGCTGAGTTGCTGGGGTGAGGACCAGGCTGAGCCCAGAGGAAATCCTGAGCCTAAGGAGCTGCAGCCGGGCCTTGAGGACCGTGCTCAAGTTCACAGGACAGAACACTGCGGGGAGACATTTGCACAGGGAGAGAAGCCCAAGTTCTGCAGCGGGGCTCCTGAGTATGCAGATCGTGCATGCACGTGGGTGAGGTGGCTGCTGAGCACTGGGAAGGAACAAGAATGAAACATTGCTAGGTGTTCAATAATCATAAAACCTCCCAGCAGCCGAAGCGGACACCTCAGCTTCTTGGCGCACTGGCAAGATGCTCTGAAGGACCTGGGAAATGATTCCTCTCGGTCAAGTGTGTCTGTTCTACTTTGCTTCCTAACTCAACCCTTTCCCTTCCTTTTTAAGGCTGAATAATATTCCGCATACACTGGAACATAACGGAGATCCTAAAAAGGAAGTGAAAACTATTATTCTGAGTGAAATGAATCAGTCCCAAGAGAACAAATCTCACACAATTCCACTTACATATGAGGAACTGAGAGCGGCCGAATTCACAGAGAGAGAAACTGCAACGGTGGTTGCCAGGGCAGCGGGGAGGGACGCAGGGATTACTATCTAATGGGGACCAAGTTTCCGTTTTTCAAAAGAGTCCTGGAGATGCCTGGTGGTCACGCTGCCTAACAATGTAAACCAGGTATGGTGGCACATGCCTGAAATCCCAGGGACTCAGGAGGCTGAGGCAGGAGGATTCCAAGTTTGAGACCAATCTCAGCAACTTAGAGAGGTCCTACTAAGCAACTTAGTAAGAGCTTGTCTCAAAATAAACTATAAAATGAATGGGGATGTGGCTCCGTGGCTAAGCACTCCAGGATCAATCCCTGGTCCAATACACACACACAAATACACACTTAGGGCCACTGAACTGTAAACTTTAAAAGGTTAAGATGGGCCCGGCATGGTGGTGCATGCCTGTAATCCCAGCAGCTCGGGAGGCTGAGGCAGGACGATCGAAGAGTTTAAAGCCAGCCTCAGCAACTTAGTGAGGCCCTATGCAACTCAGCGAGACCCTACTTCAGAATAAAATACAAAAAAGACTGGGGATGTGGTTCAGTGGTTAAGCGTCCCTGGGTTTAATCCCTGGTACCAAAAAAAAAAAAAAAAAATTAAGATGGTAACTTTTAGGTCGTTTGTATTTTACCACAGCTGAAGCAATTTTTTTAAAGCCAGAGGCAAAATAAGGAATTTTTCAGACATACCGGAGGTTAAAGAATGTTATCAACAGCAGCTTTTCCTGACAAGATATGTTGCAGAAAACGCTTCCCGGCACCAGGGAGAGATAGGAGATGGAAATCTGGGATTGCACAAAGGAATGAAGAGTATGAGAGATGGTGACTCCGAGGGGAATTAGAGCTGCTTTTCTTATTATTTAAATCTCTCTCAAAGAAAATTGACTGTGGCAAACCAAGTAATTGCAATGCATTATGGGGTTGATAATATATGGAAGGAAAACATCTCATCAGACAGCGCAGGGGCTGCGAGGGGCAGGGAGGGAAGGACTCATGGTCTGCATGCCACGTGTGACCTGGAATTGTCCCCTGAAGGGAGTCTGTGATCAGTTAAGGATGTAGACTGTAAACTCTAAAGGAACCACTAAAACAGCAAAACAAAGAGCCGTCGCTCATTCATCTACAAAGGAGATAAAATGCAATAATAAGAAATACCAGATTCATCCAAAAGAAGGTAGAAAAGAGGACAAAGACCAGATGGGATGGACAGGCACAGAATGCAGCAAAATATATTTATGCTGATCTGTATAAACAATCACATCAAACCCAAACTATGCAAACTATAATTGGACAATTATGAGACAGAGGTTGTCAGACTGAACAAGTGAGACCCAAATATACACTGCTCACAACAAATGCTCCTTTTAAATATGAAAACCTCTTACATAAAAGTTAGCTCAAAATGGACCACAGTCCTGAATGTCAAATCAAAAATGACAAATCTTCTAGAAGGAAACGGGAGAAAAATCTCTGCGGCCTTAGATGAGACACATGCTTGACACCCAAAGCATGGTATGCAGGAGCCATAGGAGAAAACCTTGCTCAAGTGAACTTTACTGAGAAATCAAAGACATATACTGTCCAAAAAATATTGTTATGAGAATGAAAAGACAAGCCACAGATTTGGGGAAAATATTTGCAAATCACAGACTTGATCAACAACTAGTACCCATATATTCTGAGAATATTTAAAAACCAATAACTAGAAAGCGACCCAATTTTTTCTATTGGGCAAATGATTCCAACAAATACTTCACTAAAGGAGATACGCAGGGGCTGCCTGTGTGCCCCTGTGATAGAGCACTTGCCTAGCGGGCAAGAGCCCTGGTTCCATCCCTAGAAAGAGAGAGAGAGAAAAAAAAGAGAGAAGGAAGAAGGAAGAAGAGGAGGAGGAGGAGGAGGAGGAGGAGGAGGAGGAGGAGGAGGAGGAGGAGGAGGAGGAACCTCTGCACTCTTAAGTACCTACCTAAGAAAAAAGAAATCATTGTCCATACACAGACTCGAATGCAGTTGATCACAGCAGTATTACTCATAATAAATATACAGAAATGGGAAACAACCCAAATGACCATTGACACATGAATGGGTAGCCAAACGATAGCATGTCAGTAAAATCTTGTACTAATCAGCAACAACAAAAAAAGAATGAACTATTGATAAATGCCATAGCACAAATGAATCTCAAAATAACTATGTGGCATGAAAGAAGCCTGACAAAAGGAGAAATTTCTAGAAAATTCTAGAAAATCTACGATGACAGAAATCAGATCAGTGGTTGTCTTGGGATGAGATTCATTAGGATGTCAGGTTGCAGGGTTGCATGAGGTGTGAGGATCCCAAGTTCGAGGTCAGCCTCCACAACTTGGTGAGATTCTATCTCAAAATAAAATCAAAAAGGCTGGGGTACAACTCGGTGGGAGAGCATCTGTGAGTTCAATACTCAGCAACACCAAACAAACAAACAAGCAAACTCTGCATAGACTTTGATAAATTAAGAATGCTATTTCTTGGGTTCAATCCCCAACACCACAAGAAAAAAAAAATGCTATTCCAATTATCTATCATTGTTAATAAAAACATCCCAAAGTTCAGTGACCTCAAACAACAATCTGATATTACATTTTGTGAGTCAATGAGTTAAGTACACTTTTGTGGTTTTTTTGGGGGGAGCACTGAGGACTGAACTCAGGGGCACTCAACCACTGAGCCACATCGCCAGCCCTATTTTGTATTTTATTTAGAGACAGGGTCTCACTGAGTTGCTTAGCACCTCGATTTTGCTGAGGCTGGCTTTGAACTTGAGATCCTCCTGCTTCTGTCTCCAGAGCTGAGCTGCTGGGATTACAGGTGTGCACCAGCTACATGCAATTATTTTATTCCAATTATACCTCAATAAGCTGAGAGGGCAAAATGCTTTCCCTCTAAAATCAGGAACAAGACAAGAAGTATGCTTCACCTTTATTTTTCAAAAAGTTTTCTTGGAAAGTAGTTTTTAAGGATTTTTTTTTTTTCTGACAGTGTGATATCATTTTCTAGCATGGATAGGTGGAAGCGTTGCTTGCATGTTCCTATCCAGAGTTCACGTGTATTTTGTCTGTTCCTTACTCTCTTCGTGCTCTGTATTGATCAAACTATTGTCCAGGAGAAATGTGTAAGGCAATGTGTTCAACAGTCATTGTTATAAGTCTATAAGGTATTTTCTATCTTGTTTCATATATATGTTATGTAAAACTCAAAAAAACTTCTTTCTGGAGTGAGAAAAAAGATACAAAATGCAAATCCCACACTTTTGATGACTGAAAGTTCCCCACTGCTTTGCAATACTTTATTACATTGGGTGTCTTGTCTTTCTTGGGCTTTTATTTAGCTCATGAATGAACAGATTTTCTAATGGATTCAAAAGTGTCTACTTTTGGGTTTAGTTGGAAGTCTCACATAGCTTAAGTTTTCATTCATTCAATCATTTTGCAGTACTGAGGATGGAACCCAGGGCCTCACCCATGCCAGGAAAGTGTCTGCTGCTGAGTTTCATCCCTAATTGAGAAGCTTACATTTTAATTATTTGGTTCTTTGCTGATTATCTATTTATGTATCTGTGGTACTGATGATCGAACCCGGGGCGCTCTATCACTGAGCTACATACCCAACACTTTTCATTTATTCTGAAAAATTACTAACTTGCCCTGGCTGACCTTGAACTTGTGATCCTCCTGCCTCAGCCTCCTGAGTCACTGGGATTACAGGCGTGGGCCACCACAGCTGGCTTGCTGCTTCTATTAACCCATGGGCATTGTTTTAAAAAATGTTATAAAAACCAACCTACTGAGAGGGGATAAAAAGAGAGAAAGGCTATTACTTTGACCACAGACGTAACAACATAGCTCAGGTGTAGCTAATCTTCAAAGATGGTTCCCAGTACGCATGCTCTTCTGTAGTTTCCTCCCCTGCATCTCTGCTGGTACTGTCCCTTGTTTCTGCCTAATCAAAGGCAGTGGAAATAAAAGCAATGACCCGCGGGGGGAAGCACAATATAAACGTCAACAAACCAAAATGGGTTTATTTAAAAGATTAATATGGGGCTGGGGTTGTGGCTCAGTGGTAGAGCGCTTGCCTAGCACTTGTGAGGCTCTGGGCGTGATCCTCAGTACCACATAAAAAAATAAACAAAGTTATTGGGCCCACCTACAATTAAAAATATTAAAAAAAAAAAAAAAAGAAAGAAAAAAGGGTTGGGGATGTAGCTCAGTTGGTAGAGTACTTGCCTTACAAGCACAAGGCCCTGGGTTCAATCCCCAGCACTGCAAAAAAAAAAAAAAAAAAAAAAAAAGAATAAAAATGTGGGACATCACTATAGATCCTACGGCCTGACAAGGGTAGTAAGAGAATGTTGAGTCACTTTATTACACATTTGACAATTTAGATAAAGTGGGGAAATTCTTTGAAAAATTAAACTTCATACAACTGACTTAAGGAGAAAGAGAAACCCTGAATAGTTCTGTATTTATCAAAGGAACTTGCCCCATATTTAAAAACCTTTCCACAAAAATCCAGATCCAGATGTCCTCATGACTGAAATCTTCCTAACACTTAAGGAAGGAATGTTTCTTCAGGGAGGAGAAAGTCAGGGCCACTTCTCCGCTGCTTTGTTTGTTTGTTTGCTTTATTTTGAGACAGAGCCTCAAGAGCTAAGTGGCTGAGGCTGGTCTTGAACTTGTGCTCCTCCTGAGCTGCTGGGACTACAGGCATGCGCCACCATGCTTGGCCTCTGCTGCTTTTATAGTGGGCCAAATGGTTTAAGCGGGGCCTACCATCATTAGACTCCTCTTGCTCATATGGTTCTGGGTTACAGTTGGCTAAAAGAAAACCACATGAAAATTGGAGGTAACACGTGTAACATGGTCATTTTTCATGGATGTTCTCTATTTAAGTGCAGCCAGAAGAGATGTAGATGCGTCGTTAGAGGGTTATGCTTTGCCCTTGCACTCACCTGCCGTGTGAGAGACACATCTTCAAGACCTTGATTCCCCACACTCCTCTTCATCTCTCTTCTACATCTGCCCTGCTGAGCAACAGGAGTCCCAGACCCACCACCAGACGGAAGCCAGCAGCCTTCCACAGACTCCTCACCCGGAGGCCTTCAGTCTCACTCTCACAGCTGGATAGACCTGTCCCCCAGATTTCCCTCCAAACTCTGACTTGCTTCAGGAGGGCTGGCAGGTGATTCCCACAGCTCCATTGACTGTCTTTTCTAGAACGTTTCTGCTTTGCAGGCTGTCATGGCAAACCCCTGTAATCCCAGGGACTTGGGAGGCTGAAGCAGGATGACTGCAAGTTCAAGGCCAACCTGGGCACCTAAACAAGACCCTGTCTCAAAATAAAAGAAGGGTTGGGGATGTAGCACAGTGGCAGAGCACCTGGGGTTTAATTCTGGATATCCAAAAAAAGTTTCTGTTTAAAAAACATTAACGTGGGGCTAGGGAGATAGCTCAGTCGGTAGAGTGCTTGCCTTGCAAGCACAAGGCCCTGGGTTCGATCCCCAGCACCCAAAAAAAAAAAAAAAAAAAAAAAAAAAATTAACGTTGGGTTGGGGTATAGCCCAGTTGTACTGCACTTACCTAGCGTGTAGGAGGCTCTGGGTTTGATCCCCAGCACGACAAAACAAAAAAAGGAAAAAAGGTCAAGGTTGTACAGCCCAAAGAAAAGAACTAAAGAACAATGACAACTGTATTAGTCAACTTTCTGATACTGTTACAAAGTACTTGAGATAATAAAATTGAAAAGATAAAAGGTTAATTTTGGCTCACAGTTCTGGGGGTTTCAGTCCTTGGTCAATTTGCCCATTGCTTTTGGGCCTGTGGCAAGGCAGTACATCATGGCAGGAGTGCATGTCAGAAGAAGTTGCTCACTCAAGGCAGCTGAGAAACAAAGAGAGAGGAAGAGAAGGGGTTGGGGTCCTGATATCCCCTTCAAGGACACACCCTTAATGACCTGACTTCTTTGTACTAAACCCCACCTGCTGAAGGTTCTACAACCTTCCAAAAGCACCACACCCTGGGGACCAAGTCCGCAACACATGGGCCTTTTCCAGGGATCCTGGAGATCCGAACTGTAGCAACTACTAATTTGTGATCCTGGGTTGGATCCTAGACAAGGAAAAAACATTGCTACAAAAGACATTATTTTGATGCCTGGAACTTCTTGAATATGAACTGTTTCTTACCGGTAGTATGTGCTGGGCCAGGGGTGGCTCAGCGGTGAGGCATGAGCAGGTAGAAGGCTCTGGGTTCAGCTCCCAGGACACACACCAAGTACGTGTCAATGATGAATTTCCGGCAATTGATCGCTGCACTATTACAGAGGGGAACGTCTTTGTTCTCAGGACTTCCCTGCTAAAGGATTCGGGAGTAAAGGATCATGATGTCCTGACTTACTCTCGAATGATCCATTCCTTACCATGGTCATCACTTCTCTTTGGATAGATAAAAAATCAGATAAGCAAATGTGAATGAGCTGTGGAGCTTGGTGAGGAACACGTAGGTACTGGTCTTGTAACTTCTACAGGTTTAAATTCTTTCGAAATAAAATCCCAAAAGTAGCCCTGCCTTTCTCTACTATCCCTGTTCCAAAGACAAGGTCTCCTCTCTGTTGTTCAAGGGTATCAAGCTTGGCTGCAATGTTGTCTTCTGCTAGTGGCTCTCTCTGTCCCTGGAGAGGATTGCTAGGTGTAAGAGTAAACGCACACGGTTAGTTAGCTATTGTCAACTTTCCTTCCACAGAGGTGGGACCCTGTGTGTGCCCCAGCAATGCCAGTTTATGAAATATTTCCAGTTCCATAGGTGAAAAATGCTACTTCAAAAATAGTTTTCTTTGCTATTTTTCCTTTTATTCCCCCCGTTGGTGGGACTGAACCCAGGCCCTTGCACATGCCAGCCACCCGCCCTACCACTGAGCAACACACCAGTCCCACTGGTATCGTTAGGATGCGTGAAGCTGAGCATCTTCTCATGGAGTTAAGGACCATTTGTTTATCTTCCTCTGTGAACTGTCTGTTCCTCTCTTTGGCACACTTTAAAAAATTGGAACTTTGGTCTTTTTCCTTGAGCTTTTAAAAGTCCTTTATATGTTGAGGCGATAAACAAATTCTCTATAATGAAAGTTGTAAATATTTTCTCTGAGATTATTACACTTTTACTTTGCTATGGTATCATCTTTTCTTAAGCAATTTCTAAATCTGCTGAAGTAGATTTATTGTAAATTTTATTTTATTGTTCCTGAGTCTCCCTGAGCATTTTATTATGTATAATTTCAAATCCACAGAAAAAAATTAAAGGATTTACACAATGATCACCCATGTGGTCAATACAAATTTCACTCAATCTACTATACTTGTGTTATCATTTTCTACCCACTCCATCCATCCACGAATTCACCTAACTCTGCAATGCCTTTCTCTAAATAACTCAGTTTGCATATTATTAACTAGAGTTCTACCCTGGCTAGTGATGCTTTTTTGTTGTGGTTTTAATTCTCAGCATTAATTGGAAAGATCCACTCCTAAGATGGAAATTTCACTTTTATTTTCTAGTAGTTGTTTCCCTTTTTCAGTGGGAATTTCTGATTCATTTGGAAATCGTACTGGGCATAATTTGAGGAATGGATCACATAAATGTCACATATACATATATATGTCATATATATATGTTCTACTTTTAAAGTTATTTTTGAGATATAATTCACAAGCCATAAAATTCACCCTTTTAATGTGTACAATTCAGGGGGTTTTAATATATCCACAAGAGACGTGCAAACCACACCACCGACATCTTACATATAATTTTTCAATGTAACATTTTCACCGAGCGGCTCCTTGGGTGTCATTAGAAATTCCTCCTTTCTGCGGTGGCAGTGGGACCGCCCGCCCGGCTCCCCGTCCACGTGTGCGCGGGGAGGCGGCTCTGCCCCGAGGCCTGCCAGGCCGTCCATTCCGCCCTGGGAGACATCTTTGAGGACATCTTTATTAGGACCGACAGTTCTGGGCCAGGATTCTAGAGAGAGGAAAAGCAGGACAACCGGCGACGACTCCTGAGAGAAAAACTGGACTCTCCTGCGGCTGAGAAAAACCCGCCCGGGCAGGGCGAACGGCAGAGGGGTCAGTCGGCCTCTTGCCCTCTTGCTCCCCGTCAGCGGTAGGGCCTCCCCTCCTCTGCGCACCTGTCCCCTTTGAGGCCCGCGCACTCGGCCAGGGAATGAACGACCCTCGCAGTTCTCTGCCTAGGGCGGCCCCACTGGGGCACCCCGAAGCCCGGGGTGTCCAATCCCTGACGAGGGAGATCTTCGGGGACCGTCACCGACAGCCAGATTGTCATGTCATAGTAGTGGAGACTCACACCGGGCTCGCTGCAGGAAGGAAGGGGTAAAGGAAAGAACGCCCCTTCTCTCGCCGGCACTCGCGGACCCATCCACCTGCAGTGGGCGCGAGGCTCAGGTCCGAGGCCCCAGACGCCCCGCGGCCCCAGACGCCCCGCCCCAGTGCCTGCTCCCGAGGCTCCACCCCCAGGTCCCACCACCCCAGGCCCCGCCCTGACGCCCCGCCCCAGGACTCTCCTGAGGCCCCGCCCCAAGCCCCACCCTGACGCTCCGCCCCTGAGGCCCCGCCTCTGGCAAGACCACACCTCCTGCAAGAACACGCAGCTTCCCATTAAAACCCTTCTAGGTCACGCGTCTCTCTGACATCCTCCTCTGCCTCCTCGTGGACTGCCACCCCTGCCATGTTATTTCTGAGCCCTTTGCCCCATATTTGTCTCTAATCCTATAACACTGCCAGCTTCCCTTTCTCTTAAAAAAAAAAAAAAAAAAGAAAAGAAATCTTACTTGCTCCCTGTACTGTGCCTCGGACGTCTGTCGAACCTAGAACAGCCCTCGTCAGGTGGCACACGATCCCCCCACTTCAGAACTTTCCTACATAATCTATGCCAGAAGAGGATGGTGGGGCCCATCCATCCACAGTGGCGGGAGCCGAACCGAGCTTGGACCAGCCCCTTCCGGCCCAGACTCTCCTGGACCATGGGTATCATGTTGCAGCTTGCAGTATTTGAGATCGCTGAGGAAGAAAATGGGACGGGTCTCTTCCTGTCCTCACCAGTCTCCCCACCTCCCACATTTTGTTATTTAAGACTTTAGAATGGATATTTTTAAAATAGTACCTACTAGGGTTGGGGATATAGCTCACTTGGTAGAATGCTTGCCTTGCAAGCACAAGGCCCTGGGTTCAAATCCCCAGTAAAGTACCTGCTGGAATTTAAAGGACACAAACCTGCTTTGACCTATCAAGTGCAGTTCAGGAAACTTGTTCCTTTGCAAGATACTTACACACGGGGACAATAAATACACTGAAATCTATTCCTTGCGATGGCATTGGTAGTCACAAATAATAGGGAACACCCTGACTGCTCACCAATAGGGGACTGATAAGATGAGCAGTTAGCTAATGGCTGGGTCACTGTGGGGCACTAACAACAATGGTCACCTATTTTTTTTTTCCAGATAAGAATGCTCCCTGAGACATATGCCTACTTGAAAAGTTACAGAAGAGTAGATTTTGTTCTGGATTTCTAAAAAAGTTAATCAATATGCTTCCACATGCATAGAGGAAAAATTATCCGTAACATGTTTAATTGGGGGGCACTTTGGGGAAATGGAATTGGAGGAGGCAGGCAGGTTTCCATATTCTTTTCTTCCTTTCTTTCTTTCTTTCTTTCTTTTTTTTTTTTTTTTGTACCAGCGGTGCTTAACCACTGAGTCACATCCCCAGCCCTATTTTGCATTTTATTTGGAGACAGGGTCTCACTGAGTCACTTACCACCTCGCTTTTGCTGAGTCTGGCTTTGAAGTCTCTATCCTCCTGCCTCAGCCTCCTGGGTCACTGGGATTACAGGCGTGTACCACCACCCCCAGCTCCACTGTTATTTCATCAATTTCTCCCTTTGGATTTTTAAATCTGTAAACTTTATAAAGAAATGTACACCAAAGTGCACAAGTCTTAAGTATGAAAAAATGAATACAAATAAATCTTTAACCTCCAACCAATACAAAGAAATAAAATGCTGATTATGTTCCAGAAGTGCCTCATCTTGCAATCATTTGCCTTGCCCCTCCTAGTTAGCCTCTGTCCTGACCTCTAACACCTTCTAGAATCAACCTGTCCAGTTCTTAACTTTATAAGCGGAATGTCCAGTGTGTTTTCTTCCATTCCTCTCTTAAATACTAAATTCGTGAGATCCATCCCTGTTGTGGGTGGCAGAGATTCTTTCACGTTCACTCTGTGATTTTGCACTGTATGAACACCGTGTGCTTTGTTTATCCAGTCAACCGTGGGTGGACATTTAGGTTGTATCCATTTTGAGACTATCACTGACGATTTACCTAGGAACACCCTTGTGGCTTTTGAGACACACACAGACACACACACACACACACACACACACACGCATAAATAACCAGGAGGGATGAGGAGGCATCACGGAATACACATGCCCAAACTTCGGACGAGTTTCCTAAAACAATTTCCCCAAATTGTTCAAATTCATATGCCCACTAGCAACGTGCAAGTGTGCCCGTGGCATTCAGCACAGACCTAGGAAAAACAGCCCTAAAATTCACTTGGCAGAATAAGAGACCCAAGAAGAGCTAAAGCAATTCTGGGCAAAAAGAGCAATGCTGGAGGGATCATGTACCTGACATCAAATTATACTACAGAGTTGAGGGACAGAACTGAATGGTTCCAGCATAAAAACAGACGCAGAGCTGGTGGGGTGCACAGGCCTGTAGTACCAGTGGCTCCGAAGGATCCTTCTGCAGTCTGATCCTTGACAAAGGCTCCAGGAACCTGTGTCAGATTAATGGGCCTTTTTAAGTAATAGTGCTGGGGGAAAAGCGGGCTTGCTGGGCAAGAGGCTCTGGGTTCAACCCCGGTACTGCAAGAGAAGAAGGGGGAAGAAGGAGATGGAGCTGGGAAAACTGATTATCTACTGGTAGAAAAATGATCCCGATCTCCCTGCACAAAAGTCAAAGCCAAGTGGATTTAACACCGGGGGCTGGGGAGATAGCTCAGCTGGTAGAGAGCTTGCCTCGCAAGCACAAGACCCTGAGTTCGATTCCCAGTACCACAAAAAACAAAACAACAACAACAAAAAAACACCTCGGAATTAGACCAGAGCATCCATCAAAAGACTAGACTGGCAGATTGGATTAAAAAGACCCAACAAAATACTGCCTGCAAGAGACTCACCTCATAGATAAGGACATCCACAGACTAAAGGTGAAAGGATGGGAAAAAACCTACCACGCACATGGACCCAGTAAAAAAGTGGGGGCTTCCATCCTTATTTCATATAAAGTGGACTTCAAGCCAAAGTTAGTCAGAAGGGATAAAGAAGGACATTTCATACTGCTTAAGGGAACCACAAATCAGGAAGAAATAACGTTCGTAAATATTTATGCCCCAAACAATGGTGCATCCCTGTACATCAAACAAATCCTTCTCAATTCCAGGAATCAAATAGACCACAACACAATAATTCTGGGTGACTTTAACACACCACTGTCACCACTGGATAGATCTTCCAAAGAAAAACCAAACAAAGAAACCATAGAACTCAATAACACAATCAATAACCTAGACTTAACAGACATATATAGAATATTCCATCCATCAACAAGCGAATACACTTTCTTCTCAGCAGCACATGGAACCTTCTCGAAAATAGACCATATGTTATGCTACAAAGCAGCAAAAAAATAGAGATACTGCCTTGTGTTCTATCAGATCATAATGGAATGAAATTAGACCAGAGACTGTAAGTGCTGGAAGAAAACTGGGGTCAACACCCCAACACACAGGCCAGGCAATGACTTCCTCACCAGGATCCTAAAGCTCAGGAAATTACTCCAAGAATGAATATGTGGAACGGCATCAAATTAAAAAGTTCCTGCAGAGCAGGGCTGGGGATATAGCTCAGTTGGTAGAGTGCTTGCCTCGTAAGCACAAAGCCCTGGGTTCAATCCCCAGTACCGCAAAAAAAGTTTCTGCAGAGCAAAAGAAACAATGAAGAGTATAAAGGAAAAATCTACCGAGTGGGAGAAAATCTTTGACAGTTACTCTTCCAACAGAGGAGTTTGTCCAGTTCTGAACTTTATATTATAAAGAACTCAGAAAACTTAACCACCAAAAAACAAATACCCAATCAATAAATGGGAAAAGAATAAACAGTTGTCAAAAGAAAAAAATACAAATAGCCAACAAATTATGAAAAAATGTTCAACATCTTCAGCTATTAGGAAATGCAAATCAGAACTACCCTGTTCATCTCACCGATTTAGAATGACAATCATCTAAAATAGAAATAACAGATGGGCGTGGTTGGTGCACACCTGTAATTCTGGTGACTGGGGAGGCCGAGATAGGAGAATTGAAAGTTTGAGGCCCACCTCAGCAACTTAGGGAGAATGTATCACAATTTGCTTTTGTACCAAGGGTGAACCCAGGGGTGTTTAACCGCTGAGCCACATCTCCAGTTTTTTTATGTTTATGTTTATGTTTGGACACAGGATCTCCCTAAGTTGCTGAAGCTGGCTTTGAACTTGCAATCCTCCTGCCTCAGCTTCAGGGGCTTCTGGGATTACAGGAGTGAGCCATCATCTCCAGTTTGCTGTCTCAAATTAAAAAAAATAAATTAATTAACAAGGCTTAGGATGAAGCTCAATGGTAGAAAGACCCTGAGTTCCATCCCCAGTACCATAAATAAATATTTACTTTTAGATAATCCACATGCTCAGAAAGGCAGCATGGGTTTTCCCGTGAGGGGAATTCTTTAAAGTTAGCACCAGGGAATATGTGAGGTCAGAACCGAGATCCAGTTGAACAGTTGTGCAGGATGGGCACTGCGGAAGGGCGCCTCATCCCAGCGGCCCTCACGCGTGACCCAGACCTTGATTCGTAGCTGTTAGAACACTTTTCCAGTAGAAGGCAATAGAGGACCGTGATCTCAGGAGGCCGGGGTATTCTGTGGGTTTTCCAACAGAGGGCGGTAGAGTGAGCGAAAGAACCGCGCAGTGCATGTTTCATTGTGCGTACCTGCCTGAGTCCCCGTGTCGTGCCAGCTTGGTTCCCTGAGCGAGGGAGGACATACTGTGTCCCTCCAACAGTCCCAGAGAGACTGGGTGGGGCAGTGGGAGGGCGAGCTCAGAGGGCTGAGGCTAGCGCGTGCAGGTGGCGGCTGCCGCACACGCGTCCTAGGACACACCCAGGACTTCCATGGGCAGGCCCTTCAGTCCTGCCTTGATGGCCCGATAGACACCCCCCCACCAAGTCCCTGGGGATCCTTGAAGATCCTGCCATGAAGTTGCTGCTCTGGAAAGGGCAGGGAGTGGAGGGTGACGCCCTTAGCCCCGGTCCTGACCGACCGCTGTCCAGCCGCAGCCCTTCCCCTGACCCAGCTCCACCCGCGCCTCAGGCACAGACTCTGCTGTTGGCTGGGCATCCGCCACGACCCAGACTCCTGTCCAGCCCGGGATCCTGTCCCTGCCCAGCCAGGCCCCTGGGGCTCCGGCTCGCTCTGGCTGAGGAGGATGCGCAGCTTGGCGAGCTGCGGGATCCGTTCCTTTACGTGTCCCAGGAGTCACCAAATATTGACCGTGTCCCGCCTGCAAGATTGCTGGCCTTATGGGTCCTGTGGACACGGCTCAACGAAAGAGAAAACCAGCATCCTGCCAAGTGGGCACTGAGGAAGGTATTCCAGGAAGCCACGTGGCAGATGGCAGCTTCAGGACAGCCGGAGTCCAGGGTCACAGACTTAAGTGGAGTGTGTCTAGGAGCCCCTGGGGTCTCCTGTGTCCCAGTGAAGACATCGATTTATGTTCTCAGTAATAGAAAACCCAATCACTCGGGGCTGGGGCGTGGCTCAGTGGTAGAGGGCTGGCCTAGCAGGTGCCAGGCCCTGGGTTCCATCCCCAGCTCCCCTCAAAAAAATATCCAAGTCATCTTTACTGCCTCTATATACACACTCATCCCAGACATGTCTCCTGAGCACCTGCTCTTTTCTGGGAGGTGCTGGGGTAACTATGACAGACCCAGGCTCACCCCTCCTGTGCACCCTCCACTCAGCAACCCATGTAACTCTCCTGCTCAGAACATTCCATGGCTCCCCAGGACCCCTGGGACAAAACTATGCCCCTTACTCTGGCCCCATACAGCTTGGCTTCTGCCCGAGGTATCTTCTGTCAGTGGCCCTCCGGGGGAGTACAGACAAGCAGACAATTGACCTAGTTCCCATAAGCACCCTGGATTTCCTGCCACTGGGCCTTTGCACATGCTGTTCCTTTTGTCTAGACCTTCTTTTCCCTTGAAACACAGTTAGTAAATATATGGAAAATGAACTGGGCAAAGTGATTACACGCCAGTAATCCCAGTGACTTGGAAGACTGAAGCAAGCAACTTGTAAGACTCAGCAACTTAGTAAGACCCTACACAACTTAGTGAGACCCAATCTCAAAATAAAAAATAAAAAGGCCTGGGGATTTAGCTTCGTGGTGGAGTGGCCCTGAGTTCACTCTTCAGTACCAAAACAAAATGAAATCACTCGTAACCCAGCTGCCCCTGGTTTTCCTCCTGCTCTGTCTCCTTTCTCATTTCAAAGAACTGTTAGCCTCGGGGACTGTAGGGATAACCTGACAGTACTTCCCCATGGGTCCCTGCTCCCACAGGCTTCTCCTCTTAGTCTTTTGACTTTAAATGGCATCGACATATTGACAAAACATACTTTCTAGCTCCAGCTTGAGCTTCCCCCTCTGAACTAAGCTCACCCTCTGGCCCTGAAACCTGCTTCTCCCCGGGTCCTTCCCTATTGCAGAAATGGCCGCTCACTCTGAATGCTCTGGTCAAACACTTTGGAGTCATTTATTTTACAAGGTCAGGATTATCTCAGTGCCAATGCCAAGGAAAGATACTATGAGGAAAAAAAAACCTGCAAACCAATATCTGTCATGAACATACATCAAATAAAATGTTAGTAAATCTTCAATAAAATATTAGTAAACCAAACCCAGCAATGTGTAAAAAGAATAAGAGATTGCGAGGAGACGAGTTTTGTCACAGAAAGACAGGACTGATTCAATGTGTGAAAAGACCAATCCCATCCAGGAGTCCCAACAATGGGTATGCTGAAAATAAAGTGAAATCAGAATGTCAAAGAGCCATCTGCACCCCATGTCTGTGGCAGCTTTATCCACAAGAGCCATGATAGAGAATCAACTCAAATGTCCACCAATGGAAATAGAAAACAGGGTACATATACACAATGGAATACCACACAGCCTTAAAAAAGAAAGATATCCTATTATTTGGACAAATATAGAAAACTCTTAGTAAAAAAAAAAAGCCAGGCACACAGAAATCAATATTGCATGATCTCACTTATGTGTGCAATCTAAAAAAGTTGATCTCATGCAATTAGAGATTAGACCGGTGGTTACCAGGAGCTGAGGGACACGGAGGATAGGGGACATGTTAGTCAAAGGCTACAAAATTTCAAGGGCTGGGAATGCAGCTCAGTGGTAGAGTGCTCGCCTAGCATGGGCCATGACGACAGCCAACCCCGGTACCAGGAATGTGCAGAAATTCAGTCAGGAGGAAAAAATTCAAGAATTCTACTATATAACATTGTCACTATAGTTAATAACTATGTATTATATTCTTGAAAATTGCTAATTGAGTGTTTTCAAAATGCACAGAAAGAAAAATCAGTGTAATTTACCATACAAAATATTAAAGAATGTCCATCTCAAAAGATACAGGAAAAAATTTCACAACAGTCCATTACCATTCACGATAAAAATTTTTTTTCAACAAATTAGATATGAATGGACCTTCCCTAATAAATCTACCTGAACAGATGGAATATGCCAGAAAACAAATCCATTGCTAGCATTATGCTTAATGGCTAAAGACTGAATGCTGTTCCCCCTAAGATCAGGATCAGGACTAGGCTGTTCACTACAATCCTCTTTAAAATCATACTGAGGTTCCTTGTTAGTGCAATAAGGTGAGAAAATGAAATAAAAGGTATACGGATTAGAAAGGAAGAGAGAAAACTGCTCACAGATGACATGACTGGTGATGTGGACGATTCCAGGAAATCTACTTTAAAAAATGACATAGGAACTCGAAAGCGAGTTTAACCATGTTTCGAGTTATCAGGTTAAAACCCCGCGCTCAGGGCTGGGGCTGGGGCTGGGGCTGAGTGGTAAGGTGCTCGCTCGCCTGGCATGTGTGAGGCACTGGGTTCCATCCTCAGCACCACATAAAAATAAATAAACAAAATAAAGGCATTGTGTCCGCCTCCTGCAACTAAAAAAATATTTTTAAAAACCTTTGCATTCGTCTCCCCATCCAGTCTCTCAGTAAATCTCATCAGCTCTACTTTCAAAATAGATCCAAAATCCAGGCATCTCTCCTACCTCTACTGCTGTCCCCGGGGTCAAAGTCACCAACGTCTCTCTCGCTTGGAATTTGTAAGAGACTCTTAATCTGATCTCCCTGTTTCCACCCTCACCCCTTATGTATCACCTCTTCTGCTCAGAACGCCCCCCCATGACCCCACCTTGCTCAGGAAACATTACAGTCTCCACAATAACCCAGCAGATCCCAAGACCAGCCCTGAAGGGGCATCTTGGTTGTCACCTCCTAGCTTCCCTTCCTCATCACTGATAAAGTCACAGTGGGCAGTACCTTCCTGATTCTCCAAGTGATGCTCCCTGCCTCAGGGCCTTTGCAGCTGCCTTCATCTTCACCCTGGAATTCCCTACTGTCAACTGTCTGCATGACCCCCTCCCTCACCTCCTTCAGTTTTCTCTGTGAAAGTAGATAAAAACTGCAAGGTGGGAGCCGGGGTGTAGTTCAGTGGCAGAGGATGAGGTTAGAATACACAGGGGTCCTGGGTTCAATCTACGGCACCTAAAGAAAAGAAATTTGTACATCTCCAGGACTCCTTGCCCTCCTTTCCTGATGCTTCTCCTTAACTGTTTCCACCTTTTGACACGACATGCTTTATCTTGTTTACACCTGCCTCCCCGCCCTAGAACAGAAGTTCCAAGGGCTCAGTCTTTGGATTTTTTAAAAACAATCTGTTTTATTCACGGCTACATTTCTTGTACCTAGAAGATGCTTGGCACAGAGTAGGTGGTCAATAAATACTTCTTGAACGAGTGAATCAGGGTGATAATGAGAGGACTGACAGGAGGCAATAGACACCCAGTGGAAACTCCTACCCCCAGGGTGGGGCAAGGAGACACTTAAGGGAGGCTTCTCCATCTATGGAGGCAACTGATGACTAGCAAGTAGACCAAAGAGGCTCTCACCACCCGCCTGTTGCCCCCCAACTTTCTGTGCGCAGGCCTTACCAATGCCTCTGGTGGCTCCTGTCGTCACTGGGGGAGGGGGAGGGGGAGGGCAGGAAGGGGCAGCCTCCTCCCCAGTGGCCCTGCCCGGTGCCCCCGCCAAACCTCAGTGCACCCCACCTCCTGCCCCGGCGGGTTCCTCCGCTGTCCGCCCCGACCCGACCCTGGTCCTCATTCCGTGTCTGGCGCGCTCTCTGGCGCCTGCTCCCGCATCCGCACAGGTTGGAAGACTTCATTGCCCCCTCATCCTGGTCGCCTGGCCTTCACCTCTCCTGCCTCCAGGAGTCCCCCGGCCCCGCCCTCATCGGGGACTCCCACCTGTCTCCGGTCCTCGGTCCTACAACCCCGCGCCTGTCACTCCCCACCCGTTCAGACTCCGTAGGCCCAAGGCCGGGGCGCCCCTGCGTGCCCGGGGCATCGGGTAGACGTGGACTCCGCCCCCAGCGCGCTGGGCACAGGCCACTGGGCCCACCCCGACCACCGGGAGGTCTAGCAGGCGCCTGGTGAGCAGGTGTTCCCGCCGCCCGCCGGCCCGCTACGCTCGGCGGGGCCGGCATTCGGCCCCGCCCCTCGCCCTAGTCACGCCCCAACCTGCTGAAGCCCAGGCCACGCCCACCCGCCCTCGCACCGCCCCCTGCGGTCTCCTTGGGCATGACCTGGGCGCTAGGTGAGCGAGGGTCAGCGAAGGGCCTCACGTGCTGGTTGGTGAAGCCAACCTACCTGCTAGGGGTCCTGATCGCTGCTGTCAATCACGAAGGAGTTTTGTGGATACATATATATGGAAACAAAAGAATTCCACCGACAGGTTTTCAGCTCAGGCTGAAAGACAGTCCTTGCAGCGGCTCTTGCCTCCCCGTGACTGTCCTTCTCACCCTCCCTTATGAATTCTGCTACTCCCTTTTCCCTGCACTGGTTCTTGGTGTTTTATTATTATTACTCTTGTGGCAAAATATGCATAACATAAAATTTTACCATTTTAATTTTTTGGTCGTGAAATATTCTACGTCAGTCGAAAAACACCTGATTTGGGGATGGCAGAGACCCTGTCTGAAAGTAAGCAGCAGGGGCAGGATGTTTGCTGAGGTTTTGATGTTGGGAAGCTATTGTGTAAGAGAAGAATCAGCCTCGGCAAAGAACATCCTCCGGAATGTCTGCTGTGGTCTAGCAAATACTTTTACATGAGGTTGGATTTACACATCCAAAAACCTGATAGCTTGTTGACAACTGAACGGATTAAGATTTTGTTAGACTCGCTTGAAAAGGCAACCAGAAAAATGCACCAGTAGGGGACAGTGGCTCACACCTGTAGTCACCAGCAATTCCAGAGGCCGCGAACAGGAGGATTGCTTGAGCCCAGGAGCTCATGAACAGTCTGGGTAGCATAATGTGAACCTTCCTCAAAAATTTAAAAATTAAAAGGACTGGGGATGGAGCTCAGTGGTAGACTGACCTGGGGATCAATTACTAGGGGGAAAAAAAAATCGGCACCATCTATATACTCTGCTCTCGGCTCACCTGATTGTGACAAACTTGTTCACCTATATTGCCAAGAAAAGAATGGGATTTCTACAGGTGTCCTAGGACAAGCTGTAGCCTCTCAGATGTGTTGTAAAGCAGATTTTTTCAGGTCAGCTGGGCCCCGTGGAGGCAGGCATGTCCCTATGCTGCACGTGGTCACCCCAGCTGCCGCCCTAATTGACAAAGGCCTTATTTAACACTGGGCTCCCCACTCGCCTCCGGCTCCCCAGGCTGTGTCAGTAACACAGCTGTGTCTGCCCCTTGCAACCCTCCAGATGAATCTTTCTTTTTAAATTATAATTATTAACGCACATTAATTGCATAAATTAATAGGTTCACCATGGCACTTTCATTCATGCGTATATCATACTTTGCTCACATCCACCTCCTTTCCACCCTTTCTTGCCCTGCCCTCTCTCCCACAGCCAAATGGATTTTATAGATTCAAATCTTCTGTGGGTCAAATTGGACTAAGGAACAGCAGGAAAAAAAAAAAAAAACAAATACAAAAAAACACCGCTTGCCTGGTGGCACATGCCTGTAATCTCAAGTACTCAGGAAGCTGAGGCAGGAGGATAACTGAAGAGTTATGGAAAATAATATTATTAAAGACAGCTCCCCAAGAAAAAGGAGGGATGGTGTGGCTCAGGAAGTGGGAGGGGAAATTGGCCAAACATTAAACCTCTCCCAGTGCATTCCTGATGACAATGGGCCCTAAAGGAAAGGGGCGGATATGGAATGCCAGGCCCTAAACCTCGGCCTTCCCGGTCAACCCAGCCCTGAATGACAATGGGCAGGATTTGAATAATCATCCTTCGGGGTCTGTTTTTAACCTGTTCAACTAGCCCCTGATGGTCAAAACTGCACTACACAGCTTCCAAAGATTACATCATTGTGCCCTATAAAGCCAGAATCCCCCCTGTAACTGGTGGCCATTTTCCCCATCCCGAAAATGGACCCCAATGGCGAGTCCCTGAAGAAATAAAGGCTTCTCTGAATCCGTGGGGTTCTGCCTGCCAACCTTTTGCGCTTACAATAACAAGTTGGAGGCCAGCCTCCGAGCCTCCGCAATTTAGCAACGCTGTTTCAAAATAAAATAAGGGCTGAGGATATAACGAAGTGGTAGAGCCCCTGGGGTTCAATCCCCAGTCCTGCAAAATAAATAAATAAAATCTGCCATTATGGATCTCTGGGCTGCTCTGTCACTGAATGCCCTTAACTGTCCACGCACCACCTGATAGAGAACAGGGACTTTGGGTTACTTCCCCCCAACTTCATCCTCTTTCAACAGGAAGCAGCTTGGAGATGTCATCATACATTTTCCCATAGAAAGGGAATATAGAAATTGACAGATGGGAAATGTAACAGTGTCCACTTTATGCTTTGAATATAGCCCTTGCTGCTCTGCCAAAAGAATAAATAAATCTGGAATACTTCAAATAGGAGATGCAAATTCATCTGTCCTGGTTGTGCAGTGCCGGACTTCTCTAAATCTACCCTTCCTGGACTGACTGGGTATTATGGAAACATGAGTGAGCAATCTGATTGTTCTGGGGTACCTGGCGTGATCATCCACGGGAAAGAGATGCCTGGCCCGCACCTTTTCACCAGGAGATCAAGTGCACTTCAAGGTTGTTTGAAAAAGCTCACCCTGTCCCCTTGCTAAGAAGGATTTTATGAAGTATTACGGCCAATGCTGCCATCAAATAAGAGATCCCTCTGGACTCCCTGGAGCTGGGCCAAGTTAGACCCCGGTCACCATCCTCAGGATGGCTTGGAAGGCCAGCCCTACAGGTAGATGGTCTCAAAGAGTCTGTTTCCAGGCTCCCAAAGCAGACAGTGCCATGAAATAGATTATTCCCAAGAACTTCATCTCACCGTTGGGGATTCAGCTCGGTAAAGCAGTTAACTGGCAGGCTCTGGTTCCATCCCCAGCACTGGAAAAAAAAGAGAAAAAAGAACTTCATCTTC
Organism: Sciurus carolinensis; assembly: GCF_902686445.1. Taxonomy (NCBI): domain Eukaryota; kingdom Metazoa; phylum Chordata; class Mammalia; order Rodentia; family Sciuridae; genus Sciurus; species Sciurus carolinensis. The sequence continues at coordinate 53,061,085 of NC_062228.1, read as the reverse complement.
ATCTCTTTCCACCCTTCCTCTCCCCTAAGACACCCCTCCTAGTGGGAGGACAGGGGACAAACTCGTTTGACCTTTTAAATGAAAACTTCTCTTCTCCCGTCTATTAAAAAGCAAATGGGAAACTGCTTCTGTCCATGTGTCCCCTTCTCTCTCTGACCTTCCACTATGGACTCTTTGTAAGTCCTGGTGACCAGGGGGTGACAGATGTCACAGCCAACTGGCACTCATGTTCATCGGGCCTGTCTTTAAAACTCCACTTTGCTCTTATGGATCTTTCCTGCTTTCCTGAAAGCCCTCCTGGCCTTGTGCCCATTTCCCAGACATTAGTATGTCCACTGATCGGTGTGCTTGCTGGGGTTGTCCACACCCAACAGGGCAAAGGAACCGGAACTGGGTTTTGTTCTGCAAAGTGAGCACCTAATGGACCAAGTGTGGAAAATGAATGAACAAGAGTGTGGTATCCACACCCTCAAACCAAAACCTCTTCTGATGAGTTAATGGGGCCTCAATGAACTTCTAGGGACACCCACAGAGAATCCTGCAGGTGAGATCAGTGGGAAGGAAATTTTGTCAAAAATTGGCATGGACGGGAGCAGTGGCAAACACCTGTAATCCCAGCAGCTCGGGAGGCTAAGGCAGGAGGACCTCAAGATCAGCCTCAGCAACTTAGTGAGGCCCTAAGTAACTCTGTGAGACCCTGTCTCAAAAAAAATATTTCAACAGGCTGGGGGTGTGGCTCCGGGGTTGAGCACCCGGGGTTCAGAATAAGACAATGTCGTAACCACAGGCAACACTCTCAAACTCTCACTAGGGCACAAGTGACTCAGCACTAACATTTATGACCACAACACTGGCCAGATGGCCAAATGCCTTGGTTGATCCTCCCTCCACCTAGTGTTCCTCCCAGGGTTCAGCTGCTCACAGGTCACACGCAGGTAGACCACAAGTCCAGGTTAACTCGGTCAGGCGACAAGCTGAGTCTTAGAGCTGCCAAAGCCAAGTTCAGGCCTCCTCTGTCAGAGGCTCTGCGACCTGTCCTGCCCTTAGGATGACAGTAGCACCTCTGAACGGGGTGGGGGGCCGAGGGAATATCAGGTTTCACTCTGGCCTTGACCATGAACATGCATTATTGGTTTATTCCTGTGGGGGAGGGGGACTGGAACCCAGGGTCTCGTTTGTGCACCGAGTTCCGCCCTGGGCCCTTTTCATTTTGAGACAGGGTTTTGCTAAGTTGACTAGGCTGGCTTTGAACCTGCGGTCCTCCCACCTCAGTCTTTGGAGTGCCTTGGCTTATACGCAGGCAGGCACCTCCGCACCCAGCTTGTCTTTTTCTTGTTGTTTTAAAAGTATGTCGATGAAGTATATGAAGTCTACCCCATGAATGGTCAAGAGGGCAGGACTGCTGCCTGGCTCCACCCACCACCATGCACTCCTGCTTAAATGCCAGTTAGATCACAAATTCCCGCTCCCTCATTTGAAAGGTGGTGCCAGACGAATGAGATTCCACTGAAAATCCACTTGCATGTCACCACTAGGAACTCTTTTCAACACTGAGGACTTCATTCCCAAACGTCAGAACTTATGGTTTAGAAGAGGTGATCAGAAATTCCACCAGTGTAACTCTACATCATGTAGGACCACAAGAATGGGAAGTTAGGAGCCAGGGTTGGGGCTCAGTGGTAGGGCGCTTGCCTGGCATATGTGAGGCCCTGGGTTCAATGCTGGACACCGCATATAAGTAAATAAAATAAAAGAATGGGAGGTTACACTCCCTGTGTGTATGGTATGTCAAAATACATCCTGCTGTCATGTATACTTAAAGAGAATGAAAAAAGTCACATTCCAGAGGAAGTAAAAAAGAAAAGAAAAAAGAAATCTGTAGTAATGTAACACATTATGTGGGTTTGATCCTCAGCACCACATAAAAAAATAAATAAAATAAAGGTATTGTGTCCATCTACAACTGAAAAAAAAATTTTTTTAAAGTAACAAAAAAGTTAACAGTTCTTACCTTCTACCGTGCCCATACCCTGGTACCAATTGCCTAGCTACAAGGAGACTGTCAATTCACTGCTTTTAGGTGAATCACCCTGGGCACATAGCACATAACTCACACCAGTGAAAAGCGCCGCTAAGCATCCTCTAGCGATAACAGAAGCTCACCATCTTTTGAGCCTACCTTTCCCGGGATTAGAAGGCTGATGGAACGGAATGTGGGCACAGTTGCTTAGATTTGTTCTTTTCTGCATTTGTATTCTTTCTCTAATCTGTTTCCCTCTCCCTGTTCCACAACTCTCCTGTCAATTACTAACAGGAATCTCTCTCCCAGTGCCATCAACGGGACCCCTGCCCATACCAGGGTTTGGACCTGGGGCCGGATGTTCTCCCACTGAGTCACCTCAGCTTTATTATGTGAAACATTCTAAGAAGCTTCAGATGGAGGAAGGCTCAGAGATCCAACTGCATATCGCTAGCCTGGGGAAGGACCAAAATCCAAATTCTAAGTACGGTTTCTACAGAGCCCATTTTACCTTCATACCATTAAAAAGTTAAAAAACCACAAAGTCAAGTCAAAGCAGGGACCATCTTAATGGGTTAAATATGATAATGGTTGACATCTTTCTGGTTTAAAAAAAAGAATACTGCTGCTGAGCACGGTGGTGCATGCACACCTTTCATCTTGGGGACTCAGGAGGCTGAGGCAGGAGGACCGCAAGTTGGAGTCTAGCATGGGTAATTTAGCAAGACCCTGTTACAGAATAAAAAATTAAGGGCTGGGTTTGTGGCTCAGTGGTAGAACGCTTGCCTAGCACACAGTCGATCCTCAGCACCACATAAAAATTATTAGGTAAAATAAAGGTATTGTGTTGATCTACAAAAAAGAAATTTAAAAAAATTTTTTTAAATTAATAATTAAAAGGGCCAGAGATGTAGCTCAGTGGTAGAGTACCCATAGGTTCAATCTTCACTAACAAAATATAAAATAAATTTTAAAAACAAAAAAGGAACACCTCCAATGTTTTTGTTTGATAAACACCCATCCCCTGGGATCCGGGGTGAACCAAGTGACTTGCTACCGAATAGAATACAGTGAGGCTGCAGGACTCTTGAATCTAGGTCAGAAGTAGCCATGTGTCTGCCTTGTTTGCCAGGTAAAAAAGTTTGGCGCCCTGAGCTCACTGTGTGGCGATTCCCAGGCAGTCATGTGAAGATGAAACCCAAGCCACACAGTGGGGACCATGTGACACTCAAGTCAATGGCCTACTCTTTGAGATAGACCAGCACAGACACGAAGTATGACCATCTAGAACTCTGCAGGCCGATCCATGCGCTAGGTGACGACCATGCAACCACCTCAGTCTAAACCGACTTCTACGGAAACTGCTAGAGGACACTCTTGCCTAGCTCTCCATCCTGGAGGCAGAAGAATCTTCCAGCTGGGTCCTGCTGCAATTCCTAACCCACAGATGTGTGTGTGTATTTTTTTTTTTTTTTCTTTCTTTCTTTCTGTGGTGCTGGGGGTTGAACCGGGGTGTTCTTCACACATTTTTTTTGGGTACTGGGCATTGAACTCAGGGGTGTTTAACCACTGAGACATATTTCCAGTCCTTTTTATGTTTTATTTTGAGACACAGTCTCGCTAAATTGCTTAGGGCCTTGCTAAATTGCTGAGGCTGGCCTCCAACTTGTGATCCTCCTGCCTCAGCTTCCTGAGTAACAGATCACAGGCCTGTGCCACCACACCCAACCCATAACCCACAGATTCTTTGGGCATAGGAGAACAACTGTTTTAAGCCACTCAGTTTTGGGGCATTTGTTACAAAGCACTAGAAATCAGAGTCCCCCCATCTCCCCAGGGACTTCTCAGCATCCTGTGTTGTTCCTCAGATTCAGTCTTTGACCATCTGTCCAAGGAGAAATCCAAGGACGCAACCAGGGGTCCAGCTCTCACCATTTTATCCTCTTGTGGGCTCTGGGGTTTAGACTGAGCGGAAACCAACTGCTCTGCGGCTGCATGCGCTGAGTCAAAGGGTGACTCCCTGGTCTTAGCCAGAGCTGCTTTCCGTTCATTTCTCCACGTGCAGTCTCGGGGACCATTCTGAAAGGGTAAATCCAAACCCCAACCACATCTGAAAGAAGGGTATGAATTCTCCGAGGGCTTTCCGCCGGTCAGAAGTGGCTGTGTCCTACTGCCTCCGTGGCATCAGCCAAGCTTCCTGCTCCAAGCTTTTTTTTTTTTCTTTTTTGGTCGGGGGGAAGATACTGGGGATTGAACTTGGGCACTCGATCACTGAGCCACATCCCCAGCCCTATTTTGTGTTTTACTTGGAGACAGGGTCTCACTGAGTTGCTTAGTCCCCGAGGTTGGCTTTGAATTTGCCATCCTCCTACCTCCAGCCTCCCAAGTCACTGGGATTACAGGTGTGCGCCACAGCGTCCCTTCTGGGTATTCTTCAGAGATAAGAGGCAACTACATGGTGAAGCACAGCCCGTTTCCTTCATCGGAGGCATACCCAGTGAGGTCCTTCTCTGCCTACTAAGATTCCCTGCCTAGCCTCAAAGCCCCCTTCCTCTGGCCCTTGCTGGTGCTGCACTCACTTCCACACAGCCTCTCCTCTTCAGGTGTGAAGTGCCCTCCTTCTAATACCTTAGTAGATGCAATAGCTCAGATTTTTTTTTTCTTTTTAATATCAGGGATTGAACCCTGGGGCACTCTACCACTGAGTTCCATCACCAGTCCTTTTTATTTTTTGAAATACAGTCTTGCCAATTTCCCAGGCTGGTTTCAAACCCTGCGATGCTCCTGCCTCAGCCTCCCAAGTATCAGGATCATAGGCATGCACCACTATGCCCAGATAGCTTGGATCTTGAAAGGCCTCTGAAAGCCCTTGGGTTAAAAGATTGCCCATTAGCTGGGCTTGGTGGCGCATGCCTATGATCTCAGGGGCTAAGGAGGCTAAGGTAGGAGGATCATGAGTGCAAAGACGGCCTCAGCAACTCAGTGAGAACCTGTCCAAATAAAATATTTAAAAGGGCTGGGGATGTGGCTCAGTGGTTAAGCAACCCTGGGTTTAATAATAATAATAATAATAATAATAAAACAATTGCCCATCAGCATGAGATGCTACTAGGAGGTGGAACCTTTAGGAGGTGGGGCCTCATGGAAGGATGTTAGGTCACTGGAGGTTGGCCCTTGAAGGGCACTCTGGGGCGCTGGTCCCTCTTCCTGTTTGTTTCCAGCTGCCATGAGGTGGGCAGTTTTCTTCACTAGGTGATCCCTGCCACGATGCATCCTGCCACGGGCTAAAGGCAATAGAGTCAAGCAAACATGGACTGTGACCTCAAGGAACCTTTCCTCTTCATCTCAGGTTGATCACCTCGGGGATTCTGTCACAGTGTTGGAAGGCTAACAATAGGTCACGTCCCTTCTGACTCGGGTCTGGCACAGGCTGGCTGCAGTCCTCCCAGCCCACAATTTCACCTATGGACACGTCCAGGGTTCAGCTCAGACATCAAGGTCGTTTCCTCAGAGAAGCCGAGTGACCACCCCTGACCAGACCAGGTTACACAGCGCCCAGCAAACTTTCACCACACCCCTGTTCTTTCTTTAGAGCTTGAATCATGCCAGAAACAAAACAAAACAAAGCAAGACAAAAAAGTATGGTTCCTCAAGTTATTTATAGAATATTAATGTTGGTCTCCCCCACTGGACTGGGAGCTCTTTGCAAGCAGGGCTTGGTTGTTGTACCACACAGCGAGGAACCCCCAAAGTGTATGTTGAACCTTCAACAGGCTAGAGAGGAGGGGACTCCTCAGAGAAATCACCAACTTACCCATCCTAGACTCAGGAGAGGGGAGAAGAGGAACAGAGCACGTTGGGAAATGGTTTAGATTTTAATGAGTCCACCAGAGAGAGAGCTCTTCCCCACCTTAAGATCCTGGGGCTCAGGTCTTAGAGTGGGGCTGGGATGGAGTAAGGCTGGGGGGAGGGTGTACATGTGAATGAACGAGGACCAGAAGCAGGCCTAAAAGAGGAAGCGCAAGGTGCACAAAGAGGCTGCTACCCCAGCCCAGGAGCTTCCGAGGAGCTGCGTCAGAAATCCACATCCTTCTAGCACCCAGGAATCAACAGCAAGTTCACCTGTCAAGTTATCTGCAAAGTGGTGGTTACTGCACCAAAAGCACCGTGGTGGGTTAAACTGGGCCCAAGTGCCTGAAGGGTGTCACTTCAGGTCTGGAGAGTCAGGAGAGGGTACCACCTTGGCCTAGAGTTCCTGGGTCTGGAAGAGATGCCACACTGGTCCAGGGGAACTGGTGCAGGAGGGGGCATCATTTGGGGCCTGAGGAAGGAAACTAGGAAGTCCCTGGAGCTTAGGACCAGGTAGGTAGTGTAAAGAGGACAGGAAAAGCAACAGGAAGCAAAACCTGTCCTAAAGATACAGTGGACTCAGGAGCTGAGATCAGGCTGAAGGGGTGGAGCCAAGCCCAAGGAGGAGGAGGAGCCAAAGACGCAGAATAAACTCTAGAACCAGAAAGGAAGCAGAGCTGAGCCTGTAGTCGGGAGGTCGGGGAGACCCAGCCTGGAAGTGAAAATTCCTGAAAGCTGTGCTAGGGCCCGAGTTATAGCCAAGGGAGTGAAGGATCCAGAAATCAAAATCAGAAAGACAAAGCGCTAGAAAAGGTGGGACATCAGGAGCCCCAAGGAGGAAAGAGACCACGGAGAAGTTCTTTACCAGAGGTTAGGATCAGGGCCATGGGGAAAAACCAGAGCATTATCCAGGGGGCAGGGATAGCCCTAGGGCGACAACCAAGATGGAGAAAGGGAGATAAAGAGTACAGGGACACAGCCAGGTCACAGATGCTGCCAGGCCTAGCCCCAGGAGGCAGTCAGGTGGGGAAGTAGAGCCTCAGGCCCGAGGTCCTGGGTCTTGCTCAGGCTCGGTTCCCGGCACACCGCGGATATCCGGCAGCAGGCAGCAGCTAGCCACGATGTCCAAACGCTCGGCCAGAGCGCACAGGTCCCCGCGCGCCAGGCGCACGCTGTGGGCGGCTGCCAATCCCGCCATCTGGGCGGCCGCCAGTCTCCTGGCCAAAGCGGCCACGTCCCGACCCGCACGGCGGTACACGCCGCTCACAGTAGCGGCCACGTTGTGGTCCAGCCGCGCCTGGCTCTCGGCCAGCCGGAGCTGCAACAGCGAGCGCGCGGGGGCCGGTGCCGGGGCTTCCTCGGCCGCCCAGGCCTCCCTCGCCGACTCCCGCTGCACCACAAGCGGAGGCAGGTCCTTCGGCGCAGCAGTCGGCTCTGGCTCCGGGTCCGAGTCGGTCTCTGCGGCCTCCCCGGCTACCCTCAGCCCCGTGGGTCGGCCGCGTGTCGGGCCAGAAGGGCCCAAGTACAACTCCTCCTCCGACGAGGACGCAGAGAGCTCGGAGTCCGTCTCAGCCGCCTCCCCAGGCACCACGGTCCCCGGCCTCCGCGGCGGCCTCCGCCGACGACCCTGGGACGCCATGGCGCGGAGCTAGGAAAGAGAAGCGAAAACACCGAGTGAGAGGCGGGCGCCCGGGGCGTGAAAAGGG